>NC_027753.1:11540020-11572165 GCF_000695525.1 Brassica oleracea var. oleracea
GAGGGCCAAAGGGCGTTTGTCGAGATTGATAGGCCAAGTAAGCCAGAGCTTTCATGTTTTAAGATGGCCCATGGGTGTAGAAAACGATCTTTGCTTTAGGTTTCAGTTATACGACGAATATTTCGTATAATGTTTCCTTTAGTCGTATGAAAATTGTTTCCTTTTTATCCGAGGGAGACAAAGCCTAAGAGTTTCGACCCAGAACCCGTGCAGAGTCAGTTTCGAGGTTATTTTATGCTCGGATATGTCAAAGTAGCGATGTTTCCGCAGATTTTACGAGACGCGTTTCTGCTTTTATTTCGATCTTTGGTGAGATTTCCTTGGAATTCCTCATGGAGTTTTACCAAAGGTTATTTTGTTATGATCTAGTTGTGAGAAACTTTTTCGATGCTTTTCCGTGACTTACAAGGTTCAACGGAAACTGAAAGCAAAGCTGTTGGTTGAAATGGTCTTCCAGACTTTGGCTAATCGTCGAGTTTTAGTTCGATATTGGTACAGGTTTTCTAAACGCATGATCGCGATAAGAGGTGCTGTATAATCCTCAAAATTATGCTCGTGATGTTTTAGATATGTTGTTGGCGTTTAGACAAATTTTAGATTGTCGTTTGCCTATTGGGACGATTTTATTGAGGCATTCGATTGCCTAAGTGTTTTCTTCCTATTGCTGCGAGAATTTACTTTGTCAAAAGCATTTTTTTTATGCCGAGGCAAAACGTTTTTTGAAGTAAGAGAGTATGCGAGTATAGTATACGTACCTACTTCCTCCCTTTTTTTGAGGAATAGAATGACCGACAATCCAGGTTGGTTTGAAGACGACACTAGGATTGCGACTTGGTGTTTTCAGGCTGGTAACTTGGAATATGTCGGTTTTTAAGAAAGTTGCTAGGAACGAATCGATTTTAAGACGATGTGCGTGTCTTTAGTTCTTTTTTTTTTTCTTTTTTTTTCCTGGGAAGCGAGCTAAGTATGTGTGGCAATCGTTTCTCATTTTTGCGAGAGTTTAGATCGGTTAGCAAGATCTGCCAGAAGAATTAAAGAGCAATAGGAAAAATTGCATATGACTTAGTTCACTAGACTATCCACCTAAGTTTTAAGTTCCTTAAAATTCTAAGGTAGTCTCAATAGCGTTTTATTGCTTAGTACCTTCCTACGAAAATTCCAAGTTTGATCTTGAAACAAGTCGGACATACCTTAGTGTTCTCGGAGATGCAGTTTTGTCTCTTCTCAGTTTTGCTTGCTTATTTCCCCTTCCTCTTCTCGTGTATGTTCGCCATTTTCGATATTGGTGTTTATCCTTTGAAACTTGACATTTATCTTCCGAACTTGACTGTTATCTTCTCCTTAGATACGACGTCAATTTTTATACAAAGGTTCAACTTAATCGTATAGTTGAGGCGGCTAAGCTGTTAAGTTAACCGTTGCCGTTTTATACGATTAATTTGAATTCATGCGAGAAAACAAGTCTTTGCGGTTTTTTATCGTAAAGTTTCAATGGTAACTCCAATCGAGACGACACAAGAGACGTTTCGATCGAGATTCGAAGGAGAACCCAAAGGTGGAGGTAAGGGCGAGTAGGAGCAAGCCAAGGAGTTTAGACGAGTCTTACTTATTTTCGTCATAAAATCTCAACGTAAACTCTGATTGAGACGAAACCAAAAGCGTTTCGATCAGGATTCAAAAGATAACGCAAAGGAGGATCTTTTTGAGGCCTGACAGGTCGCTACGTAGAGATTTGGAGGTCTGACAGGTAGCTATGTAGCGAGTAGGAGCAAGCCAAGAAGTTTAGACGAGTCTAACTTGTTTTCGTCGTAAAATCTCAACGGAAATTCCAATTGAGACGAAACGAAAAGCGTTTCGATCGGGATTCAAAAGAGAACGCAAAGGAGGATCTTTTTGAGGCCTGACAGGTCACTACGTAGCAAGTTGGAGGTCTGACAGGTCTCTATGTAGCGAGAAGGAACAAGCCAAGAAGTTTAGACGAGTCTAACTTGTTTTCGTCGTAAAATCTCAACAGAATTTCCAATTGAGAAGAAACGAAAAGCGTTTCGATCAGGATTCAAAAGAGAACGCAAAGGAGGACCTTTTTGAGACCTGACAGGTCGCTATGTAGAGACCTGGTTTGGGCACTGGCTGGTCTAACTCGAGTTTTGATGATACGTTGATGCGGTCATTACGTAAATGCTACCAATTTTTATACGAAAGTCTCATCATAAAAAATTGACTCTTTTCACTTTGCAAATGATGTTCCGTAAAACATTTTCGAGTTTAATTTTACGAATGATGTTTCGTAAAATGTTATCGAGTTCGGATTGACGAAAGCAGTCTCGTAAAATGTTGGCAAGCTTAATTTTACGAAAGTTATTCCGCAAAACTAATATGAGTTTATTTTTACGAAAGCTGTTTCGTAAACATTTTTTCGAGTTCGGCTGTGGAAGAGCCCTTTTTCGGAAAAGTAATGTTTTGCGGCTCTTCTGCAACTTTAGTTTCGGGGTGCAAGTACCATAAACTTTGGCCGTGACGAGCTTAATTTATAGCGACTCAACTTAATCAGAAATTTTCTCGTTTTCCGAAGGATTGATCCGAGGAAGTTCTGAGTAATTTTTTCGTAATAAGCTCGAATCCGATGATTTATGTTACCATGGAAGCGACTCTTAAGTATTTTATGAAACCTTAGGTTTCAGAAAACGTTTTAGCAGTGAGGGAAACGATCTCCCATTTTGCTTGGTTTCGTCTCCGTCAACCGTTTTTAGGTTTCGAATGATTTTAAAGAAATCAACTTTACTTCTCCGAAGTTATATATCAAGAAGAAGTATAGCCGTGGGGATTGCGTACCCGATTTCATATTCCTCTTCTTTTTGCGAGTAATCTAAGGTTTTTCCGCGAGTAACCTAGGGTTTTTCCGCAGTTTTTGGAAGAGCAAGTTTTATTTTTCCAAAATTTTTTCGGAAAAAGTCTTTTGGTCAAACCCTAACACGCTGAGATTTCTCCAACTCGGTAATAAGAAGAAATTTACGGGGTTGGATAGATTTTATTGTTGCCCTTTGTGTTTAGAGGGAGAAATCGCGAGCTCGTTTTAGTGCTCATCCTGTGGTGGAAGGTCGCGACTAAGTTTTCGATTTTGTTGAACACTACGGAGTTTCCGTAAGCGTTTGCCATAGGAGCAGTCAGTGCTGCGAGTTTTTCTTTCATATATCCAAACATCGTTTCGATCAAGCGTTTTGTGGCTTATCGACCGTGCTTGGCTTGAGAAAACCAATATTACACCAAAATTTGGAAAAAAAATATTTTGGAAAACCAATATTCGTGAATCTAACTATTTCTATCTTTGTTGGAGAAGCATGAGCAAAACTATCTTTGTCCAGAAACTTCAGGCTTGTGGAGGACCAATTTTATGGGGAAGGAGGTGACGACCATGATTGGGTGAGCCAGGAAGTAGGACCGCAGCTTGCGGGCAGCGACTATCAGAGCTAAGGACAGCTTCTCCAGATGGTTGTAGCGGGTTTCTGCATCCAGGAGGACCTTACTCACGTAGTAGATTGGTAGATGCTTGCTTCCTTCCTCGCGCACTAGGACGACGCTTACGGCTTGCTCCTGGGACATTACACGCAATGGACATTACGAGTTTGTGGTGATGCTATTTGGGTTGACGAATGCACCAGCAGCGTTCATGAAGCTTATGAATGATGTATTTCGCGAGCATTTGGATAAATGTGTGATTTTCTTCATCGACGATATCCTGGTTTATTCTCGGAGTAGAGAAGAGCATGCTGAGAACTTACGGATTGTGTTGGGGAAGCTTAGAGAGCATCAGTTGTTTGCCAAGTTGAGTAAGTGTAGCTTTTGGCAGAGGAAGATCAGATTTTTGGGCAACATGGTTTCAGAAGCAGGAGTTGCCGTAGATCAAGAAAAGATTACCGCCATTTCAGAGTGACCGAGACCTAAGAGTGCAACAGAGATCCGTAGTTTCCTCGGTTTGGCAGGTTACTACAAGAAGTTTGCCAAGGGTTTTGCGAGATTCAAAAACCCAATGACAAAGCTGACGAGCAAGGACGTCAAGTTTGATTGGTCAGATGATTGCTCGAAGAGTTTCGCTGAGTTGAAGCGACAGCTGATGCAGACGCCAGTGTTGGTACTTCCGAGGCCAGGGATATCTTATGAGGTATATACTGATGCATCGGGCACCGGGTTGGGATGTGTATTGATGCAGGAGGCTCAGGTCATTGCCTATGCATCACGTCAGTTGAGGCCTCACGAGGTCAATTATCATTTGGAATTAGCTGCAGTTGTATTTGCATTGAAGATCTGGAGATCGTACTTGTATGGGGAGAAGGTGAAGATTCTCACAGATCACAAGAGTCTGAAGTACATCTTTACTCAAGCGGATTTGAATTTGAGGCAGCGCAGATGGATTGAGTTGTTAGTAGATTCTAATTTGGAGATCACTTATCATCCGGGCAAGGCTAATCAAGTGGCAGATGCCTTGAGTAGGCGCATGAGCGATGTTTCAGGAGCCAAAGAGGTTCATCAGCTTACTGGGATACTCACTAGTCTCAGATTGTGTGCAACTGCTGTAGACAGAGAGTCAGTTGGCCTCGAGGCTGTAGCGCATGCAGATTTGTTGTGTAGAATAAGCAAAGCTGAGGATGCTGATGAGGCTTTGTGTAAGCAGATCGAGATCAAGAGTGTTGGATATCATACAGCTTCGAGCGGGATGTTCATGTATCGGAACCGGGTTTGTGTGCCCAATGATGAGCTGTTGAGAGAGGAAATCTTGCAGCAGGCACACCACTCTCGTTTTTCTATTTATCCGAGGAATACCAAGATGTCCAGAGATCTGAAGTGTTACTACCATTGGCCTGGTATGAAGAAGGATGTTGCTACTTTTGTATCACGATGTCAGACATGTCAGTTGGTTAAGGCCGAGCATCAGGTGCCTAGCGGGTTATTGCAAAACCTACCAATGCCGGAATGGAAATGGGACATGGTGACTATGGATTTTGTATCAGGGTTACCGACCACCTGAGGAGGAAGGAATGTGATATGGGTGATCGTGGATAGACTAACCAAGTCAGCCCACTTCTTGGCAATTAAGAACACAGACGGAGCTAATCAGTTGGCGCAGATCTACATTAGCGAGATTGTGAGATTGCACGGAGTTCCCGTGAGCATTGTATCGGATCGAGATGTAAAGTTCACGTCTGAGTTTTGGAGAGCCTTCCAAAAGGCGCTTGGGACAAAGTTCATATGAGTACGGCTTATCACCCGTAGACAGATGGTCAGTCAGAGAGGATTATCCAGACCTTAGAGGATATGCTCAGGGCTTGTGTTTTAGATTGGGAAGGTAGTTGGGTGAAGTATCTACCTCTAGCCAAATTTTTCTACAACAATAGCTATCATTTGAGTATTGGGATGGCACCATATGAGGCTCTATATGGTAGACCTTGTCGCACACCACTTTTTTGGACAAAAGGGGGGGAGCGATGTGAGATAGAACCAGCCATGGTTCAAGAGACGGTCGAGCAGGTTGAGATGCTCAAGGTTCGGCTAAAGGAAGCCCATGACCGTCGGAAGAGTTATGCAGATAAGCGGCGTAAGGATTTGGAGTTCCAGGTTGGCGACCTTGTATACCTGAAAATGAGGACATTTCAGGGAGGATCTAAAACTCGAAAGTTAAAGAATCTTAAACCGAGATATATGGGACCATATCTAATTATGGAGCGGATCGGAGCAGTTGCTTACCGACTTGATTTATCAGGAGAGTTATCAGACTTTCATGACGTGTTTCATGTATCATTTTGCAGCAGCTGCCCAGTGACCTTGGTAGGAATTTGTGTGCGCCGTGTCAGCCAGTAGAGATATTAGATCGCCAAGTGAAAGCAGTTCATGGTATGATGACCATGTTGGTCAAAGTTCTTTGGGAGAGATATGATATTCAGGAGGAGACTTGGGAGCCTGAGCTCCAAATGAGGATTGATTACCCAGAGCTATTTCAGGATGTCATTGGGGAGCCAGTTGGTGATTCGAATTCGGGGTCGAATTCCTTATTAGTTGGGGAAAGTTGTAATGACCCAAGTCCTGGCCCAACAGATTCAGCCCATCGAGGCCCAAAACCATTTCCAGAAGCCCAAGTTATTTTGTTATAAATATCCACCCCTCCACTTTGGTTTCTCAGAAACTTCAAAAAAAAAAAAAAGAAAGAAAGAAAGAGTTAGAGAGAGAGTGAGCTAAAGAGAAGAAGTGTGATCATTTTGCAGTGAGTGGGTCGCCGGAGCTCGTCATCGGAGCAACCGTGTGCCGTGATCACGTTCAGCTCGTCACCACCGATCATCACCCTAGGTAACCGCCGGAACAGCATGCATTTCTAAGTTCAGTTTCGCTGTTTTAGTAAATCGACCATATCTCCCTAACCGTTAAGAATTTCGTGCAAGCAAGACCACCATCGTGTTCCTCTCGTCAAGACGAAACAGTAGCTACCAACGATGCCGCAATCGGAGTCCGGACGAGCCCTGATGCGCCTTCGGAAGATCGCCATTTGCTCGCATAAAACGTACGCGCCACCGCGCCCGTCCGCCGTCCGCCCGCCGCGGGGAAGCCGCCGCCGCATCGTCGCCGCACATCCGCCGTCGCCGGTGACTTTTCCAGTAAACCACCGCCCTCCGCCATTGCCGCCGGTGACTTTTCCAGTAAACCACCGCCCTCCGCCATCGCCGCCGGTGACTCGGCCAAATCGGCTGAGTCGACTCGGTGAGTCAACTCGGTGACTCGATCAACCGGTGGTTTGACTGGTTTAATTAGTTTAAATCGATTTTGGGCTAGTTAGGTTAAACTAGTCGGTTATTAGAAATTGATTTCGGTTAGGATTTAACCAGTTTGCAATTAATTAGGATGCGGTTCAATTGAATTCAAAATCGGTTAAGGAAAACCGATTGGTTAAGTCAAATTGATTTCTGGTCAAGGGTTAACCGGGTTGACTTTTGACCAGCGGGTTGACTTTTCTGTAGATATTGACTAGACCCGTTTTAAACCATTCGAAAGGTGTTCGGAATCGAATTTTCGCCCTGGTTTCAGATTTGGAGTCTATTTGAGCAGCTGGAGTTAATAGATACCACTTCTCTTTGTTGCTACCGTTATGGAAAGTTTAGTTTCGAAACATTATCCGTCTCTGTGAATCGAGTCTGTTTGAGAGTTTTGTTTGTTTATTATTATTATTGATTGTTAAACCGGAAATAGGATAATAGAGGATTCAACGATTGTGTGAAATTATTGATGTTAAGAACGGTTATATATATGTATATATACGTGAGTCCATGTGTGGGGATTGCAGGGTACATAGATGTCTGTACTGGCTGCCTATGTTTGTGGATTGCGGGGGCACATGACGTCTGTGCTAGCTACCCCTTGTTTGTGGTACAAAGACGTTTGTACTAGCGATTCCTTTTGGATTACGGGGGTATATAGTGGACTACTGTACTAGCGACGTCTGGAGAGTTATATACGTATATCCTTATGAGGAGAATGCGGGGTACAGAGAATAGCTATGTACTATCATCGCATTGTTTGTCATTGTATGGTGCAATAGGCATATGATTGTTCTGTTTGGTGGAATAGGCACCGTGATCGTCTCATGCTAGAGCTAGGTCTACATAGTTGTAGTGGTATGAACTGAGTCAGTGGTTTGCGGTTTAGTATCCCATACCTCGCTGGGCAACTCCCATGTTGCTCACCCCTCCTTCTTTCTCTCTTTGAGGTAAGACCGACGAGCAGAAGTGATTATCGGACCAATGCTATTGGGCTTTTGGGCTTCTATCGCTTTTATCATTATTGGGTTTTTAGGCCATTGGACTTTTATCATTTATGTTATTTTCTATTTGAGACTTACAGATTTATGTTGTCATTATATTTCATATTTATGTTGTTATCAGTATTTTCGGTTTGACTTATGGTATCGTATTGATTTTTATATTATGATATGTAGATTATTATTATTATTGTTTCGGTTGTATTATGATATTATTATTGTTTTATTTTCGCCATTATTTTAGAGAAAGTCGGGTGTGACAGATGTATTGTAGTCTAATGAGACAATATTTTCGTTGGTCCAAAGACAAAAGTTTTTGTTGCAACTTAGAAAATCATGGTGAAATGAAGAGAGGTTCACGTCGTCAAGTAGGTTTTTCAAGATTTCTTTTCTCTCTTTTCACCTTGGTAAGTGTAAAACTTAATAAATAAAACAAAATTGTCAAAAGTAAAAGCAAGTGGATAATTATTAAAATCAGTTTATTCTTGTTTTGGGTTCACCATTCCAAAAAATAACGAGACAATACGAAAAAATAACGAGACAATACGAATGGTGATCGAAAAACGACGAGGAATAATACATTCTCTAACGTTTTTAAAAAAATTACCATTCACAAAGAATAATAATTTCCTCTCATTCTTTTTTTTTTATATAGAATTTAAATAAAAAAATTATTCCTAGTTAAATTTGAGAAAAAATAACCATTCTTTTTCATTCCTGTTTTTTTATTCCCGTACATTCATTTTCTATTCATTCATTTTGTTTTCCGAATTCTCGCAAGTCAAACATGGTTAGAAAAACTGCTCAAATAACATGTGACTTATAGTGTATGAATGGAGACAAAATGCATGGCGTAATTTGGTGCGGAATTGAAATAACGTCTTGGTTTTACCATTCAACATTATTTGCTTGACACATGCATTTTTCAAGGGAAAAAAAACACTATTGCGGGGCAAAATTCATGAACAAACTCACCGGTAGGCCTGAGACTTTTATCCGAGATCCGGATTCGATCCGAGATTCGATCCGGATTCGATCCGAAAATTCGGATATCCGGAGGGGCCGAATCCGGATCCGGATAGTAAAATATTGGATTCGTCAAAGCCGAATCCGGATCTGGATATCCGGATACCTTAATTTTTTAGTCCGGATATCTGGAACCGTAAGTTTTATTAATAACTATTTCAAAAATAGTAATATCTATATATAAAAATTAATTAATTAAATATATTTTTATTTTTATAATAGTATATATAAATTTTATGTAAATTTTGTAATATTGTACATAGAAATAATTAAAAACATTATATATTTTTTATTTTTAAATTATTTTTAATATTTTTTATATATTAATATTATTTTTTATTTATTTTAAGGATCCAAATCCGGATCCGGATATTACAATTTTTAGAAGGATATCCGACACCCGGATATCCGATAACCCCGGATCCGGATAAGGATAGTAAAATTATGGATCCGCCGGATAAAAATCCGGATCCGGATACCTTAAAATTGCCCGTATATCCGATCCGTCTCAGGCCTACTCACGAGAGTATAAGTCACTTGTTGTTATTTGAGTAGTTTTTCCTTGAACTCAAAAAAAAAAAACACTGTTGCTTATAAATATCAGGAATGTCTGTCTTGATATGTTATTTTATGTATCTCTCTTTAATTTTCTGTTTGTCTTGATTTGTTATTTTCATTTTAAAATGAATAAACAAATCTTCACTACTAGTACGTGTTTAATAAATAACTATTAGTAGAAATAAAGTTTGAAAATTATTAAGTAATTTTAGGCATGTCAATTAAGATTTTGATACTAACCATAGCTATCCAAAAGTTTTAATTTCTCTTTTATTAATTGATAATTATATGAACTATTTATTTGAAATATTATAATTGATATAATTAATTAAAATGTAAAATGTTTATGGTGAACTATATTTTATGGTTACGTTTGCAACGGATTGTTCTCAATTGGTGAAGATGGTTTCAGCACCAGAAGAATGACCAGCATTTGCAAGTTATTTGGAGGATATAAACAACCTGAAGGAGAGTTATTCCAGAGCAGAGATTATCTATTTATCAAGAACGCAGAACAAAAAGGCGGATAGCTTAGCCCGAAGTGCTAGGAAGGAAACGTCTTTTGTAGTTCACATGGATCAAGATCTCCCAGTTTGGTTCACAGAGTCAATATGAGTCTGTAAAGTTGATGACAAAAAAAAAATAAATTTAGAATAGATAGGTATGTGCACATTTTATCCAGAACCGGAGAACTGAACCGTACCAGATCTCTTTTCTCGGTTCAGTCCGGGTTAGAATCATACCAATTATCCGAACAAATCTTATATCTCTAGAACTCAATAATCATAAAGAAATTTTATATTTCACATTATTTTAATATTTATCTAGCAAAACCGCAATATTTTCAGAAATAAAACATTATTTTGTATCGTTTATTTTATCAAAATTGCACTTATCAAACACATTTCACTTTAGAACAAATTTCACTTTAATACATTTTTATTTTGAAATATATTTATTCTGTTAATATACTATTTATATTATTTTAATATATTATATATTTATACCATTATTATTTAATCATTCAATACCTCAAATATGTATTGTTACTAATCAAACAATATTTCGCACTACTTTTTATTTAAATCCGTAATTGTCACGTACCGCACGAACCGCATTTCAAGTAACACTTTTATTACCAAATCCGAGGTCACCATTCGGAACCATAGTGTAATAGAAAGTGAGCAAGTGCAATTCATTGTAAATCTTTATTTTTAATTCATTGTAAATCACTCTACTGTAATCCAGAATTCGCTCTCAAACTTCAATATATGAATATTTTACGAATAGGTATACTTCTCTGAACACAAATTTATGATTTACGCTTGTAAGGTGAAACTTAAAAAACATGGAAACCTTGAAAACCCTTAAGCAATAGCAAATGATTTCATTACTAATTCGTTTACAAAAGGAACAATAATATAACATAAGAATATATATGAATTAAGTGAATAAAGTCTAAGCAAAAGAGAGTATATGATATGAATCTAGTGTATACTAAAATCGGCAAATCGGACCATGAAACATATCACCAACTTGAGTGTTCAAATCAAAGTCGAGCAAGCAGATGTTTCCAGATCAAACAGAGCAGGAAGCAAATACTCCTCCCATTTACTCCAATCGTATTATAACTCCCACCCGGAGTTGCATGCCAATGCATTTTAAATTTGATTCACTTGCTGCGTGAAATCAAGTCGCATTATTTATGAACACCTATATAGATATGGATTTTTGTTTTCGATTCATTTAAATAGCAGAAAAAAATTTATGCAATCCTCTAAAAATTAGTCTGAACCCTTCAATAAATCGGAGATATTTTGAGGTTAATAAAAGAAAAGAAAAATTTGTTTTTAGAATAAGTCCATTAAAAATATTTTAAGAGGTGTTCTCATAAAAACCAATAACAAAAAAAAAGTGAGAATGAAAAGAAATTCTCAAATAAATTACATCGAGAAACCCATGAGAACTTCTAACACCACTTATCACTTGTCGATTAGTTAATTTTTTTTCAAATTAAAATTTAATTATTTAATAATATTTATTTTAAAATATTGATTTTTTTTTTGTTTGAGATTATCAATAAAACTATTACCAGAGTGATTGTTCTTAGACCATGTACAATGATGTTTTTGTTAAACATCTTATTTTCACTTTTTAATAATACACATAATCTTCTCTCTCTTTCATATCATATCCAACACAAATTTAATCTTTACACTCTATATTATTTTTTTAACTAAAGCATTATCCATTTAATATTTATTTTACCAAAAAAATATCTAAATGAAACAAATAATATGAAAATTTACAAATATATTAAATAGTTGATAATTGAGATTTATTATTTTAAATTAAGTAAAAAGAAGATATAGATTATATTTATTCAAAACAGATTTAAAGATATAAACAAAACTTTTTTAAAGTCCAAAAAATAATATAAATCAAATGAAATAGGTCTCTACTTATAAAATACAAAAATAAGAAATTCATACATAAAATAATTAAATTAATATATTAATTTGTTATAATAATTGATATGAAATATTTAAGGGGTACAAGAACTAACACCTAGCCACAACCTACTGTCCAGTCTCCTTCCCACATCTTACTTTCACAAACACAACAAAACATAGATTTCCCAAACCATATCAACACCTAGCCACAACCTACTGGCCACAGTCTCCTTCCCACATCTTACTTTCTCACATCACTTCTGTACACGCTGACCACAACTTGTCTAACCACAAAACTTCGTTGACTGTGCAAACTTTTATACAACACCACGTTTGTTCACAAACAACCACTTCTAGATTCTTATGTTTATAAGATTTCTAGGTATGATAACCAAAATAAATAGAAATAATAACCATCTTGTTCACAAACATAACATCCAATTTCCAGAAAGCATCACAAACCTAGATGTGGATGCTATGTCATAGCAACAAACCAACCACAAACATATCATCCCCATCATGGCATACATAAATCCAAAAAACTAGACCAGCTCCTTCCCGTGGCCTGATCTGCTACTCCCCACAATTTTACATCATACCAATTACACAAAAAAGTCTTGACATGAAGAAAGATATCAGCAAGACCTTTTCGCAGATAAACAAGCCACGTTCGAACAAGACCTGATCCAATTTTAGCAAAAACTTCTTGACATGAAGAAAGCTATCAGCAAGATTGTTGAGGTTTCAGAGAGTATTAGATTTAAGGTCTAGATCTGGTTCTAGAACCAATTTCAAGCAACTTGTATTAAATATTGCTACCCAACTAGTATGCAACAATGTTCGTAATTGCTTTCCCCATCTTGTATTAAACATTCAACAATAGATTTATGTACCAATATCACCACCTATACCACTACCCCATCATCCACCACCGCGCATCCACAAGTACAAAATTATGTTTCACCATCTCCACAGACACAACAAAACATAGCTTTCCAAAACCATATCAACACCTAGCCACAACCTACTGACCACAATCTTATCTACTGGCCACAGTCTCCTTCCCACAACTTACTTTCTCACATCACTTCTTCGTGTACACCCTGACCACAACTTTCTTAACCACAAAACTTTGTTGAGTTGACTTAGGGTTCAACACCTAGCCACAACTTGTCTAACCACAAAACTTCCTTGAGTATGCAAACTTCCATACAACAGAATGTTTGTTCACACACAACCACTTCCAGATCTTTATGTTTACGAGATTTCTATGTTTATTATGGAGTTAAAACACCACCAACTTAAAACTAGGTATGATAACCAAGACAATAAGAAATAATAACCAACTTGTTCATAAAAACCATAACAACCCTAGATGTGGATGCTATATCAAAGCAACAACACAACCACAAGTATATCATCCACATCTTGGCATCCATAAATCCAATAAACTAGTCAAGGTCCTTCCGGTGGCCTGTTCTGAAACTCGCCACAATTTTACATCCTAGCCATTACACAAAAAAAATACTCCCTCACAAACTCACCAAAACACACATTCATATTGGGCGAGTACAGTTGGTCCTGTTATGCCATATACCTCTGCATCTTCCACACCTGTTTGGTACGGACTTCATATTAGGTCCCTGCCACACATGTCCACACCTTAGATTTGTATTACAATCTAAACAAAGAGACTAATCAGTGATATTACAAGCACAACTTACATGAATCTCTCCCGTTGATAGGAAGCGTTTTGTCTTGCGCCGTCCTGCTGGCCTCTTTGTCACCGGCGGCATTAAAACCTTCTTTCTCACAACTTTCGGAATATCTTCATCCCTTGGATCACCAATTGGACTGATCACCCCTGCATACGTTTCCCTCCAAGCTGCGGTCTTGTACCAGTGTATTATAACGTACCGCAAGGTTGTTAGCAGCGAGCATGGCATGACCACACGGTATTTTCATGTTATCAAGGTACTTGCAGGAACACTTTTTCTGATTGAGGACGACACTGTCATAACCACCAAACTTACCTACTATTTGACTGCTCCCACTCGAAACCGAGTTTATTTTGCTGCCACTAACCAGCGCCATGCTCTTGATCATCACCTTATCTACTTCGACAGTCATCAACCCCCTGTGCCTTTCAGACTTCTTCCTACGAGCACTAAACCACCTTGTCATCATCCCTTGTATAAACATCACCAACTCAACAATTGGGGATGATCTCCCTTCCACCAAGGCATTGTTTAGCTGCTCAGCTATGTTACTTGTCATTATGTTATACCTCTCGCCTTTGAAGTAGGTCCTCGTCCAATGTGCCATCCCCATCTTACCCATGTAGATTGCGCAATCACTGTTTGCAGCCCTTTTCTTGTCACAATAATTCTTGTAATCACGCATCCTATGCGCTGTAGCAGCTGCTGTCACCATCTATGCAAGCCTTTTGCTTGAATATCTAGCATTCACATTCCTTGCTAGAAGAACAATGCAAAAACCATGTTGGGCCTGTGGATACACACGACTCACAACTGTTGCAATATTGGTCGCTCTATCGGAAATAATAGTTGCGTTTCCTGAATCAGCCAGGATCCTTTAAACCTTCTGCAAAAACCATATCCACGACTCTACATCCTCACTGTCGACTACTGCAAATGCCAACGGAAACACTTGGAAATTGCCATCCTGGCCACTCGCTGCCATCAACACACATTTGTACTTACCGCTGAGGTGAGTGCCATCAACCACCAATACCAGCCTCAGCTTCATGAAACCTCTTATAGATGCAACAAAGGACATAAACATGTACAAAAAATGCTCCACTCCATCCTTGTCAACATCCGACTCTATATCAGCCATTGTACCTGGATTTGCGAGTTTTAGCATATACAAATACTTGATATCACTCAAATTACCCTAAGGAGTGATTTATACTCTCTCAAATAAGAGGTCGAGTTGTAGTACTTAGGGATCGAATCCACAATGAGCTAGGGAACCAATTAAATCAAATAGGTATATGATTTAGCTAGGCTAATAGGTTTAAAGTAGTAAATAAAGATAGCAAAGCAGTAAATAAAGCAGTAAAAAAGTTGAACAAGACAATTGTTCAGCTTGCCAGAGAGTTGTTTGATGGAAGGATGGTTGCTAGATCTAGGGTTTCTATTCAGGTAATCAGGATTATAATGATATATAGGCTAATTGTTCTTTGCAGGATATTATAGAACTCAACTGGGAGTACAAATCTAACAACTTCCGTTGTATAGACAGTCTAATATCCAGATCTTGGATCTCAACTCTTCTTTATTGATCACAAGAAAGTGTCGATCGATTATTCTATAGGAATATGGATCGATACACCTTTCACAATATCGATCGATTAATCTATTGGATCATCGATCGATATCGCTTCATCGATCGACATATGTTCCTCTTCTCGACAGTTTCCTCTCGCGAGGCAAACTGACCACTCTTCAGTAAAACGGGCATAACTTGTGCTACAGGATGATGATTGACCTCAAACCGGTGGCATTGGAAATCTAACTCAAAGCTATATCTTGTGTACAAAGATGGTCTCAATCTAATGGTGGGAAGGTCTCCATCCATAGTTAGACATCTGACGCGCCTGTGCAGTTCTGCACCTCAAAAGACTCCAAACTCACCATATTTCTCCAGACCTTACCTGAACCTGTAAATACTCTAAATAGACTCTATATAGTAGTAAATATATATTAAAACACTTATATACCATGGCTAAAAGTGGGTAAAATCCATGGTCTATCAATACTCTGCCAGCTTTGTGTAGGAATCATCATCGGGTCTCAAATCCAAGACAGCTTTCTCCTTTGTTCTATAACTCTTCATGTACAAAGCTGATATCCTTAGATCTTCCAGCACAAGCCTTTGCAATTCCCCCACGTTTGGCCCTTTAGTTGGCTCTTTGTATTTCGCCTTGTACACAACAGTAATTACTCTGGCGGTTCCTCTTTTCCTGTACCCATTCCGACTCTCGATAGGGCAAGAATGCACCAGCTGGGATTTCCTTATTTCATAGTAGCCAGTCCCGCGTATTTCATGTGCTGTCACTCGCCAATCACACCCTGTATCAGGGCACTCGCACACAAACGAGTCAACTTTTGTCCGAGTCTGTTTGAATTAGATCTAATGCTTGATGGCATAAATGGCCAAAGAGATTTGAAAATCAACCTTGCTACCATAAACTTTCCCAACATGCACCACACCATCTGCTTCTTCCACATCAAGCCTAGGTATTTCAGCAGCTTCATACTCTGTGTCATCATACAAGGGGGGAATGTCAAACTTTTCGTCGTCCACGTCGCCTAGATTCCGTTTACTAGTACCGCGACCACCAGTCTCGCGACCACGCGTCTCGTGACCACCAGCCTCGTGTCCACCCAAACTGGTTTTCCCATCCACGAGAAGTCATCCCGGCTCCTCATCCTTAGTATCGGCTCTCTCCCACTCGCTAGAGCCTCCAGGATCAACCATATGATCAAATGCATTATTAGTATAACAGCTGTAAGGTCGTCTTGCCTCTTCCATCTTAACCAGACCTCCTGCCTCTTTATCATTGAATACAACCTCCACAGAATTTGAGCAACCCAAATCACCGACAATCAGTGGTTCCCAGAATTCATAGTCATATCCTCTTGGCCTAACATCCCTCTCATCTATCTCTTCTGGCCCACTATAATCACTATCAATACCTTCGCTGGAACCGCTAAAAACACCAGGACCTGTTGTATTACTCTCTGCCTTCATTCTTTCTTCCAATTTATCCACCTCCTCCACCAATTCAAAGTCGTAGAGATTGATGAAGTTTGTCTTTGACCCTACGCTCGAGACGTTTCCCCCATTCTTTCTAAAACCGCCATCAGAGTGCTTCTTGTCGATCACATGTGTATGAAATCCAACGCCCATACCACTATCAGCTCGCAAACCATCAACTCCTAGCAAACAGATTCATCGAGCCCCTGACCTTCAAATGCTCAAAAAAATATCTCAACGACCCATCGTTTGTTAGCAATACAGGGGGGGGGGGGGGTTTAATCCCGGTTGCAAGCTCCAAGCTATCCGGTGGACAATAAGACAGCGCAACATCATGCTCTAACTCCCCTTCTCTGAACTCAACCAGCACCCGACGCTCAAGCTCTTTTATGGATATTCCTTCCTCAACCGTTACCATCCTAGCCATCTTCTTCTTGTCCACCACGAACTCCCATTTACCATCGGAACCACAAACCCATACTCCACACATCACCAAACACATCTCATCCACCTGCATTTAACGCAACAGAAAACCAAAATCAATACTCCATAAAACACAGGAACGAACATAATCATAACAAAATCAACATATACCTTTGGTCGACTAGATTCTGTAGATATCTAAAGCGAACTATCCTCACTTTCTCTTTCACCTCAGATCTCAACACAAAACCAAGCTCTGGCGAAACATAATGCCATCCTCTGCTTTCACCAACGTCGTTTCCTTCTTAATTGCACCAAACCCACTCCTAGAACTATAGCCTCTCCTCAGCCATCGGATCTTTGCCTTTTAAAATTTTTAGATCTTTAAGTTTGGATCCTACAGCCACTAAACATTCACTCTCTCCCATACACCTACTTTTTTTGTTCATACTCTTTATCATTAATTGCAACTCAAAGCAAACTTAGTTACTCTGTGACCAAAGCTAATTGAACAAATCGTTTCTTCCTTAAAGGGAACAGACTTCTCTTTACACCAAAAGAAAGGGTAATTATGTACACAAAAGGACAGCTGTATGGACAATGTGTCCCAACCACAGAATGCGTCTCTCAACGTAAAAGAAACTTGTATTGTGTCTCTGAACGTAACTAACTCATGTAGATATGGACTTTTGTTTTCGATTCATTTAAATAGTAGAAAAGAATTTATGCAATCCCTAAAAATTAGTTTGAACCCTTCAATAAATCTGAGATATTTTGGGGTTAATAAAAGAAAAAAAAAAATTCATTTTTAGAACAGGTCCATTAAAAATATTTTAAGAGGTGTTCTCATAAAAAACAATAACAAAAAGAAAAGTGAGAATGAAAAGAAATTCTCAAATGAAATACATCGAGAAACCTATGAGAACTTCTAACACCACTCATCACTTGTCGATTAGTTAATTTTTTTTCAAATTAAAATTTAATTATTTAATAATATTTATTTTAAAATATTGATTTTTTTTTGTTTGAGATAATCAATAAAACTATTACCAGGGTGGTTGTTCTTAGACTATGTACAATGATGTTTTTGTTAAACGTCTTATTTTCACTTTCTAATAATACACATAATCTTCTCTCTCTCTTTCATATCATATCCAGCACAAATTTAATCTTTACACTCTATATTATTTTTTTAATTAAAGCATTATCCATTTAATATTTATTTTACCAAAAAAATATCTAAATGAAACAAATAATATGAAATTTACAAATATATTAAATAGTTGATAATTGAGATTTATTATTTTAAATTAAGTAAAAAGAAGATATAGATTATATTTATTCAAAACAGATTTAAAGATATAAACAAAACTTTTTTAAAGTCCAAAAAGAATATATAAATCAAATGAAATAGTTCTCTATTTATAAAATACAAAAATGAGAAATTCATACATAAAATAACTAAATTAATATATTAATTTGTTATAATAATTGTTATGAAATATTTAAGGGGTATAAGAATCTCGACAGTTTGAATCACTATTAAGAATTGTATTATATGATCGAAATTATAAAGAGTTAAGAATACTTTTTTTATTGCTTTAAAAATAGCTCAAAACTAAAACTCTCCAAACAATCTCTAGACTAAACTCTTATATGAAGATTTAGATAATTCCTAATCTTAATAGGCAATACATATTAGATGACTCCTAAATATTCTATATAATCCTACTCCCTTTTAGAAACCATAACTCGGTAGGATTAATACCTTGTGAATCAAGTTTTCTTAAGCTTGAGTCAACATTCTCCCCTTTAAGTTTGTAATCAACTTTCTCCGGTTGTTGTATACCAATGAAACTTCTCATGTCCTTGAACTTGATTGTTCTGAGGGCTTTTGTTAGAATGTCTGCTTTTTGCTCAGTCCCGGAAGCATATTCTACTTCACACTAGTTCTTTTTCGACGCATTCTCTTATGAAGTGATATCTTGTGTGTATATGATTGCTTCTACCGTGAAAGACCGGTTTTTTTCTGTTAAGAAAATCACAGATTAATTATCAATCCTGATGACTACTTTCTCATAGCTAGTCATGTGACTTCACGGAGCAAGTCTTGAAGCCAAATTGCTTGTCTTGCTTCTTTGGTACCAGCCATGAATTCTGCCTTACACAATGATAATGCAACCGTCTCTTTCTT
The DNA here is from genome assembly GCF_000695525.1 of Brassica oleracea var. oleracea. Classification (NCBI taxonomy): domain Eukaryota; kingdom Viridiplantae; phylum Streptophyta; class Magnoliopsida; order Brassicales; family Brassicaceae; genus Brassica; species Brassica oleracea. Next base: position 11,559,258 of record NC_027753.1, read on the forward strand.
ATGTGAACACCAAGTAATTGGAATTTCACCGAGGAAGAAGATGTGTCAAGTCGTGATCTAACCATCATCAGGATCAACATTATGTCTACTATTACTGTAGCCAATAAGTTTTTGTCTCTTTGTATTAGAGCGTCCAAACGAGAAACCATGAGTAGTATTACCTCGTAAATACCGTAAGCAATGTTTCATTGCAGTTCCATGAGACTCTCTAACACTTTGCATATATCTACTCAACACTTCAATGCATTAAAACAAATGTGGTCTTGTATGAAGTATGTATCTTTGGAAGCCAACATTTTTCCTAAACCGAGTTGCAACAGGTTATCTTTCGTCCTCAGATTTCGACAGTCTCAGTCCTGAACCAATGCATAACACTTTTGATTCAACGGTATCTGATATACCATGAATTTTACCACATTTATACCATGGTATATGATCTTTTAAAGTCTATTATATGTGGTTGGAGTTTGTTTTAGAGTCTTTTCAGGTCCATGTATGTTTTGGAGCAGTGCAGAGATTATGGAGCATTTTAGAGCTTATGGATGAGGAAACCCGTATTTGTTCAAGAAATCAAAGTCAGAGCCGAGAATCAGAAGGAGTGTCGACCGATACTGCACCATTGGTGTCACGCGACACCATCGCGATGAGATGGACCCGACTTGTCCGAGACCGACTTAAGCCTAGAAGTCACCACATATTACAAGAATTCCCTTGGCCAACCTATTAGTTACAATATATTTTTTTGGCCATTGTCTAGGAAAAACACACATCTTTACACAACATAATATATTGGATTTTAAGTAGTTTTTAGAGAGAAGACCAAAGACTCCTTTAGAGATTTGTATTAGAACTCCAATATCTCTTACTCTATCTTTTTATGCAATTCATTCAGTTTATTTTTATGTTTTGCTTAATTATGTCTGAGTAGCTATCTTGTTAGATTTAGGGTTTATTAGGGGTTTGATGAATTACTGAAACAGAGAACTCCTAGAGTGAATTATTTGGATCCTTCATAAGAATTGCACTTTTTTCTTGTGTTCTACAATACCTAACTAGAACTCTGATGGATATTGACAACTGCGAGAGTAGGTTCATACCTGATAATAATTCTGATGAGTTCAGTTGTTAGATACAAGCTAGAGCGGGTCTAGACATCTAGTGAACATATCGATGAAGACGTTAATGCTTGTTGAAGGAAGCATCGATCAACACCCATTCCTTGGATTCGATCCCTAAGTATTACAACTCAACCTCTTATTTGAGAGAAAAAGTTTGTCTAAGGTAATGTGAGCGATATCAAATTTGATGCCGTTGTCGAGGAGCATTGGATTCTCCCATTAAACTTGATTAATAGGTTTTGTCTAGGTTTTTATTTTCTGTTTTTAGATGCTTACAAAAAAAATTCTTTGTGTCTTTCTGGTGCATGCCAACAGTACTAGAATCAACAAGGAGAAAGAATTATTATTCTCAGACCCTGCACGTGATCCGTAAATAAAAGCGGACAACATCGTTCGACAACACCTCTTCTTTGTCAATCGACACTAACTGTGAACGAGCACCAATCAATACCTATTGAGCACCGATCGATACCAACCTGAGAGCAGACATCATGGTTGCGACTCTTGTGCTAGTACGGGTTTGAGAATGGAGACCTGCATGACCTCAAAGGTCATATGCGTAATGCAGGAGGTCAAAGACTGAATGATCAAGGAACTGTAAGCCCTGACCTTGAAGCAGTTGCTCTAGAAGTTGCTAATGATGAGGATGCTGCAGTCAATTCTCAGGCTGTAGCTGATGAGAATGTCCAGGCTGCTCGACTCAAAACATTCGATGATTACAACCGTCTAGATCAATACTACTCCCACAAATCTGCAATTCGTTCTCCTGCTTTCAAGAGGAGCAATTTCAAGCTGAAACCTTCTTACTTTTCACTTGTGGGACAGACACCTTACCATGGTCACACACATGAGCATCCTATGGACCATCTGGAGAGGTTCGAGCCTCTAGTTTCTGCTATTAAACACAATAGAGCCCCTGAGGACTACCTTCTCTACAAGCTTGATATACCATGGATTTTACCCACTTTCAGCCATGGTATATTGGTGTTTTAGGAACTATCTATGTTGTTTTGGAATCTTTTTAGTACTTTTACAGGTTCAGTGACGTTTTGGAGAAAAGTGATGATTTGGGTGCATTTTGGAGATAAAATGAGAGGAAGCTCGAAGCTGACCATCAAACAAGTTTGAGGTCGACATTTAGAGTCCACCATCGATCGATGCATACTCTATGCTATCGATCGACAGCGAAGCGCGCAAAGCCCAACCGGCTTAAAACCCAAGTCAAGACATAATTGTGGAAATACCCCTGGCCAGCTTTTAACCTAATATTTATGTGCTCTGCCAATATTCTAGGCAACACACGCTTTCTATTCTCTAGTTTTACACAACAAAGGTTTTTAGCATATTTGGAGAGATGATCCAAAACTCCTCCAGAGATTTGTATTGGAACTCCAGTATTTCTAACCTTAATCTATTTATGGATTCCTTTATATTATTTGTTATGAATTGCTTTGATATGTCTGAGTAGTTCACCTTGTTAGGTTTAGGGTTCAGATAGTCATGAGGGATTAGCCCAAAATATAGAACTTCTAAGTTGTCTGGATATCCATCAATTGAATTGCATTTAATGTTTGTGTTCTAGAGTAGTTAACTAGGACCCTTTTCTTAGATAATTGGGCGGAAGCGGAAGCATGGTCCTTTCTCTGATCTAATTCATATTGTTCTAGGATTGCTAGAAACAAGCGACACCTGATTTAGTTAAACCTAGTGAACACGTTAAAACCCGCTCGCTAAAGCTTGCTAGAAGGGACGTCGATCGACAACTCCATAGTTGCATCTATCGACAGACTGAAAGGTGTATCGATCGACTATCCATTAATAGCATCGATCAACACTTTCTCAAGACCAACAAACGACAGTTGAGGTCTTAGATCTAGACAATAGATAATCTAAACAAATGGAAGTTGATAGATTATTTCTTAGTATGAGTTCGAGAATATCCAACATACAATCTTAGTCTCTATACTACTATAATCATGATTGTCTGAATAAAATCCTAAGTCTAATGCTTTCTCATAATTGTTTACAAAACCTCAATCCAATCAACCGAACAACTACCTTGTTCACCACTGCAATTTACTATTTGCTTAATTGACCTAGCTTAAATCATAAATTGTTTTAAGATCTTTTGTGTGCCCCGACTCCTTGTGGATTTGATCCTTAAGTACTACAACTCTACCTCTTATTTGAGAGAGTACAAATCACTTAGGGTAATTTGAGTGATATTAATTTTGGCACCATTGCCGGAGAGCTTTGATCGCCATTAGATCTTGTCTAGACAGTTTTAAGTCTAGGTTTTTCTGTTAGTCAAAAAACTGATAAATTTTTTATTAGTTTCTTTCAGAGGTATACACAGCAGTACCAGAAGCAACAAGGAAAAATCACTGCTTTTCTCAGACCCTGCACTCTTGGAATGCACGATCCGCATGCAGAGGCAACGCTTTGGTTTACCAGATGGCTCTAGACACAACTGGTGAGAGAAATTTCAACACTAGAAATCCAAAAGAAGCTATAAGGCTTATTGAGAACATGAAGCAATAGTACGAAGAACACTGATTTGAAAGGAAGATATCGGCTGCTGGCTTAGGAAAGGAGCAGATGGATGAAGTTAAGCCAAAGATGGATAGTGTTCATAAGCTTCGCAAGAAGCAGATTAGCGTTGCAGAAGATGTGGAAGGTGTAGATATAGACAGTGACAAGGGCGACGAGGAGGATGTGAACTACATCAGTGTACTGGTTTCAGAGTCAGAGGTTTGAAAATCAGAGTGGAAACAAGAACTTCAATGGCGCTGGCCAGAGGAGTAACTTCAGCAACAGCCAGCGCTCGCAGAACCAAAAACCCTTCAACAACAGCGACAACAGAAACAACATGAACTATGGAGCGTCTTTTTACCAGAATCCACCAACAACTCAAGAAAGCAAAATCGAAGGAATGCTTGATCATGTTCTTGACGGTCAGCAGAATCTAACAATGGATTACAAAGGGAAGATAGATGATGTGTACACCAACCTGAATGAGAAGTTTGAAGCTCTCAGCACACATGTGAAGAAGTTGGAGACTGGTTCAGACTAGTGAAGCTGTAAAGAGACATGACACACTGATCAAAGGAAAAGTAGAAGCTGGACAGAAGCACCACATGAATGAATCATAGGATAATTTTTGGCAAGTGGGGAAGGTGGAGAAGCTCCAACAATGGGACTTTCAAGTCAAAAGTTTTATATCTTTCGGTGGTTCGCACTGGTGTCGCTTGACACCTATATCAAAGCACTGACCGACACCACTTGAAGAATCGAGATGAGAAACATTGAGATCGAGCGACAGTCAGAATTCGCTGATCGACACCCGTTTGCCCCAACACCATACCATGTTAAAACGACAAGTATCGATCGACACCAGGAACTGGGCAACGATTGACACCCACCTATTACATAGTGAGTGCCATTACCAAGCATCAATGCATAAAAAATGAATGCAGCTCGATATCCATCTCAGTCAACAACAGAGCCAACAGTAAACACCAATCAACAACCTCAAGATGCACCAAAGCCTATGATCATTGAGAAGGCTACTGAGAGAAAATTTCTTATGGAAAAGAGAAAGAAGAACAAAGTTTCTAAGCATCTAAGAAGAGATGGCAATGAGAAAGAGATGAAAAGTTTTACCAAGAGGATTTTAAGGATCCATGTAGATGTCCCATTTTATGATGCTTATTGGGCCTAGAGACTCTTGATGTTTTTCAGAGAGAGCAGAGAGATTGAAGAGGACATTGAGCTTTTGTTTGATCAGATCAGAGAAAAGGTGAAACAAAGGGTTGTACTAAAGAAGAAGAGTGACCCTGGGAAGTTTGTGGTTCCATGCATAATTGGAGGACAGAGCTTCTCTAATGCAATATGTGATACATGTTCTTCAATAAGTATTACGCCTAAAGTGATGGTAGATCATATGAGTCTGGAGATAAAACCTTCCGGCGATTAATTCACTTTAATGGATTGCCCTAAGGTGAATTCATGAAGAATTATCAGAAACCTCCAGGTAGAAATCGGCAATGCCCTAGTTCCAATGGATTTTCATGTGATGGACATTCAGATATACATGAATTCCTCTCTACTACTTGGAACTAAGTCATTGCCGATGTTAGGAGATGTTTTCAAAATGCAAACAAATCAGATGTTCATGCACTCATTGAAAAGAATGTTTTCTATGATCCGGTTAGAGTAGTCACGGGATAGACACCCTACATTGAGATAGGAGATGATCCAGGATATGTGGCAGCTTGTTATTCTGATTATGGCGCAAAGCGTGAAGATGACGGCGAAGTGTCGATCGACACCCAACCAGCATTGGTCGACACTCCTGTGAGTCCATAGTTCCGAGAGAGTTTCTTTGTTGAAGCCGCAAATCCTCCTAGAAGAAAGATCTGTGTAGTGTCACCAAATGAGTTTAGAGTTTATAGAGATGAAGAAGGCAATACACATGCTATGGATGAAAGGATCATCAATGTTTCTAAGGAAGATATTGAATAAATACTAGATATGACAGATAGTTTGGGAGGCCATTATATGAGTTTACCATAGTATGAGGGATGTTTTCAGATACATGTAGTTCATCCTCCACCTTTTTATCCGCCATAACTTGCAACATACAGCAGAGATCATGTTGACATTGCTACAGCAAATGATAGGATGTTTGATGAGTTTTACAGAAAGATTGATGCAATATATTTCCCTCTCAGCAATAGTATTGCATCATTGAGCCAGCGTATGGAGGAACTGGAGCTGAAAGTGGAGTACACTCATGAGATCATTCAGAGGCAGCAAGAGCACATAACAAGATGAGAAGAAGCCATCAAAAGCTTTGTTGTTACCTGGTTCGAAATGATCAAATAAGATGTTGACATTTTTTTCCCAACAAGTACTCAATTCTAGCTCAAAATTTCCAAAACGTCAAGCTAACGACTATAAACAAGCACTTCATGGAGACAACCCATTATTATGTTTTTAATTCGCTTTATTTCCATTTATTACTGATTTTTTGTATTTATTTATTTCAGGTTGTATAAAAATGTCAGGAAAACGAGTGTGCAACAGAATCGATCGCCACTTGATCAATGTCGATCGAGAGAGCATCTCGAGTATCGGCCGCCACTTCATTGTGTCGATCAACACTCATATCAGAAAGCAAGTATATCGGCTCTTCCTTGATTAAATTTGTACTTATGATTTATTTTCTCACCAATCTTTGACTGGATAACACTAGGGACAATGTTTTTTAAGTCTGGAGGAGGTATTACTAATATTGACTTTTATTTTTGAGTTTTAGTTTTCATGATTTATTAAGTTTTATTGAGTCATGAAGGGGATGATGAACTTTTTCAATTTTTACTTATTATTTAACTACTCTATAGCACCATTCTTTGAGGTTATTGACTACAGGGTGTATGTACTGAATGGAAACACCAAAGTGGATCACCTGCCAATAACACATATGCTAGCTGAGAAAGTTTGAAGGAACCAAAGCTGATTTCCAACCTTAATCAACTTAACTAGCTTGTTTTGGGGCTTGGTATGCACTGGATCATATTCCTCCTGCAAGTCTCGAAGGTAAAAGTCATTGTGTTTCTGATTGTCCTCTCACCTCTGTTCGGCATCTAAGAAAAAAAAAGATTGGGACAATTTCCTGAGATTCAGAGGGGTTGGAAAATTTCCTATGAACCCACTAATCTAATTCGAAGGGATGATCACAAATTGTTAGAAGCGAGGGGTAGGAAAATTTCATATGACCCCACTAGTCACCTACACTTGCCAAATAAAAAAATCGAAAAGACGAATAAAACAGACTGTAGCAGTGTCACTATTCATCGAAAAAGAGATCCAGAGAAGGGAGAAGAGAGAGGGAAAGAATCAGAGAAGACTACATGTGTGTTCAGATACTTGATGGAGTAAGAGTCCATGTGTCCTTTGATTGATACACCCAAGATTTAGCCTACATATTTATTTGAAGAAATGAGGTCAGTAGAGGGGTATGTCAGGCGGTATCAGCTGAGATGTGGGCTAGATGGTTTGGTTGCTAAGATAAGGTCTATTACATGGAAGTGCCCCTAAATTTGGCACCAATCTGACGTGGCTTGCAACATTGCAAAGGTGAAGGTAATGGCTTACGCAACTCTGAAACCACTGTATCCCTACTAACAAAACTCTAGTTGACAAAGATATTATAGGAAAATTCCCATTCATTCTTCCTCCTTCATCAGCATATGTCGCTTTCAAGCCCTCAAAACACATGTTATCTGCTTCTTCCCCATCCTCACACTACAAGAAAACATGTGATTCCCGACCACAATATGCGACTGAAAACGTAGTCGTTAAATTTTACGACTGTTTAGCGACTGACGGACAACTGATTTGCAACTCGAAAATATTAGTCGTACATTAGTAGCAAAATAGCGACTGCGACACTTAGTCGTTATTCCATCATCATTGTACGACGGATCCGCGACCCCTACGTTGTCAGAGTTTTCGTAGTCACAATGTAGTCTGAATGTTGCGACTATTTAGCGACTGATGTATAGAGTCATAAGGTAGTCGCAAACCAGTCGGTGAAAACCGGTACAAAACACGTGGCTTACGTTTTACGGTTGGTGTAACTAATTTTTGTAAGTCAACCGCCGAATTCGTCGAACCATTACGACTGATCTGCGACTAACGGCGTCTTCGGAGTAATTCTGTCGCAATATACTCGGAAATTTGGTGACTATTTAGCAACTGATGTTTCTGTGGTCGTAACGGAGTCGCTAATCAGTCAGTCAATACCGGTGCAAAACACTTGATTTACGTTCTATGGTTGGTGTAACTAATTTTTGCTGCGCAGTCGATATTTAGTCGCTAATAAGTCAGAAATTTTTCTATAAATACTACATGATGTTTTCCATACATTTCTGCTCAGAAGCATAAAAAGAAAGTGAAAACAACAAAAAGTCGTTGAAATTCAAAAAAAAAATTGTTTGTAGTGTTACAATGTCGGGAAATTTCAGTTATTCCCATTTTTGAGAATGGATGTACAAAAGGATCGATGAAAAGACGGGAAATTTCTCGGAAGAGTTCATAGCAGGGGTGGATCAATTCATGACATTTGCAAATAGCCAGCCTATCACGCAGAGCAATGGGGGTAAATTTTTCTGTCCATGTAGTGTTTGCAAGAACGATAAATTTCTTCCGGGATCAAAAATTTGGAAACATATATATAGTAGAGGATTCATGGAAGACTATTATGTCTGGTATAATCATGGAGAATAAATTGATATGGAATTAGGAACGAGTCATGTTGATCCGACACCTTTAAGTGGTAGTGAAGAAGTTGGTAATGAAGATATATATGTTGATATGGTAAATGATGCATTTCGTGATAATGTGAGGTCTGATAATTATCACCAGGATGGTCCTGGTAATTACCAGAATGTAGTAGACGATGTATGCAATTTGAAAAATTTTTACGACTTGTTAGAAGGAGCAAAAATCCCTTGTATGATGGTTGTCGTGAAGGTCACTCGCAGTTATCCTTAGCTGCTCGAGTTTTACAAACTAAGGCAGATTATAATATGAGTGAAAAGTGTGTGGATTCGGTGTGCCAAATGTTGAATGACTATTTACCAGATGGAAACATGGCAACCGACTCACACTACGAGACAGAAAAGTTGATGCGCAATTTAGGGCTCCCATATTTTACAATTGATGTTTGTATCAAAAATTGTATGATATTTTGCAAAGAAGATGAAAGGTGGGAAACATGCCAATTTTGTGGTGTGGAAAGATGGAAGCCTAGGGACAAACGCCGTAGAACCAAAGTACCATATAGCCGTATGTGGTATCTCCCTATAGCTGATAGGTTGAAGAGAATGTATCAGAGCAAGAAGACTGCAGCGGCAATGAGGTGGCATGCTGAGCACCAAGCAAAAGAGGGAGAAATGTATCATCCATCTGATGCGGCGGAGTGGAAAAACTTTCAAGAAATACATCCCCGGTTTGCCGAAGAACCGCGTAATGTTTATCTTGGATTATGTACTGATGGATTCAATCCATTTGGAATGTCTCATAATCATTCGTTGTGGCCTGTGATCTTGACTCCGTATAATCTGTCCCCCGGTATGTGCATGAAAACAGAGTACATGTTTCTTACAATGCTAAATTCCGGGCCAAATCATCCACGAGCTAGTCTTGATATCTTCCTCAAACCTCTGATTGAGGAGTTAAAAGAACTATGGTCAACTAGAGTTGAAGCATACGATGTGTCCTTGAATCAAAATTTTAACCTAAAAGCCGTGCTTCTATGGACGATAAGCGACTTTCCGGCGTACGGCATGCTTTCCGGATGGACGACCCATGGTAAATTGGCATGTCCAATTTGCATGGAAGATACTAAGTCTTTTTATCTGCCTAATGGAAGGAAGACGTGTTGGTTTGATTGTCACCGAAGATTTCTTCCTTGTAATCATCCACTGAGGAAGAATAGAAAAGACTTCTTGAAGAGAAAAAATGCGGTAAATGAAGTTCCACCTGATTCTTTGACTGGTGAGCAAGTTTATTCAGAGCAGTTAAATGGTGTCAATCCTCCCAAAACGTCTGTTTGCGGTGGAAACGGTCATGAAAAGAAGAAGCCTGGATATGGAAAGTACCATAATTGGCACAAGGAAATCATATTTTGGGAGTTGCCATACTGGGGGATCTAATTCTCCGTCATAATCTTGATGTGATGCATATCGAGAAGAATTTTTTCGACAACATCATGAATACTCTTATGAATGTGAAGGGCAAATCAAAAGACACAATCCAGTCAAGATTGGATATATCAGAGTTTTGTGATCGGCCACACTTACATGTTGATGGTGATGGTCAAGCTCCATTTCCTCCCTACACATTGGACGAAGCCGGGAAAAAAAGTTTATTGGAATGTGTGAAACACGCAGTTAAATTTTCCGACGGTTATGCTTCAGACTTAGCTAATTGTGTTGATATGGAGAACAACAAGTTCTCTGGCATGAAGAGTCATGACTACCATGTTTTTATGGAGCGGCTACTTCCATTTATCTTTTCAGAACTCCTAGACAAAAATGTCCATCTTGCATTATCAGGTGCTAATTTTTTGTTATAATTTTGTTATATTTAATGATACAACTTGATCTGTGATTTGAAGAATATTTCTAATTTTGTAGGTGTTGGATTGTTTTTCCGTGACCTTTGCTCGAATACTTTGCAGAAAGATCGTCTCCAAATTCTAAAAAAAAACATTATTTTGATCATCTGCAATTTAGAGAAGATCTTTCCGCCATCATTTTTTGACGTAATGCAACATCTCCCTATAAACCTCCCCTATGAAGTTGAATTAGGAGGACCTGTCAATTATAGGTGGATGTATATCTTTGAAAGGAATTTCAAGAAGTTTAAAGCAAAAGCAAAGAACAAAATATTTGTTGCTGGATCGATTGTTGAATCATATATCAATGAGGAGATTGCTTTCTTTTCTGAGCACTACTTTGCTGATCATATACAAACAAAATCAAGGTAAAGACTTTCATTATCCTGCAGATTCCTTTTTTTTTTTGTATACTCGGGTTTTTTCTTCAATGTAATGTGGTTCATTAATTTGTGCAGGTTTACACGATTTGATGAAGGTGAAGTCCCTGTATATAGTGTCCGTGGAGTGCCTGATATATTTACACATGTAGGTCGTCCGAGTGGAGAAATGCAAGAGATATGGCTTTCCGAGAAAGACTATAACTGCGCACATTCATATGTATTGCGAAATTGTGATTATTTTCAGCCATTTGAGAGGTACAATTTGGTTTATCATATTTTGTTTAGATATATCGCACTATAATTCCTCATACTAATTTGTGGTTGTGATCTATTATAGGATGTTTGAAGATTATCTAACTGAAAAATACGTAGACATTTCCGAGAAAGAACTCTCCACAAAGAGAGCTGACGAATATCATATATGGGTGAAAGATTACGTACGTCTGATCAATAATATTATGTACCTAATTGTGTCTATAATTCTATATATAATGATATTTTTTATATATATGCAGGTTCGTTACTGGAGAAACACACACGAGTTTCCTGTGTGGGTCAAAAATATTGCAAATGGACCCGTTAATAAGGCCAAAACCTGGCCCATCTACTTCACCAGAGGTTTCTTATTTCATACGCAAGAGCATGGTGAGGGACGAAAGACTTGCAACTATGGCATATGTGTTAAAGGAGAGAGTTACACAAATGCATCAGATGAAGCTGATTACTATGGGATCTTAACTGATATCATTCAAATTGAGTATGAGGGGGTGGTGAATTTGAAAATTACACTTTTTAAGTGTAAGTGTTATGATCCTGTGATTGGTAGAGGCATTCGGCGGAGCAATGGTGGCATCGTGGACGTTCTTTCATTGAGGAAATACTATGAATACGAACCATTTATTCTAGGTACGTACGTATTATTTATACATATTAATTCATATAAATAAATATGTATTATTAAATTTTTATTATATGATAACAGCATCTCAAGCACATCAAGTTTGTTATATCCCGTATCCGTACGTAAAGAAACCAAAGTAGTTGTGGTACAATGTTTTAAAAGTGAATCCGAGGGGAATCATTTCAGGAGAATACGAAAACAACGAACCGACAGTGTTACAACAAGACAATGATGATGCTGTATTGATGACTACAATTGAAGATATACCAGTCGACCATTTGTTACATGCTCGAGGAGAACCGATTAATCTTGATATTGATGTCGAAGATGCAGAACCGGAGGATGAATTCCAATGTAATCTATCCTCGACTTCTTCTGATGATGAAGGTGAAGATGGAGAAACACCATCCTAAAATGTTTTACCATAACTTATTAAGTCATATCCCTAAACTTATGTTCTTTACTTTTAAATAATGTGTTGTTTGCTTCCTAATAATGTGTTTTTATATTGTTAAGTGTTATATCCTAAATTGCTATATCCATTGATCAAAAAAAAAAATTGCTAGACCCTAAATTGTTATAAGCAAAGAAATTTTTTTTTCTAAACCCTAAATTTGCTAAACCCTAAATTGCTAGACCCTAAACCCGATTTTTTCCCCCTGAATTTTTCAAAGTCCCCCGGTAAAGTGTAAACCCAATTGCAAAATTTTCCTAACTCCCGCCTAACCAATTAATCAAATCCCGCTAAGCCCAATTTTTAGACCCAAAACCCAAAACCAAAACAAAACCAACCTAAGCCTAATACACTCAGACAACCCTAACAAAGACATCTCACTCTCTTACGATTCCACCGAAACCAAAGAACCCTAATCTCTCACCCTCTCTCGAATCTCACTATGTCCAAATCCTAATCGCCGAATTCCAGAAATGCCTCATCTCTCTTTTGAGACCTAAAGAACCCTAATCTCTCATCTCTCTTTGAAACGATGTCATCAAACAAGAAGCAGAAACGTTCACAAAAATCTCCCCTTCCCTTGCAGTACCAGTTCGTTTCTAAGACGACAGCTCCTCCTGTCCCCAACCGCCGATCTCCACCAGGCGTGAGTGACTACCCACCTCCGAGGCAGCTCTTCCAAGACTCAGAGGCCCAAACTCAAGCTGCTTCAGGGCCTGTTCATCAACCATATCCACCGCCACAATCTCGACGGTCTGAAACGTCAGCGACGCGACTTCTCCAGCAGTTCTCAGGGTCAAGTTTGTGAATATTTGGAGTGATTGTTGATGTTATTTACTTGAGGCTTTGCTACTGTAAGATTAAT
>NC_027753.1:11577509-11589360 GCF_000695525.1 Brassica oleracea var. oleracea
ATTTCCTCGGAATATTTTCATTTTACCGGGCAAATATTTTGCGAAAATTGAAATTATAATTCCGACGGAATTCCGACGGATAATGTCCGTCGGACCCTAGGTTCTCCCTCGGTATATTCCAAGGGAGAACACGCATCGATCGATGAACTTCCGATCACACACATATATACAATTTCCGATCATGTCGAAAATTGTATATATGTCCAAACACGCATCGATCGATGAACTTCCGATCACACACATATATACAATTTCCGATCACTCCCTCGGTATATTCCAAGGGAGAACACGCATCGATCGATGAACTTCCGATCGATGCGATGAACTTCCGATCACGCATCGATCGGAACTTCCGATCACGCATCACGCATCGATCACGCATCGATCGATGAACTTCCGATCACACACATATATACAATTTCCGATCATGTCGAAAATTGTATATATGTCCAAACACGCATCGATCGATGAACTTCCGAGGAATTATACCGACGAAGTTCTCCCTCGGTATATTCCGAGGACATTTCCGACAAACTAGTGATCCTCGGAATTTCCTCGGAAATTTATTTCCTCGGAATTCCGTCGGAAAATTCCGAGGGATTTCCGAGGAAAAAAGAAATTCCGAGGAATTATTTCCGACGGCGTGTTTCGTCGGTATGTCGTCGGAATAACGTTATTCCGACGAAATTTCGACGATTTTTTCCCTCGGAATTTTTATTTTTGATGTTTTCTTGTAGTGAATTAATCAAATCCCGCTAAGCCTAATTTTTAGACCCAAATCCCAAAACCAAAGCAAAACCAACCTAAGCCTAATACACTCAGACAACCCTAACAAAGACATCTCACTCTCTTTCGATTCCACTGAAACCAAAGAACCCTAATCTCTCACCCTCTCTCGAATCTCACTATGTCCAAATCCTAATTGCCGAATTCCAGAAACGCCTCATCTCTCTTTTGAGACCTAAAGAACCCTAATCTCTCATCTCTCTTTGAAACGATGTCATCAAACAAGAAGCAGAAACGTTCACAAAAATCTCCCCTTCCCTAGCAGTACCAGTTCGTTTCTAAGACGACAGCTCCTCCTGTCCCCAACCGCCGATCTCCACCAGGCGTGAGTGACTACCCACCTCCGAGGCAGCTCTTCCAAGACTCAGAGGCCCAAACTCAAGCTGCTTCAGGGCCTCTTCATCAACCATCTCCACCGCCACAATCTCGACGGTCCGAAACGTCAGCGACGCGACGTTCTCTCAGCAGTTCTCAGGCTCAAGACTCTGCGAGTACAGAAAGTCCAGAAGCTGTGGAACCGACGCTCTCTGATGAGCAGACTCGTTTACTCAACCAACTGCTATCCCAGCCAAACCTGGGCCCTGAGATACCGATCCTTTCTCCAACCTTTGAGAACTAACTTTTTTTATGTGTTTTGAGTGTTATATATATATATTTAAAGAACTCGACTTGTCAATTTGTGAATATTTGGAGTGGTTGTTGATGTTATTTACTTGAGGCTTTGCTACTGTAAGATTAATTACTTGCATTTTCGTTAGTCACTGGTTCTTTAATTGAGGCTTTGCTATTGTAAGATTAATATTTGGAGTGATTGTTGATGTTATATACGTGAGGCTTGACGAGTCACTGGTTCCTGTGTTTGGAGTGATTGTTGATGTTATTTACTTTCATTTTCGTTAGTCACTGGTTCTTTAATTGACTTTGGCTTGCTTTGGTGTTCATCAACCATATCCACCGCCACAATCTCGACGGTCTGAAACGTCAGCGACGCGACTTCTCCAGCAGTTCTCAGGGTCAAGTTTGTGAATATTTGGAGTGATTGTTGATGTTATTTACTTGAGGCTTTGCTACTGTAAGATTAATTACTTGCATTTTCGTTAGTCACTAGTTCTTTAATTGAGGCTTTGCTACTGTAAGATTAATATTTGGAGTGATTGTTGATGTTATATACTTGAGGCTTGACGAGTCACTGGTTCCTGTGTTTGGAGTGATTGTTAATGTTATTTACTTGCATTTTCGTTAGTCACTGGTTCTTTAATTGACTTTGGCTTGCTTTGGTTGGCTTTGTCACTGAATAATTACTTGTGTTTCATTCTAACATATTCATTATTTTGTTTCTGTGTTTTGAGGTTTGGTCGTGACAAAGGGAAACTGACCCGGAGGATCACAAAGACTTTTACAAAAAAGTTTGATGAAGCTTATTACAGTTGGAGTGTTGTGCCTCAGAACAAAAGAGAGACGATATTTGTAGAATTTGCAGTTAAGTTTTATCTTCTATATTTAATCTCAATTTTTGTTTAATTTGATTTTTAACATCAACCTTCTCTGTTTTTTTTTGTAGAAAACTCACACTTGAGATCAAATACACACTGGTATTGTTCAGGAGAAATTTGAGGCGGTATGTCAGCGACGTATGAAGGACATGGTTAGCGTTCGTAGGAGGTCTCGAGTGCGACCATCCTGGATCCACGGTGAACTGTGGGAACAAATGACAGCGTATTGGGACACTCCCGAAGCGGAAAAAAAGAGTCAGACAGCATCAGACTCTCGGTTGTCTGACCGGAACGGACTTGGTCCAGACAAGCACAACTCCGGCCAGAAGTCTTTCGAACAAATCAAACATGAAATGGTAAGTCCTTTTTCCCTCCAATCATACAAGTTTAACTTGTATTTGGGTCATTTAACCTTTACTTTCTTTTTTAACCATTTTAGGTTGAGAAATTGGGCAGACCAGTTACTCTTGGTGAAGTTTTCATGGAGACACATACAAGAAATGATGGGACCTTTGTCGATTTGAAAGCAGAGAAGGTTGCAGAGATGTATAAGAAGAACAAAGAAGCCAAGTTGACTGCCCTTGAGGCTGAAAACTCACAGACTTCAGACAGTGCTTCCAATGATCCACAGCTCTCCAGAGGAGGATAACGAGATATTCCTTTTGGTAAGCTGTTTCTTTTATTTTTTTATTTGTTCTTTATACTTGATACTTTTTTCTTCTGCTTTCTAGTAACAATTTGATTTGTTGTTGTAGTCAACTTTCACAAATGAAAGAGGACAGCACTATGGCATTGGAAGCCTCCAGCAAACTCTCGTCAATGGGAAACGGACGTTCAGTGAATTCTCTTCTTCTGCATTCCTCGACATGAAGAAGCTTCTTGAAGATGCTCACCGCAAAATAGAAGAGCAGGCTGCTTCCAATGCAGCACATGCTGCTATTATTGAAGAGCAAGGTGCTTGTATTGCAGCAGATCAAGGAGTTCTCTATAGTGGGGAAGTTTCTAGCTGCAACTAATCCATTATATAATGAGTTTGTAGCTGCTAATTCCAGCACCTGATCATGCTTTCCTGTTTATTTACCTAGAAACTTATGACTTTTGTAAGTTCTTTTGTTTAGTTGCTTGTTTCAAACTTTTGGGGCTTTAACATTTTCAGTTTTAAAATTAACTACTGCCTTCTAATTTTACAATGCTCAATAGCATAGATTTATTATCATTACAAACCAGAAAGTACCTAAAATCGGAATGGCAAATTCAAAGAAACCAAAAGGGGAGTCGTAATTCAGTTGGATAAAATTACAACATTTTACGACTAAACAGCGACTGATAAAAACATGTAGTCGCTAAGTAGTCGCAAAATTAACGACTGAGCAGCGACAACAACTGTGACTACGCTCAGACTAAGCAAGTAGTCGCTAAATGGTCGCAAAATTAGCGACTGCATTGCGACTACACTCGGACTAAACAACTACTCGTTAAACGGTCGCAAATTTAACGACTACACTACGACTTTATGTTCCGACTAATTAATGACTGCTAATAAGCGACTGCTGATAAACTAAGTAATCAACTAAGAATAGTCCTATATTAGACGTGATACAATCGGAGTGTAGTCGTAACATATTATGACTATTAGACGACTATATGCCGACGGAATTGTTTAGTTGTAAATTAGTCGTAGAACAGTCGTAATATAGCGACTGATTTACGACCAATGTAATTACCGACGCGTTGATTGATGACCATGCTTCGTAGTCGCTATTCAGTCGTAAAACGTCATTTGCGACTGTTTCGCTTCTGATTCTGCAGTCGGGAACTACTTGTTTTCTTGTAGTGTCATCTTTAACTTTTCCGTACTCATTGTAATCTTAACCATCATCAGCCGCTTCAGCAACATAAGGGAAATTAGCATCCTCCTCCCCACCATCATTTTCACCTTGAGGAAAATTATCATCATCTTCTTCCCCTTCCCTTTCATCATTTAACTCTTCCCTTTCATCTGAAACTTAGTTAACATCTTCAACTTCCTTGTTTCCATCAATGTTTCCATCATTAATTGTTCTCATCGTGCCTTAGTTTGATACACAAAGACGAACGACATGCATTTTACTTATCACGATCAAGTTTTGAATTTGCTAATCACTTGCACTACAAGAAAAACTGAACTTAGCTACGAATTAGGTACACAAATTTTGTAGCTGCGATTTTGTATCTAAAGCTAACCACAAAACAACTATGATTTAAAAAAATCTAAAAATTATGGATATTTTGTAGAATTTTGTGGCTAAATAGTTATGATTTATACTTTGTGAATATTCGAAGAAAGTAAAACATCGATTAGCCATAAAATAAATTGTGAAAATAAAAAAATCCATTATTAGCCACAGTTTATTTTTTGTTGAAATTTGTAGTCTCAACTTAGTTTGTGTCTACTTGTAGAAAATTTAAACCCCATTCATACCCTAAGCGTTTACTGAAGTAATACTTTTCCATCCATATAAGAGAATTTGACTTTATTGGATCCAAAGGATCTGATTTCATATAGTATCTACCTTTAAAAAACCTTCGCGAATAAAGATTCAGGCTTATCAATCAATCTCTAAAGTTCCTTTGCCTCTGCAGATCCGTAAATCTTATTCCCCCTTCCTTTTTTCCTCTACACATTTTGTTCCATGAGAACCACCTTTTTTTATTTTCACTACTGCTTCAACAAAAATGGGCAGTTGTACTTGTAAGCTTTTTCGTAACCATTTTGGGTAACCGAAAATATGACATTACATGGGTTGGCATACATGTTGCCACTGACTGTAAAAGTACTTCTTTACCACCTTAACTTTCCAAATATTAACTCTGTCAATTGTGAAAGATATAATTAAAAATTTTGAATAATAAAAAATGGTGTGTATAAATTACATTCAGAAATATGAAAATATATATTTTGAAAAGAATGTATTAATTTTTTTGTGATTTAGTTTTTGTTAGCATTAATTCTTTTAGTTAAGTGCAAACATATTTTTAGTTCGAAAATATGTAAAGTGTTTAATTGTTTTGCTTGTAGTTTTTTGAAACTGAAGACCAATTTGGTTGAATCAAAATTGATATAAGAAATGCTCAAAGATGATTTAAGAAAGTGACGAGGGTATTGGCTCAACGACTGCATTGCTCGGCGAGTGAGTTTACAAACGGACAGACAGACCTTCAGTACGTGTTTTGTATAGAATTTTAATATAAGCATCCTTCTCTTGCTTTACAAAAAAAAAAAGCATCCTTCTTTATATACAAGAGGAATTGAATTTTTTTAATATTTTATACAATACCAAATTATACTGAGGTTTATCATTTTTCAATGGGTTGGGTCTGAACTCGAAATGTGACAATTTTGTAATAATGTTTAAAAGACTTAAGGAGTGATTGGTTGGATTGTAGCAAATACACTTATTTTAGTTTTTATTTCCAATCATAGAACTTTTAATTCTATATTACTTAGTTTTTAAATCTTAAGAAAAAAAAAGAATGGATGTAAAAATCATGTTCTCTAAAGCAAAAAATATTGTTCTAAGAATATATTTTCTTTTTATTCTTTTTCTCATTATTACAACCATATTAGTTAACTACCTCAAAAAATCTTACGAACTAGATTTAACTGTAAAGTTTCTAAATCTAAAGTTCAGCCAATCATCCACTTAATAATAGTAGTTTATAGCATTATAAAATGGTAGCATACAATTAGAATTCAAAAATTAAGAACTATTACAATTTCATTGATAATAGTTTCGTCATTATCCAGACTGGTGCAGATATCATGTTAGTATATTTTCCAAATTCGAAATAAACAGATACCACACATTCTTTTAGAGTAATAAATGGTTCACACAAGTCAAAAGACGATCAATGCACAAGTTTTAAAAGAGCGTTTCAGAGACAGAAGAGTATGAGGCGTGCTCATCAAACAAATCGGTCGGATAAGACCCATGACCAGGTCCAAAAGCCTTAACATGGTCTTTAAGGGAGCGTTTGTGTTTAAAATCGGAACCGCAAACACAAACCCAACGTTTCCCACAGTTCTTCTCGTGAGTTCGCCAATCTCCCTTAACTGCCAAGAGCTTACCGCAAATGCGACACGCATAAGGTTTTTGGCCGTGTTTGCGCTTATAGTGCGTTTGGAGCGTTCGGAAGTCTTTGAGTGGCTTGGACCGAGGATGATCGATGTGGTTCCTGCACCCTTCAACGCAGCAGAAACAAGGGATGCCTAGCATGGCTCTTGGCTGAGTCCCTTTCAGTGACTCTGGTCCTTTCCTGTATTGTGAACCGTGGCCCCACATGTGCATCTGCATTCATATTTGGAATCAACCAGGTTTTCATATGTAAAAAGAAAAAATTAGACGAAAATGAAATAGAAGAAATGCTTTCAAGATTTCAAGATAGATTTTCAGAACATATGCTCACCTTATCATTGAATCAAATTTTAAAATCATCATTTTACTGATTGATCAAGGTAATTTACTGAAGAAAATTATAACCAGACTCGATTGTTTGAATTTGGCTGCATAGAGCATGACACTTTTTTGGTATGAACTATTAAATAAAAAAGTTTTGATGTCTTTAAAACTCTTATATAAATTTTGACTTAATTTAGTGTTTTATGCTCATGAGTAAATATGCTTATAATTTATATTAAATTTTGTCTACTATTGAACAAAATGTAATTGTATATGAGAAAACCTATTAAACATAAAAATTCAATGTTGAATAAATAATCTAATCTTTGGTCGTCTGTGTTATTAACAATTCAGTTCCAAACATGAAACAAGCGTAAATTAATATTGATGAAATATTTGCATCAAAACACCACCATAAAAAAACAGTCAGGCTGAAAACAGTACGTGTTTTTTAAAACATTAATTCAGTCACACTATTAATCAAGCAAATAAGACTCAGAAATGATAATATATCAAGATACAGAGGGAATTTTCATTTAGTTAAACATTGGTTGTTTAACTTTTGGAAAGTTAATTCATATTTTTATATATGAACAAAGTCCTAACAATATTAGATACGGAGATATAAATAGTATATGAAAATTATATATTTCTAAGCAAAAATTCTCAAAAAAAAGAAAAGAAAATTATAGATAGGTTATCTAATATGATCTGGTTATGCACATGGACACATAATAAGCATAATATATAATGATTCGTACCTGAAGATTGTTGTAGCGATTGAATGTCTTGAAGCATACATGGCAAGAAAAATGAGTGAAGCCTATTATAATTTGATCCACCGTCGGAATCCAATATGCCTTGCCGGAAACTTCATTTTCAATGTCTTTTCCGGCATCGTAAGTGACGATCTCTTTCCCATTGCTTGAATTACCGGAACCAGGAAGGCCAATGTGTAAGCTCACATCCACTACAACGTTCTCTTCATCTTCTACCTCGTCATCTCCTTCGCCAACATACGATGGCCTCGATTTTAGGTTTAGGTTTGAGTTTAAGTTGATCCTATCGATAAGCGGTAAAGGTTCGATTAGGGTATTGTTGTTATTAGGGTTTTGAGTGATGTTAGGAAAGAGATCAAGGAATTGGAAGTGGTCTCTAGGATTTTCAGAAGAAGAGCTTGAGTAGATCCCGCAATCCATTGAATGTGGTGAACAGTGGTTTGAGAGTGATGAAAACATTTGGGAATGTTTGTTTATAGATCTCGTTTTTTTATTTTTAACTTTCGACTAGATATATAATTATAATTAAAACTAGCTTTATATAATGATTGCTCTCTAGCTATCGAAGTAATTTAATGTTTGCAATAAGTTTTTAACTAATAAACATGCATGTATGTATGTAGATCCCACGTATCAATCATCCTTTAAACTGCGAGGATAAAGATAGAGAAAACATCGAATATACTGTATTATATAAGATTGGCTATATGTTTACGAAACCAAATGTGAACAAAACGAATAATGAAAAAGAAACTATAACTATAATTTAAAGTACGTACCAAATAGAGGTGAAAGTAAATGAGAATCTTGGGGAATGTGAGGAGCAGACACTTGAGAATGAATGTGGTTGAGTGAAAACAACCTTTGTTAATAAGTAATTTAATCTCCTCTGTTTCATCTCTTTGCCTATAAATAGAGTGTGAAGCAAAGAACCTTCAATTTTGTGGACCAACCTCTTCAAGTTTTGGCAAGTTTTTCATTGCAGGGTTTTGGTAACATTTGGAATTTACGTAAGCTTTTTGCTTTTCTACCATAAGAATTTTCGAGTTTTGGTAATGGAGTAAATGCTAATTTTGAATTTATCTTTTATTTTTATTATTATGGAAGTTGAGCCTTTGTTTTATTGTTATTTCTCGGCTTGTGTTTTTGTTTGTATGTAAGCTGTTTAATTCTCTCTAACGGTCAACACCTCATCTTGTTTGGTAAAATTAGATTTGACATACCAATCGGAGAAAATTTATAATTAATTAGTATGGTTTTTTCGGAAATTTATTAGTAGGTTACACTTCAAGATGAGATTAAATTGTTTCAATAAAACTTGCATACATTTTGGTAAAGTGAATTTGCTTCCAAAAATATATTGCGGGTTTACAAACGTATTATTATTTATCTTTATCATGTTCTGCTTAATCAAATATTAGATCGAATTGGTATTCATACGAACGAATTATTACATCGACTACTATGTGTAAAGAGTATTTATTTTTAATTATTAATTGAAAATTATGATTATAATAATTCCAAAGCTATTATAAGAATGGTCAACTAAGTTTACCAGAAAAAAAGAATTGTCAAGTAAAACCTATTAATTTTGTTTTAAATTGATGGACTATGACTAACATGATCATTATTCTTTTGCTGATCGACTATGACTACTTTTTAATCAACTTAGTCGTAGTCAAGAGGATTAAACTTGGTTAGTTTCCATTCATGGGGAACTTTGAGTTGAATAAAGATAGGATGTAAAAAATGGTCTAAAACTAGTATACTAGGAATTGAGCCACTTTGCCAATCCACTTCGATGATATAGTGTAGGGGTGGGCAGAAAACCAGAACCGAAGCAACCCAACCGAACCCAAACCAAAGTTTATGTCTAAACTATTTGGTTAAAGATTCTATCAACCCAAATGGTTTGGTATGGTTTGGTTTTAAACCAAACCGAACCAAAAATCCGAAGTGTTTTTTTTAATTAGATTAAATAAATATATTTATAGTATTTATTTAAGATATTTAACCATTTAACCTAAATAAAAATAATATTTTATAAATTTTACTTATAAATGAATAAAAAAGAGAGATCTAGAAAGAAAATGAAAGACTATAAATCTCATACATTAACACTAAAAGCGAAAATTGCCTACGATATTTATATTAGGTTTGAATATAATAATATAATATTATTCTATTATATCTTCTACATTTTTTTTATGTTTAATGATGATTTTTTTATGCTTTCATAAATTATACTTTTGTAACCGAGCAAAAAAAAAAACTAAAAAATCAACTCGACTAAACTAAAGAAATACAAACAAAACCAAAAATCTCCGAACTGAACATAAACCCAACGAAACTAAAATTGAACCGAATACAAACCAAACCAAATTAAAGCTGAACACAAACAAAACCAAACTAATTTCAATTAACTTTGGTTAAAGTTTTTTTAGACTTACTAAACCAAACTGAACCGAACCCGAATTTAAACGAAAATTCCCACCTATATTATAGAGTATTGGCCCACATGGCTTCATAATTTTTGTTTTCGTTGATATAGAAGTTAAAATTTTGAAATATTACTTACTATTCATTATTGGCTGTACCGTGCCTCAACAAAATTTTTTTTTTCATTCTAATTTTTGCTTAACAGTTGTTTTTAATTTGAAGGGCTCAATTTTATATTATGTGCGAATCATTCCATTGAACTTGTTTGTTTTAAGAAGATTCAACTTTAGTTTCATTGTAATTTATTAAATTTTTAATATGACTTTGGGATTAGGCCGGGACAAAAAAAACGGAGCCGAAGATCCAAACCGAAACCAAACCGAAATACCTGAAACTGAAACCCTCAAATACCGGACTAGTTCTTATATTTCTATATCTGAAATAACCAAATCGAACCAAACCGAGAACCGAACGAGTAACATAACTATATATATATATATTTATAATTTAAAATCTATTAAAATAATCCAAAAATATTTGAAAATCTAAATAATTGTTAAGTAGATCCGAACTACCCGAAAATATCCAAAATACCCGGATATTTTTATCCAAAATATCCAAAGTAGGTCACCACAATATTCTTCATGTAGGACATCAGATATAGTCAAAGTTCCGCTCTAACCATGTGATCCACTGGTGCACATCCACCGGTTTGAATCTTCCCAAAAAGCCGCCAAGAGCACCCGAGCCTTAAGGTAAATCTTCTAGACCTTAAATTTCTTTTTAAATTTAGTTTTTATTTATTTAATTAGATTTATGTTTAGATCTTGTTTCCGACTAACGGAACATCATAAATCTGTTTTTTCTAGGATTAATTTGATAGAAGTTCCGAGTCGTGCCGACTGCGAGATAGAACCAACATAGTCGGAATAAAGATTTTATGCTAAGGCTAGACCACTGAATCGACCTGTTGAGTTTCCAGTTCGATTATGTAAGAACGAATTTAATGTGACAAGTAAATTCGTTGAAGGCAATTTGACTCGATTTTTCATCACAGTGAGAACTCGTCTACTATGACAGCTATGTTTTTTTAACTCAGTTTCACATAAATTTTTATTTATGATAAGAGTGAGTCTTCTGTGACACGGATGTGTCATTCAACTCGGCTTTGTATAACTGAACATGTAAAGGCTGCCTACGTACCTCCGAGGAGGATTAGATCATTCACAATTCCCTCATTTTTTCAGTTGTGCTCTTACTTAAAGTATCTCTTCATCAAGTTCCAATAACGAGGGACATGTTCAGCGGATGATGTCTCATGTCCATAAACGCCTAGTCTGAGAACTTTGACGATCTTGTAGGAACCTTCCTAGTTGGTTCTGAGTTTACCAGCTGATAATATACCATGGATTTTACCACATAATGGTATATGAAACTTTTAGAGTCTATTATATGTGTTTGGAGTCTATTTTAGAGTCTTTTCTAGTCTAGGTATGTTTTGAGCAATGTGGAGATTATGAAACATTTTGCAGCTAAAGATCGAAGAAACTCGTAGCTGTTCAAGAAACCAGCCATAGTCGATGTAACACCCCCGAACCGTCCTAGAGATATGGTTGATCAACCGGCCAACAATCAAACAAAAACATAACCGATCGACCGTCCAACACCCAGGGTTAGAGATGAATGAGGCAACCGGCCAGCCAACAATCAAACAAGAACATGACTAACCGTCCAACCCAACACCATGGTCCGGAAGTGCTACGTGACGGGCTAGGGACGATCCGGTCAAGTCACAAAAATTACTCCACGACTTAGACCAGTTCATCCACTAACTCGTCCCGCTAATCAAGGCGAAAGGCTTTTCAACCCGTACCTAGAGTTAGCGTTTTCCGTTAGATCGAGGCCTAAGGCTTTT
>NC_027753.1:11589684-11620407 GCF_000695525.1 Brassica oleracea var. oleracea
AGCAAACGTCAGGCCTACACTAACCAAATACACACCAAGCCTAATCTGGTACCTAAACCAGACTTAGGACTTAATGTCAGAACCTGCAAGGAAACAATCAACAACCAAACACAATCACAATAATAACTATGAGTAACTACGACTAGATCTAACTCGTAATACCGTATATCGGTGCTACACTAACTCGAGGGTTCCATAACCCTCTACAACAAACTAACACAACACCACACTCTAACCCGGGAAATGGTGACTTTGTGTTCCTCCTCATCATCCTCGGTAATATCCTATATCCCTATCACAAAGACTAGGAGAAGGAACTTTCAACCGAACGCGGCCCATAGTACGTTCGGGTCACCGCGCGACACCCCAGTACGTTCAGGCCACTGCCGGTTGTCACACTACGATTGCGGCCCACAGTACGTTCGGGTCACCGCAAGACAGCCCACAATACGTTCGGGTCACTGCCGGTCACTACCCCGTCGTGAAAGCACTCGGCCATAGGCCATGACCCCGTCTCTCTGAGTGCTCTCGATCCAGCGAATAAGGGGTTTCCTTAAACCCGATTGGTACGAGGTTGAGGAAACACTAATCAACCCCTAAACATGCCTAGCATGGTGGGTTACACACAAGCTATATGGCATCACACTCTAACTCTACAACACTAACAACAATATCATCACTAAACAACTCAACCAGTTAGTCACTCCCTTACCAAGAGATGACTAACCTCAATCAACAAGATTAATTAAACGAGCAAGCATTTAATTAAATCTACTCAATCAGTCTACTCAATCAAACCGTTACCCAGATAGTTCGGCTTCCTGCTACGACACAATCTTTAAAGATAACGGGAACCTGCACTCAACCATATCAACACGCAAGAATAAAAAACATGATGCATCCTAGCCCTAGTCCTAGTCAGGTTATTAACTCAGTCTTAATTCCATTCATCTCAGCTTAGCCCGTGCTAAACTGAGTCCGGTTCCATAAATAAAATAACTCTAAGGACACTACCATTCAATAGCGTGATCATTCTAATCTATATACGACTCGATCTACCCTAAATTCCAAGTGGAATTCAAACTAAACCAACTCACAGTGTTCTAGGCGAGAAGCAGCTGGTTGATCGGAGAGGACTTGGCCAAAACCCCATGGACGAATTGACTGGACTGGACTGATCTCGACTTGGACAGAACCTTGGCATCACCATGAAGAAACTGACAGGCCTCGACAGACTGATCTGGACTCGGACATAACCTTTTTAGCTTATGGACAGTTCTTCGAACTTCTCGGCGGAGTATCGAGCAGAACTTCGACTCATCTGAATCCGTGGAGCTGAACTAACTCTGGACAGTACCTCCACTTGATCATCAAAGGAACTGACTGGCCTGGAAGAATTCATTTGGACATAACCTTCCTTAGGCGTTGACTCAAAATCAATAGAGAACTGAACTAGAAAACTCTCTAAAACTCTCGAAATAGCTCGAAATCACTTGCTTTCTTTTTCTACTTTTCTCTCACGTTTTTAACTTAGTTTGGACAGGTCTGGATGTGTTGAAACTGAAGGGAGGTTGTGCCTATTTATAGAATACAGCAACCAATCAGCTTTAGGTTGGTGGAAGCCCGTGTGTCGCTTTGCATGGCTCCGGACGCATGCGCGGCGGCACCTCGTGCTCCACATGGCTGGCTGCATGTCCAGGACACATGCAGGACGCCACCACTCCTCCCAGATGTCAATGCATGACTAGAGCTCATGCAAGGAGCCACAGCAGCACACACATGTCGATCAGCATGCTTCGGTTGCATGCGCGGACACACCTCGTGCTTGGTCGATCTACCTCGTGCTTCTATATGTCAGGCTGCATGTACAGCTTCCATGCACGGCGACACCTCGAGCTTCTGGAAACACTCAGCTTGTTAGATGGTTGACATCACGTTCTGAACCCATGCAACGAGCCACATAGAGCTTCTCGGTCCATTGGCCTGATTTCGGTCCTTCCGGTAAATTTCTGATCCGCGATTAGCCCCAAATATTTTTCCGCTCCCTTTCTGATGGTCTGAATAATTTTCATAAACTCCAAAATATTTCTGACCTTGATGAAAAGTATTTTCCGAGCCTCCGGCTTCCTCGAAAAATTTCATAATACCGAAATTAGGGTTTTTGCCCAATTTCGGGTTTTCCAGTCGTGCTTCGATCCCGTCGTGCTTGCTTCCCGTCCTGCTTAATTCCCGTCCTGATTCCAATGTCTTCGAAATAATATTCCGCTAAAGTTTCGCAGAAAAATTTGTGCTAAAGAAACGTCGTTCTTCTTAAACGTCGAGCTTCTAGAACGTCGTGCTTCCAAAAACGTGATGCTTCCAAAACGTCCGTCTGATCAATCTAAGACATCTTCTAACTACGGTCGAGCAACTTATTCGACTATAGTTCACTCACGATCAGTTCTTTGACCACCTCGTACTTCAAAACTTCTCGATCCATCCTTATCGCCCGCGATTCGACCACCAAGTTGATGTTCGACCAATCTTCTATTTTCTTCGAATCATGTCAAGTTTCATGTGTTCAAAACTCAACATTCCTCCAAATACGTAGACTCCCAAAAGCTTGGCTTCAGATTCTGACTTTTACACTCTCGGCCATTTTATCCAGAAGGGCGGGGTATTGCAGTTGATATTCAGACAGAGTGTCGACTGACACCGACCCCATGGTGTCGCTTGACACCGACGCGAGAAGACGGACCGATTTATTCGTGGCCGACTGTAGCCCAAAGATCCACATATTTACAAGACTGTCCCTGCCCGACGTTTAACTAGTATTTATGTGTTTTGCTATAGTTTGGGCAATACAAAAACTTTTTACTACTTTTTACACAGCAAAACTATTTACGTTTTTTTAGATTGGAGAAGATCCAAGACTCCTTCAGTGATTGTATTGGAACTCCATTGTTTTCTACTTTATTATCTATGCATTTTATTCAGACCTCTGCTATGAACTGCTTTGCTATGTAAGAGTAGTTTACTCTGTTAGATTTATGGTTTAATTAATTTTTATGGATTAGACAAAACTATAGAATTGCTAGGGTGAATTAATAGATTTCCTTCAACAGAATTGTTCTTACTGTTTGTGTTGTAGTGTAGCTAACTCTAACTCTGAACTTAGGATATTAAACAACTGCGAAAGTAGGTCTTTACTGTTGGACCCAATTTTGGTCCATATATGAAATGGGCAGATATCGGTCTGGGCCGCGCGATCCTGAACGAATAAAAGGCCCACGACAAACTCTCTGAGAGATGGAAGATCCGGAGATCGAAGTAACGACTACGAAGATCGCGGAGACTCGCGACTATAAAGGAAGATCGAAGACCAATGAGAGGGACACGGAGAAAACTCTAGAGAGAGCTACACACACACACACCAACCTCACTTCACCTCGCTTTAAGTCTTTTCTCTTATCGATTAACATCGGATCTCGTTTCTGTTATTGTATTCAATCTTATTCATCAATAAAATCCATTTTTGCCTATTGGAATCTGATTACATCGTTATGTTCTAAAGTTATCATTGCCCACATCATCTTTTTTCCCTAGATTAAACCTTCAACCACTGTCAAATACTTAGTGTAGATTTTAGGATCTACTTTTTGGCGCCGACTGTGGGGAAGATAAACAAAAAACATCTTTGCTAAGAAACCGATCTAAGTTTCCTAACCGCAACCATGGATCCCAATCAAACCTTTGGAACCACACAATCGAGAAACAACGACGTTGATCTTGCCAGATCTGACCTGAGAACCGAAACCCTACCCGTTGGACCGATCCTGAGCCATATTCAAACCGAGCTTTAGCTCCCGAACGACCTTCTTAATCTCATAAAGCTCGTCGGAACGAGGAACATCCTGCAAACGCTTTTCCAAGGTGGCCGTGAACTCGTAATTAGTATCCATAGTCTAGAACACGATGAATCAGTACGTAGAGAAACGAACCAAGGAGTCAACATCGTGAATATCGGAAAATCGACCTTAGCGTGCGCGACAGCCATCTTAACGTAGGCGCCACACTCTGTCATGTTTCGAAGAGAAGGGAGCGGACACCGGCTTGAAATGCCGGACCAGATGAGCAACGCTATCCGGATCTTCTGTAATCGGACAATCTTTGGAATGAGAAAACTATCAATGAAACGGTTTCACAACAATACCATCGCCCGAGACACCGGGATGATGATCGGTACCAGTCACCTTTGCTTTCTTCAAAGGACGATCTCGTCCTTCCGAGCCGTTCGACTGTTCGAGTTCGTACGAACCACCGCCTTTCCTCCTCCAAGATCCTTCCCCTCACCACTAGCAGGAGTGCGGGAAAGTCGGGTCTCCTCGCGAAGAACTTCTGTAAGCGCTTCGCTCACGTCACCAGAACGAATTCGTTCCGCGCCGACACTCCCATTTTGGCTTCGTACCCATTCGGATTCACGGGAATTCATTCTTCTCGACGACATATCAATAAAGGAAAAAAGTAAACCTTGCTCGAAACGTGAAATCGATACCAAACGAAATGAAACTTTATAAAGGGCAAAGGCACCGCAGGATCTTAACAGGAAGGAGGAAATAAAATCGTTAAAAAAAAATATTCCAAAAATCATAATTATCCATTCAAAAGCACAAGATCAAAGATAAAAACAGAAAATATCACTCGGATCCGGTACATGAATAATAAAATTGAAAAAAAAAACGAAGACAACCTAAGAGCTAGCTTCTTCTCGAGTAGACGAGATCGCATCCTCATCACCGACGATCGAATCTTCGAAAACTTGAGGAAGATCCAGACCTTCAACCGACCAGTCCGGAACGGCATCCGAACTAGCAACGGCCTCGCAATATTTCTCCATCTCCTTCAGGAGAACGATCTCATCGTCTACAACCAGCCCCTCATCCTTGATCTCATTCAGCAGATCGAGGTTGGCAACTACCTCGTGAAGTTGAATCTCAGCGGACACTTCCTTATTCTTATCAACCCATCTCTTCTCCAAAGAAGTTAGAACCTCTCGGAAGCCATTAGCGATCTCACAACGAGCAGCGCAAGAACCCCTACGGACATCCCGGTCACGATCAGCCTCGAGCTCCACAACCTTGGTCCTGAGGGCAGCGACCTCGATCTCAAAGACCGTCCTCTCCTGGCGAGCCCTCTTCCATTCGTCCCTCAAGATCATCGCCTCTCCAGTTTTCTTCCTAGGCTCTTCTTTGGCCGTCCGAAGCTCCTCTGTAACCCTCCGGACCTCAGCCTTTCTTTTCTCCACCTCACTCTCGCTGTGAAGAGCACGCATGCGATCCTCCATCGTCACGGCAAACCCATTGAAAGCTTCCATTACCAGGAAAGGGGAAACCTCGAAGTTAGTGCCTTAGCGCATCTAACAGAAATACATATATCTCAATGAAACAAACCTTGGAGCCCGCGACGACCACTTTGGCATAATCCCCCTCCTCATCAGGAGAAGCGAGAGACGAAGGGCAACAATCCACGGACCTCGTACGACGAGCGAGAGAAACAAGATCGCCTTGGCCCATAGATAAAAGACCATTGCCGTCGAGGACGAGCCTCCCCTTCGATTCTCGCTCAGAACCAGACGGCTCGTGCATAACGGCCTTCGACGATCGACGCCGCTTACGGCTCGCAGCAACGGAGTTGTCCTGCAAGCTGGGACTCAAGGGAACATAGGATCGCCGACCTCCGGGGGCACCCTCATCATCCGAATCCAGAATTGGGATAAGAGGTATCCCGCTAGGGGCTTTGCCCGCCGACGCCGACCTTGAGGTACGAAACGATGACCTCCTCGCATGCTGTCTGTCCAACCTGTCAGAAGAAAGAAGATGGCTAGAGGGAGCCTCTACATCTTCCTGAGAGTGCTCCGCTTCATCCTCAGAGACGCCTGCGATCTCCGGGGCAACGCCTGATCCACCCGACATCAAGAAAGCAGCCCGAATTCGAGAATGGTCAAAAGATGACCAATCTGAGCGAACTCTCCGAAGAGCTCCGATTAAACCCCGAAGCCTGCCGGTCATTTAGGATCTGCCCGAATGAACTAGAGAAAGCAAAAAAACAAAAAAGAAAAAAAATCGATCAAGAACTATTCACACATGTAAAATAAGCATAAGCACCAAAGAGGAACTCACCTATTTCCTCAACTCAGTAGCGGGGAAGTCTCGAGAAATGAAAGCTTCCCACAGATGCTTCGTTGATTTTGAAAACGAAAAACTCCTCTCGCCAGTTCTGATCACGATACGGGACGCCCTGTATGATTTGAAGTCCTGGATGGGGAGACATAAGAAAAGTCCCAGGATTTTGGTTGTTTCGCTTCATTAGACAGAGGTGACAAAGCTCGTCGAGGCCATACAATAGACCCTCCTCGCAAGCCTTGACCAGGAGTGCTAGAACATCTCTCAAGAAATTAGGGCACATCTGAGTAAGCGACAAACCCAGTCCCGCTAATATATCGAGGACATGCTACGGGATCGGGAAGAAAAGACCACATGTCTCAAAGAAAGAGAGATACACCCCACCGTATCCATCCCGAACAGCTGTCGGAGACTCAGACGTGGAAGCCAAGTCGAGAACCACGACCCTATTGATGCCGTGAACCGTGTAAAGATCCTCGAGCCTGTCGGCTTTGATCGTCGGCAGAGGGTAAGAGAACGATGGAGTCATCTTATCAAAATTCAGCAATTGAAAGCCCTTACTTACAAAAAGAGAGAAAGAAGGAGACTGAGACCGCGGGGGAACGCTTTTGGGTACTTATAGAACATCACAAACCCTAACGGCTCTATCGCTAGAATCAATAAAAATTAATGATTCACCCTAAGGCGGCGCTCATAGCCGTTACACCTAAAAACGCGCGAAGTAACGTGCGAAAATTGGATTGAAGCAAACCATCTCTTTCCTATTCGTCCTCGGAGAAGAGATTGGGGGACAAATGTTGGATCCAATTTTGGTCCATATATCAAATGGGCCGATATCGGTCTTGGCCGCACGATCCTGAACGAATAAAAGGCCCACGACGAACTCTCCGAGAGATGGAAGATCCGGAGATCGAGGTAACGGCTACGGAGATCGCAGAGACTCGGGACTATAAAGGAAGATCAAAGGCCAAGGAGAGGGACACGGAGAAAACCCTAGAGAGAGCTACACACACACACACACACACACATCGACCTCATTTCACCTCGCTGTAAGTCTTTTCTCTTATCGATTTCGACTATAACATTGGATCTCGTTTCCCTTATTGTATTCAATCTTATTGATCAATAAAATCCATTTTTGCCTACTGAAATCTGATTACATCGTTGTGTTCTAAAGATATCGTTGTCAACATCATCTTTTCTTCCCTAGATTAAACTTTCAATCACTATCAAATACTAAGTGTAGATTTTAGGATCTACATTTACCTGAATTAATTCTTCTGAGCTGGGTTGCTTGATACATGCGATAATTGATCTAGGAAACTAGTGAACAATATCGATCAGTTCGATAATGCTTGCCTATAGATGTTACAATCAATACCTAGTCAATAGTATCGATCGACTCGATCCGTGTTTACATACGATAGTTGGAACACTAGACTTAGTCAATAGATTAGACTCGTACCAAGAGCTGGATATCTTTTGCATTAGAATTCGAGTTCTAGGACTGTCATTCACATACCCTTAGCTTCTATACATTATAATCATGATTGCCTGGAACCCTGAATCTAGTTATTTTCTCC
This sequence comes from Brassica oleracea var. oleracea, assembly GCF_000695525.1. Lineage (NCBI taxonomy): Eukaryota > Viridiplantae > Streptophyta > Magnoliopsida > Brassicales > Brassicaceae > Brassica > Brassica oleracea. The sequence continues at coordinate 11,597,429 of NC_027753.1, forward strand.
TATATTGTCAGAACAACAACCAATTGATTTACCGCTTTGCTTAATTTACTTCTTTCACAATACTTCCAAGCTTAATTGCGATTTTGTTGAGTTTATTGTGTGCCCACGCTCCATGTGGATTTGATCCCTAAGTGCTACAACTGAACCTCTTATTTGAGAGAGTAAAGTTGTTCATATGGTAATTTGAGTGATATCAAATTTGGTGTCGTTGCCGGGGTTCATTGGATCGCCAGTATACTCAACTGATTTGATTTAGTCTAGGTTATTTTTCTATTTTAATTACTAATTTTTTTTCCTTGTTTATTAGGTGCATGCCCAGCAGTACCAGATGCAACAAGGAGAAAAAGCTTTTGGAGGTGATTGATTGTGCTTTATCTCCCTAGTTTAGCTTTATTTATTTTTAAATCACTGAATTTTACCAATCATGTTGTTGCTTTATTTTTAAAAGTTAAAACGTACATCAAGTTTCTATTAATTTTTACGAATCATGCTTTATCTTCATTTTTCAAGCTACGGCAAAAAAAAGTAATCAAATTATTTTGTTATGGATTTTAGGAAAAATACCTACATCTTCTTTTTATAGGCAGTAGAATCTGTAAAATGAAAAAAAAAAATCTATAAGATCAAATAAATGAGATAATCATAATAAAAACATTTATATATTTTTAATTTAATTTTGAGTGTTTTTTAAATTATTAAAATATTTTAAATAACATAAATATTATTTACATATCACATTTTAAATAAAAGTAAACTTTAATAATTTATAATAAAAAAAATTTAATTGATAAAAAATAATTATTTTATATGTATATCACATATTTCACATATCTTATTTTAAAATATCTACATCTTATATCTTACAGCTAGAGCAAGTTTAACTACAACAAAATTATGTTCAAAAAGTCTACAGTAACAACTTTACAGCTACAACCGATTTACACACATTTAAACATTTACATCTAAATTTTTACAGCCACAATCAAACCAATCATCAACTTTATTCCCTAATCATGCATGTTTGTAACGTTCAATCCGCAAAGAGAGACGCACATCATCGATCGACATCAACTCTACTTGGTCGACCGATACTTGTTAGCGAGCAATGATCGACACTTCTCAACAAAAATCAATCGATACCAGCCCGCGAGCAGACAAGGTTGCGACTCTTATGGTGATACAGGATGAGAATGTAGACCTGCATAACTAGGAGGGTCCTCTACGTAATGCAGCATGTCAGAGGATAGAAGATGAGGGGACTGTAATCCCTGAGCCTGAAGCAGTTGTCAATCAGCTGCTAATGCTGAGAATGCTACAACCAATGCTGAGAATGTTACAACCAATGCTCAGGTTGTAGCTGAGGAGAATGCTCAGGCTGCTCGACCTAGAACTTTGGCTAACTACAACCGTCCAGATCAATACTACGCCAACAAATCTGCAATTCGTCCTCCTACTTTACAGAGGAATGATTTCGAGCTGAAGCCTGCATACTTTACACTAGTGGGACAAACACCTATCCATGGTCACCCACATGAGCATCATATGGACCATCTGGAGCAGTTCAAGAATATAGTTTCTATTATCAAAGCCAATAGAGTCTCTGAGGACTATCTTCTTTGCAAGCTTTTCAACTACTCACTTTCTAAAGATGCTTCGCACTAGCTTAAGCAGCTACCACCATGATCTCTAACATCATGGACTGACATAAAAACGCCTTCCGGCGTAACTTATTTGATGATGTGCATGCTAAAATCTTGAGGAGCAAGATTCCTACATTCACACATGAGTCTGAAGAATATTTCAGAAGCTTCTGGATCAGATTCAAGTCATATCAGGGAGACTGTCCACACCATGGATTCAACTAGGTACAACTGCTAAGAACCTTCTTCAGAGGCATTGCTTTGGCATACCAAATGTCTCTACACACTGCTAGTGAGTGAAACTTTAATACTAGGAATCCAGAAGAAGTTGTGAGACTTACTGAGAACTTTGCGTCTAGCAATAGCAACAAGAACTGATTTCAAAAGGAAGAAATTGGTACCGTCTTTGGAAAGGAGCAGATGTACGAAATTAAAGCCAAGCTGGACAGTGTCCATAAGCTTCTCAAGAAACAATTTAGCTTCTTAGAGGATGTAGAAGCTGTAGATGTCGACAATGACAAAGGCGACGAGGAGGATGTGAACTTCATCAGTGGTATTGGTTTTCAAAATCACAGATCTGGGAATCAGAGTGGCAACATTAACTTCCATAGCAATGGTCAGAGGGGTAATTACAACCAGAGTTCGCAGTACCAGAAGTCCTACTGCAACAACTACAACAACAACAACACAACTTTTGGGAGTTCTTCTTACCAGAATCCACCACTAGAAACTCAAGAAAGCAAGATAGAAGGGGCTTGATCAGGTTCTTGAGAGTCAGTAGAAGTTGACAGTGGACTTTAATGAGAAGATAGATGCTTTATACACCAACATCGATCTGAGAAACACAAGTTGATATTCCAGCCACAACTGGCCGGTGTCGGTCGACAGAGCATCACGAGTATTGATCACCACTTAACTTTGTTGATCGACACTCACATCAAAGGAAGGTATACAGTTTTCCTTGTTAAATTTTTACATTCCTATTTATTTTCTTCACCAATCTAAGACTTTATTACACTTGAGACAGTGTTGTTTAAGTCTGAGGGAGGTATTATTGATATTGTGTTTTGCTTTGAGTTTTATTTTATGAGCATTTATTGAGTTTTATAGAGTGAAGAAGGCGATGATGAAATTTTTCAATTTTACTTATTATCTAACCACTCTCTAGCACTATTCTTTGAGGTTATTGACTGCAGGGTGTACTGAATGGAAACACCAAAGTGGATCACCTGCGAATAACATCTACACTACCTTAGAAAGTCTGAAGGAACCAAAAATGACTTACAACCTTAATCAACTCAACTTGCTTGTTTGGGGGCTTGGTATACATTGGATCGGATTCCTCTTTCAGGCCTGAAAAGTAAAATTCAGTATGTTTTTGGTTTCTTTATCTCCTCTCTTCGGCATCCAAAAAAAAAGATTGAAATGATTTTCTGAGATGCAGAGGGGCAGATACATTACCGATGACCTCACTATCTTAATTCAAAGGAATGATAACACATCGTTGGAAGCAAGGGGTTGGTCCATTACCGGTTGTGGGGACCAAAAATCACACCATTGATTTCCGTAAACGGAGGAAAGCCAGGAAACCCTAACTTTCTCTGAGGTCCCGGATTTCTGCTAAACCAAGTGTCATGATATCAAAATAAGCAAACAGACGAAATAGTAAATCGAGAATCAAAGATAGAGCAAAGGATATCTTATTCTGAATCTACGTATGAGCGTTTAAAACAGGTAAAAGCCTCGACCGCAAGAGCTGTCTGCGAGTTCCCTAGTTCTAACAACCTAAAACTTGAAAACCTAGTTGAGTCGCAGCTCGATAACAAAAACCTAGTTGAGTCGCAGCTCGATAACAAAAACCTAGTTGAGTCGCAGCTCGATAACAAAAACCTAGTTGAGTCGCAGCTCGATAACAAAAACCTAGTTGAGTCGCAGCTCGATATTCTTCTGCGAATATTATATAGACCGTCAATTTAACTTGGGTTTATCTCCTTTAGAAATCGTAAGGGGGCTTTTATCGCGTTATGAACCTCTTTGGGCCGTTTTCCGATTTTAACTTTTTTAAAATTTATCTCGGCGAAACCACCATTGTTGCAATGCTGTTTTTACATGGGAACCAATCAAATAGTTGTTACAATGGTGTTAAGTTAACCAATATCGTTTTATACGATTGATTCGATATTTTTCGAGAAAACATGTCGTTTACTATTTTTATCGTAAAGCTTCAACGGTAATTTCGATCAACAAGAAACGAGAGACAGTTTGATCGAGACTCGAAGGAGAGAGATACGAGAGTGAGATGAAAATGCATCATGTTTGATATATGGTATTTTTAACATCATTATGTATATGTTTTCTAATTGGTTTTCAAGTTTTTATCGAGTCTTCCTAGTCCTTTTCGAGTCATTACAGGTCTGGAGTTGGCTTTGAGGGAAGATAGGCCACTTGGAGCAAAGACGCAGAAAACAGTGCAATTTGGTGATTTTCACGCAGAACAGTCCGATTGGCTGTTCCCGATTGAGCGGAGCAACCCGAGTGCTTGTTCCAGCGGCAGAGATTTTTAAGGAAACTACAACCTATTTCGGGATTTGCCCTAATCTCTCTATTTTCTCTCCTAGCCGCCTGTGGCTTCCATATAACTTCTTTTTCTGTTTTTCTATATTTTTCTAAGCTATTTTTTACATAAGAAACCACACTCTAGAGCTCCAATTGTTGGGATTTCCAACTTTGCAAAAGGGAGAAGGATCTCTACACTCTTGAGAAGAATCCTGAACCCTATCTTATTTCTTTATTAATTCAGCATGTTTTCTTCATCTATTGTCTCTGTGATTTCTCTGTTCATGTCTGAGTAGTCGCTTGTTAGGTTTAGGGTGTTAGGGATCATGGATCAATGAGATAGACACAAATAGGATTGTTATTCCTTGATATCTCTATCTATTGCTATACTTATTGCTTGTGTTAAACTGGTCATTTAGCATCTGATTATAGGTTTAATCTAATCATCAAAAGTGTTTTAGGTTGCTAGAAAAAGCATAGATAGGCGATTTGTTCTTAGCCAACGAAAGCTGATGTTAAGGCAAATCGTGAACCAATTGAATCTGATACACTAAAATTGTGTCTTTGCTACTGCAAGCTAACAGTGTAGATGGAGTATTTGAGATTCAATTCCAGAGGAGCAGTTTACACTTTATCTTTATGAGTTCAATATTAAGCTAAAACAATATGGGAGTTTTGAGATTAAGGAAGCGAAATAAACAAGTAACTGATTGGATTAAGGTTTTCAGATGATTAAGAGAGCTAGGTTCAGGGTGATTCATTGGGATACTTAGGATCATGAGCCACACAACTATTCAGGAAGACAATACGAGCAAATCTAGAACTTGAACAACAAGATTAAATAAACCCACTGTCGTGGTGTCTACCAATTTATCAAGCAATCCTAATGCCTAAACTGTCGTTTGGATTAGAGAATGATGACAAGCATTAAGCTGACTCATACTTCCAAGAGTTAGCCTACACATCTATTTGTAGAAATGAGGTTAGTAGAGGGATATGTCATGTAGTATCAACTGAGCTGAGGGATAAATGGTTTGGTTGCTAAGCTAAGCTCTAATACATTGAAGTGCCTCTAAATTTGCCACCAGTCTGATGTAGACTGCAACATTGCAGAGGTGAAGGTAATGGTTTAAAATAATTGTGTGAATCTCTGTTATTTTCAAACCTCTTTCACAGGATATACCATGGATTTTACCACATTTAGACCATATGATCTTTTTAGAATCTATTATATGTGTTTGGATTCTGTTTCAGAATCTTTTCAGGTCCATGTGTGTTTTGGAGCAATGTGGAGATTATGGAGCATTTTAGAAGCTTAAGAATGAGGAAACTCTTGGTTGTTGAAGAAATCAAAGCTAGACCCGAGAATTAGAAGGAGTGTCAATTGACACTGAACACTTGGTATCGCTCGACACCGTCGCGAGGAGATGGGCCCGGCTTGACCAAGACTGACTTGAGCCCATAAGTCACCACATATTTCAAGATTACCCCTACCCGACTTATTACTTACTATATATGTGTTTAGCCATCGTCTAGGCTAAACACACATCTTATTTATCTCTTTCACACACCGTAATAATTAGGGTTTTCAGTAGCTTTTGAAGAGAAGATCAAAGACTCCTTGAGAGATTTGTATTAAAACTCCAATATCTCTTACTCTATATTTTTATGCAATTCATTCAGTTTATCCTTATGCTTTCCTTAATTATGTATGAGTAGTTACTTTGTTAAATATAGGGCTTATTAAGGTTTTTATGAATTACTGAAACATAGAACTGTCAGGGTGATTTAATAGGATCCTTTACAGAATTGAGCTAACTGCTTGTGTTCTAGAGTACCTAACTTGAACCATGAACTTAGGATATTGACAATTGTAAAAGTAGATTCATACCTGATAATAATTATGCTGAGCTAGGTTCTTAGATACATGCGAGAGCTGGTTTAGACATCTAGTGATCATATCGATTAGGTCGTTAATGCTTGTCTGTCTAAGCAAGCATCGATCGACACTCTGTAGTATCAATCGACACTCTATAGTATCAATCGACACTCTATAGTATCAATCGACGCTCATTCCTTGTTCGCATGCAGAGCTGGAACAAAGACTTAGCCATCTGATTAGACTCATAGCGAGAGTTGGATATCTTATTATTGCATTCGAGTTCTAGGACGGTTTATCACACATCCTTAGCATCTAAACATCATAATTTTGACTGCATAAAATCCTAAGTTTAAATATTTTATGTTATATTCTCACAACCAACTTGTTTACTGTTTACTGCTTTATTATTATTTTCCTAGTTTAATCTTAATATATCTAAATTATATTATGTGTATGCTCCCCGTCGATTTTATCCCTAAGTACTACAACTGAACCTCTTATTGGAGAGATAAAGTTGTTCAAGGGTAATTTGAGTGATATCATATTCCATAAGAGAGATTGAAGAATATATGTTTCTTGGGAAGTTAGCTAAAGTTAGCCACATAATATAATAGTATAAATAGAGAAAGACGTGCCTTGGGTTACACACCACCTCAGAAGAAAGGTCGTAAGCATAAGGGTTTTGGTGTCTGATGAGAGTCGACACAAAACATAAGGGCTAGAGGTCATGAGGGGTTGTTGGGTCAAGGAAAGATCAAGAAGAAACGTGTTAGGCTAGTATATTTGTCTGAGTGTGAGATGTTAGTCAACTCGGAAGATAGTTAGTAAGACATTTTTTTGTAAATAGAAATTCTCACTATTGCTTCTGCTGTAGTACTTTGTGAAATAAATAAAGCATTGTATTTGTGTATACTACTCTCTGTATCAGACCATCTTGTACTTTCAATTGGTATCAGAGCGGATCACCTAAGTCACTGGTGGAGATCTTAAAGGCAAGAGGGAAGACAGAGTACAACAGGAAGCATGGTGGTTGAGTTGAAGTAGTTATTGTATGTGTGATGTATTCTAAAACTCAATCATCAAGGGGGAGAATGTTAATGCAATAACGACTGAGTTTTAGAAGCTAAAGACAACAAATCCTCAAGGGTTCTTGTACAAGTCGTGAAGCACTACATGAAGCAGTACAAGAAGTGATACATGAATCGAAGCTGTGTAGCAGACTTGAAGACTGGACTTGGAGCCCACTTAGAGCTGAACTAAAGGATACTTAGAGGTTAAGCAAGCTATGATTTACCTTGGAGAAATTTCCAAAAGGTTTTGAACAAGATTTGGAAATATTCCATAATGGAGATTTGGGAATATCTGTTTCTTTAGAAGTTGGCTAAGGTTAGCAAAAAATCTACTAGTATAAGTAGAGAAAGATGTGCCTTGGGTTAGGCACCACCTGAGAAAATAAGCCGTAAGCATAAATTTTTTGGTGTTGAATGAGAATAGACAAAAAGCATAATGGCTAAGGGTCATTATGGGGTCATGAGGGGTTCTTGGGTCAAGAATAGATCTAGGAACGTGTTAGGCTAATGTCATCGTCTGAATACGACATGTTAATATAAGACATTTTTTTTTGTAAAGAGAAACTGTCATTATTGTTTATGCGGTAATACTTTGTAAATAAATAAACATTGTACTTGTCTGTATTACTCTCTATCATTCTTGCACTTTGAGAATCTAATCACCTCCGAAACAAGGTTATCCGTTTCCTGATTTCAGATTTCAAATTCTTTCAAACAACAATCTTTTTTTTTCTTTGTCAAACAAACAACAATCTTTAAAGTTCCCAAATTAGAAAGAGATTGAAAGAGTACCTACTTCCTTTGACATATCAAATTGAGAAAGAGCATCTTCTTCCTCAGCCGTTCTGAAACAAAATTTAAATATATAAAAGCGAGAAATTTTCAATGTGTTCATTTAGATAAGAGATTAAATCACCTGAAGAAATTGGGAGAGAGAACAGATCAGAGACGAATAAAGCCTTATAAAAACCTTAATTTAATATGGGTAAATCATTTGGCGGGAGAAGAAAAGGTATAACGCGAAACAGTCTCTCTGATTGAGTAAGAGGGTATTAGGAGTGTGGACAAGTTTGGTTCGCACGATCTAAGCCAATGAGAACATAAGATACGTGCGGATTCACAGATCAGACGGTTGGGATTTCGTTATTATCAGTAATTAAGGGTTTCCACTATCCTTGGCTTATTCTCAGCCGTCGATTTTGCTTTCTCTTGTCTTAAACCTAACCGCCAAATTTCTTTTATAATCGTAACATAGTTTTTTTTCTTATGGAGAAGGAGAGAGAGAAGCAAGTGTACTTGGCTAAACTCAATGAACAAGCCGAGAGAAACGATGGTAATACCAAAAGCTTACTCGTCGTCTTCTTGCGTATTTTTTTTATTGTTCGGAGTTTATCTGTAATCGTCGAACTCTGCTTCCTAGCCCTACGTTTCATTCTCCTGTCGGAATATGTACGGCTTTTAAAAACAAAATGGTGCCTCTCATGATTTTCAGTACTAGTGTCGCTGGAATCCATTTCTTGGTGAACTGTTTTAGTTATTTGAATCATCTAATTAGTTTGATGTTATTTTAAGATCAATTTGAACTTTGAAGTTTTCATTTTAGGAGATTTGTGAATCTTTGATTTTTCTATGTTTCCTGCTTAAAATCGGATGACAAAAAAAAAGGTATTTAAATGGAAAATTCTGATGACCCTGAACCTTGTAGTTTTTGTAACTAAACATTGGGTTTGTGCTTTATGCGCTTCATCAAGTTACTTGTGTTTTGATTTTGGCCTAATTTTGTTCAAACAGAGATGATTGAACCAATGAAGAAAGTTGCAGCTCAATGTGGAACTCATAATCCCTGAGAGGAACCTGTTATCTGTTGGATACAAGAATGTGATTGGTGCTAGGAGAGCGTCGTGGAGAATCCTCTCTTCGATTGAGCAGAAAGAAGAATCCAGAGGACATGAAGAGAACGCAAAGAGGGTCAAACATTACAGGACTAAAGTTGAAGATGAGCTCTCCAAGATCTGCTATGACATTTTGGCCGTCGTTGATAAGCATCTTGTCCCATCGGCGACTTCAGGAGAATATACTGTTTTCTACTACAAGATGTTAATTCTTATTCTGACTTTAAAATCAAATCGAAGAGCATATAATTCAAGCCACATTAATCAATTTTTTTCTTTCTAATGTCTTGATAGGAAAGGAGACTATTTCAGATACTTGGCAGAGTTTAAGTTTGATTCTGATCGTGATGAAGCTGTTAAACAATCACTCAAAGCTTATGAGGTTTGTTCTCTAATTTTCTTTTATACTCTCACTTACTTGATCTATTCTTATGCTAATATTGTTGCGGTTTTTATATAGGCCTCAACGACCACAGCTACCTCTGAATTGGGTCCTACTCATCCGATCAGACTGGGCTTGGCTCTGAACTTCTCTGTCTTCTACTACGAGATCATGAATTCTCCAGAACGGTATAAATCCGTAAGCTAGACTTTGAAATACTCCTTACCTCTTCTGTTCTAGGAGTTTTTGAATGATGTTTTCCTGAATTCATTAGAGCGTGTCATTTGGCGAAGCAAGCGTTTGTTGAAGCCATTGCTGAGTTAGATAGTCTTAATGAAGACTCTTACAAAGACAACACACTTATCATGCAGCTCCTCAGAGACAACCTCACTTTATGGACCTCTGATCTAGAGGAAGGAGGTAATAAAAACAAAAACACGAGACATAACCACTTCTGTAAACTGTATTGTGTAACTTGCATTGAATGAATTTATACACCTTTTTATCTTGCAGGTGAACAATCTAAAGAGGACAATTCGCAAGATGAGGTAAGCAAATCTATGGAACAACTTTCCACTTTTTCATAATAATTTCCTTCCTCTTCACATTTTTGTAAACTCTGCAGGACAAATGAAGCCATAAACACTCCTTTGGCAAGGTTTACACTTCTCTTCTCGGTAGTTCTTCAGTTGGCGAACGATTGCCTGAAACCACTATCTCTGTCATTTGTTGCTCTCTTTTCTTTTGGGATTTTTTCTAACACATTGAAATGAAACTTATGTGTCGTCACTTATTATTTTCTTGACATTGAAACCTCTCTATATTGACGTCTACCAATTGATTTGTCCTTTACTGAGAAATAATTGAAACATTACAATTGATTTATACTGTTAAGGCATCAGACTAGGTTTGAGTTTGATCTTTATCAAGTTTCCTAAGCGTTAGTTATGTTTGATAGCGTAGCTCCTTAACTAGTGACTGTTTACGAATCGAATCCAAACGCAAACAACACAGACAATTTGTTTACCCAGTCTTCGGTTCCTACTGAGTAGGGAGAGAACAAAACTCTCATGCACTTCACTATTGATCGGATTGATACTACAGCAATGATCACACTCGATCTATCTTTCAAGTGCAGGTATTACAGAAGGATTTACCGAGAACTGTTCGGAGAAGAGTATCAAAGTGACTGCGAAGAAGATGACTCACTATCAGCCTCCGATTCCTCTGATGACAAAGAGGACACGCAGAATGATCCGGAGAAAGCCCCTTGACCTCAAGAGATATGATCAACTACTGGATCTCTCTATTCTCGATCAAGCTTTCTCCTCCGCTCTGATACTTTCTCACTTTCTCTCTTTTGTAACTCTCTCTCTCTGTATTCGCTTCACTCTGTTTCTTGAGGAAGACGATGTCCGCTTTAGTAACCGTAACCTTATCCTCGTCAGCTCGATGATATTGAGCTGAATCTTAATGAGATTTTACGCAGCCCATCCCATTTACCATCTTGTTATGATTACTCCATAAGCCCAACTCAAAGCCCAGACCTTAAAACGACAACACCTCACAAATCTCCACCTTTGTCGAATTAGGTCAGTTTCAAACCGAAGAACTTCCGCCGAAATGCACTTCAGCTTCCTAGACTTGCAACCATGCCTCCATCTCCCCAAACCAGTCACTCTGGTTCAAACAGCTATCCCAAAACAAATGAAAACCCCTTTCTGATTCCTCAGGAACCTGTAAACAGCCCTGACCCGCTGTTTTACAATCCTGAACTCGTAAGATCTCCTACTCTCACCCTTCCAGCTGATTTCAGAATACCAGACTCTGTCTCTGTTCCAGTACCGCCAGATCCCAAACCGATCCCGACTCAAAATCCAACTGAATCCACTGAAGTTCACCCACGCAGACTTTCCAACCTTGAATAGTGTAAGTACTTTTCACTTCTTCAAGAACATACAATTACCTCGCAAAACAATCCAGATTCACTAAGTTTACCCTTTTCAGTCAACCAGCATCTGAACCTGTTTAGCAAGACTCTAGTAACCCTTGCGTAAGAATCTCAGTTACTCTTCAAACTTCCCATTAGTTAACTCCGCTGTTTGACCTAGAACAAACCTCTAACTCAATTTGCTCTCTGATGTAACATGTGCTCCTTGTTGAGATGACCAAACAACAGGGCCATCTCGGAGTACTTGTCAAATCACTTAGGCAATGATCCCCATCGTTACGGGGCACTTCTCGAATGCACTTCCAGGTAACGTCTTTGTTAACATATCTTCCGGATTTAGACTAGTATGTATCTTTAGGACCTTCACTAGACCCATCTCAATGATATCCCTGATGAAATCAATTTTCCTGGCAATGTGTTTCTGGTACTGCCCTGGATAGGCTGTAATTCCCTGGATCTTTTGAAGGGGGCGTGGGTGGATGATAAATGACGATGACGGTCTTCTCCTTCAAGCTGTGGAAGGCTATAAGGATGTTTTGCTGCTCCTGAGACACAGGATCACCCTGCTTGGTGTCTAGGATGGGTCACTGAAGATCACTCTTCTTATTGTGATAAAAGTTGTTCACACATGAACAAGATAGAGAAGTCTCCTCAGAGACGATTGTTTGAGCCAAAGCTTACTTTTATTGAATAATGGTTCAATAATTACATGGAGGCTCGTGGTTACATATAAAAGAAAGAAGAAAACGAAATCTTAAACTAAAATAAACCCTAAACCAAAACCAAGTCTGTTTATGAAAAACCATATCCTAATCCTAAAGCTAATTGGTTTAATATAACTAAACTTAATCCTAATTGGTTTAAACTTAATAAAACAATAAATAAAATGAAACTAAACCATCTTGGTCGTGCATAATCTTTTTGGGCCAATCATAATCCAAGCTGGCTTGTCTTTCCACTTTTTGGGCCGATAAAGGCCTTTTTCAAACAACTCTTGCTTGGGCTCGATCCATCTTGTTCCTGGTCCGACCAAGTACCTCCATAAGCTCATTTTATTGATAAAGATGCTCCTGATTTTCCATTTCCAGCTCAGGTTCTTCATCTTCCATTTCCAACTCATTTCTCGCCCATTTCGGTTTGAACAGTCCATTTCTCGATCATACCGATCACCCATTTCATTTCCTGTCCAACCAGCTTCATCCCATCCATTTCCTGGTCAATCAGATTGAATACTAATCGTCCATGATGGCCCATAGTCATTCCTATCTTTATAAAGGCCTCATCAAGGCCCATAGCCTTCTCCAGGTCCAATACCTCATGAATAAGGCCAACAAGCTCTCCAATGAGCCAATTAGGTTGTGTTGTGACCCCTTGTCTTTCTGGTACATGTATGGGCGTCCAAGAATTGAGTTTGAAGCTGATACAGGTCGCACCATTCCCTCTTCCTTTAAAAGGATTTGTCCTCAAATTCAAGCCTTGTAAGATAACATAACCTTGATCAATCAACTCCAAACTCCTTGCTCTTTTAACCACGAGTTTGTTCCTTTCTTTGCACACAAACATATCTTCCCCTGGCTTGAAACTTAGTGTTGCAAGCTCTTCTCATGCCTTAGATGTATCTCATTGCAAACAACACTTAGAGAAAGCAATTTTTGTTCCTTGTTTAGCTCAGATCCGATTGCTTTTGATTGAGCTTCTCTACACTGATACCAAACACAAGCCTTGATCATTGAACTCCTGGCACGTGATCTCAACTTATAGTCAGCAGAAACTACCATTGGCTCTTGCTGTTTATGCAAGGACCCTTCAAGCTTCAATGTTGTCGCTATTTTGACAAGGGTGTTCTTGATGCTTTTGTGCACACTCAAGCTCCCTCCAGGTTCAAATACAAAGTGTTGCAGACCCTTGACAAACCTCAGATGCTCCACAAGATTGAACTGAACAAATACAAAAGGCTGGATCAGTAAATCACAAGAAAAAGATCTAATGAATCCACCTTGTTCAATCAAAGTCTCAAGTGATTCTTTATGAACTACAAGCGCCTCATCAAGTTCTCCTTCTTCTTTAGCCTTGTTTTGGTTGTGAATAAGACCACACAAAGCTCCTGGTACGTGCTCCTCTAGCTGTAGTTGAATGGCTGAATGTTCTCCTCGAAAAAGAATGGCCAATGCTGGTTCAATCTCTGGTATCTTCACAGCTGGTTTCGCTGCAATCTTTTCTTTCTCCTCAATTGGTGCCTTCTGATAACAACTTAGCTCATCATCTCCTGATGCTGGACGTGGGATTGGCCTCTGTTGTGGGTTTTTAGTCACAGCAGTGAGTGATTCAGCTATCATGTTCCTTAGGTTTTCTTTGAACTGTGTGCTCTGCATATAGTCAAGATAATCAAGATCTGTTTGCAATAGCTGCGACTTTCATTGTGCCTCACGATCATAGCAGGTCTGTGGCTCTTCTCTGGATATCCTAACATGTTCTTGAGATGATCTAGATTGGCTTTGCAGCCATTCCAAATCAGTTTGACCATACCTCTTTGCTACAAACCTTTTCTTCATGACAGACTTCATCTCATACCAAGAAGAAATCTGCAACGCTCCACAGCGTTTCCTGTTGTTAGCAATCTGATACCACCAGTCAAGCGCATACCCTCTTAAGCCAGTAGTTGCTAGATGTAACTTCTTCTCCTCAATGTGGTTGTGGAAGTTAAAAACGAAATCCACATCATTTTCCCATTCTGGATATGTGTCTGGATCAAACTCTCCATAGAACAGTGGAATTTGGATCTCTTTTCTTCTTCCTTGCAACATCTTCCTAGTTGCTGGTTGTTTAGCCTCTTCTTCATGTTTTCTATAAGAATACATAGAATATTTCTGGATATATAATGAAACACGTGGTCCATGGTTAAGATAATCAAACCCTAAACCTTCAAGAGGCTCTGATACCACTTGGTACGGTCCTAAATAGGCTGTAATTCCCTGGATCTTTTGAAGGGGGCGTGGGTGGATGATAGATGACGATGACGGTCTTCTCTTCAAGCTGTGGAAGGCTATAAGGATGTTTTGCTGCTCCTGAGACACAGGATCACCCTGATTGGTGTCTAGGATGGGTCACAGAAGATCACTCTTCTTATTGTGATAAGAGTTGTTCACACATGAACAAGATAGAGAAGTCTCCTCAGAGACGATTGTTTGAGCCAAAGCTTACTTTTATTGAATAATGGTTCAATCATCACATGGAGGCTCGTGGTTACATATAAAAGAAAGAAAAAAATGAAATCTTAAACTAAAATAAACCCTAAACCAAAACCAAGTCGGTTTATAAAAAACCATATCCTAATCCTATTGCTAATTGGTTTAATATAACCAAACTTAATCCTAATTGGTTTAAACTTAATAAAATAATAATTAAACTGAAACTAAACCATCTTGGTCATGCATAATCTTTTTGGGCCAATCATAATCCAAGCTGGCTTGTCTTTCCACTTTTTGGGCCGATAAAAACCTTTTTCGAATAACTCTTGCTTGGGCTCGATCCATCTTGTTCCTGGTCCGACCAAGTACCTACATAAGCTCATTTTATTGATAAAGATGCTCCTGATGTTCCATTTCCATCTCAGATTCTTCATCTTCCATTTCCAACTCATTTCTCGCCCATTTCGGTTTGAACAGTCCATTTCTCGATCATACCAGATCACCCATTTCATTTCCTGTCCGACCAGCTTCATCCCATCCATTTCCTGGTCAATCAGATTGAATACTAATCGTCCATGATGGCCCATATTCATTCCTATCTTTATAAAGGCCTCATCAAGGCCCATAGCCTTCTCTCGGTCCAATACCTCATGAATAAGGCCAACAAGCTCTCCAATGAGCCAATTAGGTCGTGTTGTGACCCCTTGCCTTTCTGGTACATGTATGGACATCCAAGACTTGAGTTTGAAGCTGATACAGGTCGCACCAGTTTCGTACGGTCATGATGAACTGGATTCTTAGCTAGGCAAATCGCGCTCTGTGAGTCACAATGTAGTTTAAAGAACTCTGAATCAAATCCTAACTCATCGCAGAATTCTCTCAACCACAACCCTTCCTTAGTTGCTTCCGATAATGCCATATACTCAGCCTATGTGGTTGATAAGGACACCACATGCTGCAGTGTTGATCTCCAACTCACCGTATTACCACCCTCTTTAAACACGTAGCCCGTGACTGATCTTCGCTTATTGAGATCGGTATTGTAGTCTGAATCACAGAAGCCTTCAACTTCGAAATTCTATGACTTAGTGAATGTTAGGCAAACATCTTTAGCTCCTTGTAGATACCTTAGTATCCATTTCACTGCTTCCCAGTGTTCTCTACTTGGTTTGAACATGAACCTGCTAACCAAACCAACCGCGAAAGCCAGTTCAGGTCTCGAACCAACCATAGCATACATCAGGCTCCCAACAGCACTCGCATATGGAACTGAGTCCATAACCTTTGACTCGAGCAGCCATTCCTTATCTGTTAAGCTCTTTAGCTTAAACTGAGAGTTTGTTGGTGTTATAACCGGCTTACATAATTCCATTCCGAATGTCTTCAAAACCTGTCCAATGTATCTATTCTGTGTCAGTTTCAGTACCCCTTTCTTTCTATCTCTCACGATATCCAGTCCGAGAATTCTAGAAGCCGCTCCAAGATCTTTCATCTCGATTTCTGTACTCAAACTCTTCTTTAGCACCTGAATGTCTTTCTTACTTTTAGCAGCAATCAACATATCATCCACGTATAAGAGTAGATAAACGCAATCTCCTGTCCTTGACTTCTTCATGTACACACAATGATCTTTAACACACCTTATAAAACCAAGTGTCTTGATGAAAGAATCAAACCTCAAATTCCGCTGTCTTGGAGATTGTTTCAAACCGTATAGAGACTTTCTGACAAGACAAACTTTCCCCTCATCTCCCTTTTTAACAAACCCCTTTGGTTGTTCCATGTAGATAGTCTCATATAGGTTTCCGTGTAGAAAAGCCGTTTTCACGTCCATCTGTTCTAGTACAGCATCAACGTTCACAACATAGGACAATATAATCTTATAAACACATGCTTCACCACTGACGCAAAAATCTCATTGTAATCAACACCCTTTACTTGAGTAAAACCTTTAGCAACCAACCAAGACTTGTATCTAGAATCTTCTACACCCGGAATCCCTTCCTTGAGTTTGTGAATCCACTTGCATCCAATGACTCTCTGTCTTGGAGGTCTTTCACCAATATCCCAAGTGTGATTTTTATCCAAAGAATCCTTTTCCTCCTTCATATAGATGCGTTCCATATATCCCAATCCTTGCTCCGCCTTGCTTCTGCTAACAATCTCGGCTCCTCAGCAACTATATCATCAGCACACATCAACACGTAGGCCACAAAATCTCCACTCTCAAACATAGCAGGAGGTTTAGTCTGTCTTCTCACACGATCTCTAGCAAGTAGATAATCATTTAGAGACTATTCCTGACCCTATGCTTCTTCTTCCGGTTCTTCTTCACTTTCATCTGAATCTGAGTTTCTTCGTTGACCAGAAGTAATTCCAGCTTCACCGGTATGCCCTGACTCAGATGTAGAACCAACTTCAAAAGTTGAACTGTTCTGAGAAGGACCCTGAATTAAATCAACTCTGAAAGTAACTCTCTTAGACTTAGGAACACACTTGACTTCCTTCCTTTAGATTTCATGTACAACGTACTCTCATCGAATACCATGTTTCTGCTGATCGTCGACTTTCCTTCGTCCGCCAACCACACTCTATACCCTTTGGTTCGCTGAGGATATCCCATGAATATGCCTTTCAAAGCCCTCAGGCTCATCTTATCTTGAACCGTGTGAACATAACCTACACTACCAAACCTTTTTAGATGACCAAACTCCACCTTAATTACAGACCAAACTTCCTAAAGAATATTAAACTCAATAGATGCATTAGGAGTTCGATTAATCAAATACACTGCCGTGGAAGCTGCCTCTGCCCAAAACTTCTTCTCTAGCCCTGACTCTGTTAGCATACAACGAATCTTGTCTGCAATAGTCATGTTCATTCTTTCTGCAACTCCATTTTGCTGTGGAGTATAAGTACATGTTCGGTGTCTCTTAATTCCTGCTTCTTTACACATTGTATCCATCAAGTTGTTGCAGAACTCAAGGCCATTATCTGTACGTAGACATTTGATCTTCTTTCATGTCTGAGTTTCAACCAGCTTCTTCCATTCCGCATTGTTCTCATAGGTTTCATCTTTAAATCTCAGGAACCTGATCCAAACCTTCTTGGAGAAATCATCAATCAATGTCAGAAAGTACTTGCAACCTTATAAGCTTTCCGCATAAGATACCGAACCCCACAGATCACTATTAACATAAGCAAGAGTCTCTGTTGCAGCATGTTTAGCATTAGGAAATGGTAACTTATGAGCTTTTCCTAGAGCACAGTTCTCACAGAAATCCAACGTGTGAACCTCTTTCTCCTTGAGATGTCCATCCTTCAGAAGAATATCCATGTTCTTCAAACTCATATGTCCCAATCTAGAGTGCCACAGATTAGTCATATTCTCTTCTGTTCTTGTCACGTTTACTTCCGCTTTAGCAACTGAACTTTCTAGATAATAGAGCCCTTCTTTATACTTCCCAGAGATAACCTTCTTTCCATTTTTCGTGAATACAACTTTGAATCCTTCTCCTGCGTTCTCGCAGCCGCTTTTCTCTAGCTGACCGTAGGAGATTAAATTCCTTACCATGGTAGGCATGTACCATACTTCAGTTAGAACAACCGTAGACTGATCTGGGTTTACAATCCTCAGCTTTCCAACTCCTTTTACTTCGCTGATCGTATTGTTGCCCATTAGTACTTTACCACCTTCCATCTCCTTTAAGTCGAATAAGACTTCTCGATTTGGTGTGATGTGAAATGAACATCCCGATTCAAGTATCCATTCAGCTTTAGTGTCTTGTACATTTTCTGTTAGAATCATTGGATACTATTTGTCATGTGCAACATTTGCAGCACTAGAAGATCTCTGATCTTTCCTTTCAGGACATTCTCTCTTGAAATGACCTTCCTTTCCACAAATCCAACATTCTCGAGTTCTCTATTGACCCTTTCCTTTAGACTTCGATCGATAGTCTTTGCTTTTAGACCAGAATCTTTCTTTGTTCCCTGACCTCTTATCACTTCTTCCTCTAGCAGCAACAAGTCCCTCTGCGTTTGACTTAGGACGCTTGTTCAACCCTCTCTCTATGAGTTCCGCCTCTTTAGCATATGCTGAGGTTGTAACTTCCTTAACCGTCAGGGTTTCCTTGCCGTTACCATACTTGAGAGTGTGTACCAAGGAACCCTATTGAGGAGGTAGACTCGTTAGAATTTGCATTGCCTGATCTTCGTCAGAAACTAGTATGTTTAGACTTGCTAGATCATCCACAAGCATTAGAAACACATCAGGATTTTCTTCAATGCTCTTGGTTTCCTCCATTTTTTAACTAGCAAAACTTTGCTTTAGATAGATGCGATTCGGAAGCGTCTTTTTTTGATAGTCACCCTCAAGTGCTTTCCAAAACCCCAAGGCTGTAGTCTCCTTCATAAACTTTCTAAGTACCATATTGGTGAGGCTTGAGCAGATAAGATTCCTTGCTTGAGCATCCTTCTCTTTAGCCAGGGGGTCTTTCTTGACTTCTTTCTCCGTGACTGAATCACCATCAGTTTCTTCTTTTGTTGAGATTGGTTCTGTCATCAAGATGTGTCCCAGCCCTTGCAGCTCCAACTGCATTAGCATCTTGAACTTCCACATCCCAAAGTCACCAGATCCATCAAACGTTTCCATCTTAAACTTTCCATGAACAGACTCCATACCGTCTCTGTAAGCAACACACTTCAATACACCAAAACTCATACTACACACACAGCTTCAATACCACCCCACAGCTCTTCGCCGAGAACCTGGCTCTGATACCACTTGTTAAGGTATCAGACTAGGTTCGAGTTTGATCTTTATCAAGTTTCCTAAGCTTTCGTTATGTTTTATAGCTTAGCTCCTTAACTAGTGACCATTTACGAATCGAATCCAAACGCAAACAACACAGACAATTTCCTTACCCAGTCTTCATTTCCTACTGACTGGGGAGAGAACAAAACTCTCATGCACTTCACTATTGATCGGATTGATACAAGAGCAATGATCTCACTCGATCTATCTTTCAAGTGCAATTACTACCGAAGGATTTACCGAGAGCTGTTCGGAGAAGAGTATCAAAGTGACTGCGAAGAAGAAGACTCACTATGAGCCTCTGATTCCTCTGATGACAAAGAGGACACGCAGAATGATCTGGAGAAAGCTCCTTGACCTCAAGAGATATGATCAACTACTGGATCTCTCTATTCTCGATCAAGCTTTCTCCTCCGTTCTGATACTTTCTCTCTTTCTCTCTTCTGTAACTCTCTTTCTCTTTATACGCTTCACTCTGTTTCTTGAGGAAGACGATGATTCTATTAATCTTGTGGGGTCCGCTTTTGTAATTGTAACCTTATCCTCTTAAGCTCGATGATATCGAGCTGAATCTTAATGAGCTTTTACGCAGCCCATCCCATTTACCATCTTGTTATGATTACCCCATAAGCCAACTCAAAGCCCAGACCATAAAACGACAACACCTCACAGATACTAGTATTTTAGATCAAATAAAGCCGACAAGGATAAACTGAGAAAAACATGAAACTAGAGGAGCATGTTCTCTTTTGAAAAAAGTTTACAGTACACCAACCAAATTTTATTACAATTTTAATACACCAGCTTTTGTTTTTATAACATCTAACTTTATTGATATCAAATCAACATAACAAATTACATGAAACATAAGATACATCAAACATGTTGTTAATAAGAACTTTTAATAGAGACATCAGTAACACAATGCTTCTTAACACATTCGTAGGATAGGCTGATTCGTTAGCTTTCCTTCACTACATTCTTGGTCTTGTAAGATCTTTGTTGTGGCTCTCAATCTTTGAGTAAATGCCTTTTTTTAAGATCATTGGATGCGATCCATCTATTACATCGCAATCCGTCCCAAACACTCTCCCTGCAGAAGATAACATTCTTTAATGTACCTGTCCATGGCATTGACATTCTTTTTCTTTGAAACCAATAAATCCATAACTTCAAATTATAATGTTGGAGAAACAACATAATCTGCCACCTTGTTTCTTTAAAATATTCGATTCCTTGTGTCATTCCTTTATTTTTTGGAACCAAACAATATCCTAGCCCATACATTCCTCATCATCATAGCCTCTTTTTGTTGACGAATTTGAAACATTATGAGACTAAGCCAACCGCACACAATAACCACCAAACTAAGCCGTAACATCACAATACCATCCCTTACCGGATTGGTCATCACATGGTCGTTTAGGGTCTCTCTTGATAGATTGAATTCGCAACAAACCGCCCAGCCATAAGACTAACGGGAATACACCACCAAAACTGAAGGCTGATGGCCTATCGTCGGCACTGAATCTAGAATCTAGTGACATCACTCAATTGTTTCCAGAAATCTAGAGATGAAGATGATGAAACTTCCAATTCATCCAACATAATGACGAAGAGAACATCATATACTAACAAACAAAGAAAAAGAAAAGAAAAGTAGTACAGCCGGTGCCGCAGTCGACACCGGCCGGATTAAAACAGTGAAGCGGTGGCTTTGTAAAAAGTTGGTGGTGGCTGAATCGCCTATCGGCGTTGAGAGAGATAAATTATTAATCAATACACCAGTTTTTGTATATCCAAAATAATACACTGTAATTTCTTATAGTTTTTGAACTAAAATGGAAAAGATGAATCAACGTACTATTCTTAGTATAGAAAAGTTGATGTATTGAAACAGTATTAGAGATTTAGCAAGTGTATTTTATGAAAAAAATAATCATTCTCTTTTGTTAGAAAATGTGAATAAATAATTTGTCTTTATTGTGTAAATATTATATTTATGATAGCAAATATTATCTTCTTTTAGCAAAAAGAAAAGATTGGAATACATGATGAGATTTAAAGTTTTTCTTTTTGAAAAACACATACAATACAATCGATTGGAATGAACACTATAATTACACAAGTGATTCAAACGAAAAGTACATATCATCATTTTAAAACATTGTATAGTGACATGTTAATAAATGCAAAAAAAAAAACCTTAAATAACCAGTCAAAACATTTCAATATTACATGTCACTTTTAATTGTACAAGTCAACTCTAAAATTACTCTCACAATTTATTTTCTTTTAATGCAAATCTCTTCTACTCTCAGATTCTTTTGAGTCATAATCTTCGAGAAATCGTTCCATATTTGTCATCTACATTCATCACTAAACAATGAAATCGAACAATGTTTAGGCATATCAACTCTATAACTTGGACTGTTGTCGCTTATGGCATGGATCCATTATGAAAGTGTTTGACAAATCTGGAAGGCAGTTCCCCATGTTTAGGATGGTATGCACTGGTCATGATGGTGATCTAACCGATGAGAGGCTAATTAAGTGGTCAATTTCGATCTACGCCATGAGAGATTAAGAGATGGTTTCGGTGAAATCTTAGCGAGTGGTCATATCGGTGATCCTTTGAGCGGCCTAAGGGACGACATTTTTTGATATCTATGCAGATCGCGGCATTTGGTGTTGTGATGAGGATTGGTTTCCTCACCTTCTTTCATGTGCCATCTTTGACATTAACTCTTTTTTAAACAGATTCAAAAGTTGATCCAACTCTGGTGGTGAGATCTTGATGATGAGGTGAAGGTTTGGTGAACCCAGCGACTGAAATAGAGGCCAGTATATATCACCAATGTCTTGATAGCAGCATTCTAGGCACTGAGGTGTATAACCATGGAAGGTTTTGGATTTATAGATGCATCCTTCAGTGAGGATTGCCTACGTATCCTTCAATGGAGGATCAAGCCATTCATAATTCATATTATTGATGCCACATCGCCTAGATGGCCACGTAGACTAGTTGGCACGTGGCTCTGTATTTGATAGGAGACATATGGTCTAAAGGGCACATGGTCGGATTAGGTGGTATACTAGTTCTTATGCTACAGTGAGCATGAAGTATTCTTGTTAATGGGTAGAAGATAGTGGCATGAGCCAGTAAGTATAGCTGTAGACATGCTACAGTGAGCATATAACTAGGTTTCGTTAATAGTAATCGCAGGGATTTGCCTGTTATAGACATGTCGATGAAGATGGTCTTCTTGGTTGTATTTTGTAGATGGACGAGTTGGCATGCCACTCTTTAGGGTTAGAAACCCCATATTTATAGTAGAAGTCGTGTCTCTCTCTTATAATTAAAAAATATGCGCTATTGATAGACTATGGATTTGACCCATTTTCATCCATAGTTTATAGGTGTTTTTACTAATAATTATATTATTATAGAGTCTATTTATTACATTTATAAGATCAGGAATGTGTTGGAGATAAGTGATGATTTTGGTGCATGTTGGAGATATTTGGAGCAAGCACCCGAGATGACCATCGAGATCGACTATCGGTCGATATTGGAGAGCTAGAATCGATCGATACACAAG
>NC_027753.1:11620486-11620836 GCF_000695525.1 Brassica oleracea var. oleracea
GCCCTGACGAGTTTTTACCCTAATTATATAAGCTTTGCCGCCATGTTAGAGGCAAAGCGTGCTTTCTTTGTGTTTCATTGTTTTATTGATAGATAGGAGAGAAGATCCAAAGTTATAATTTGTGATTGGAACTCCACTAATATCTATTTACTATTCTAATGAAGTTTTCATACTTAATTGATGTTATTTATTGCTTAGCCATGTCTCAGTAGTTCCATTGTTAGATTTTAGGGTTTAAAAAGGTTAGGAGAGATTAGCCCCAACAATAGATTGCTGAGTTGTGATAATCATCTTTAGGATTGTTCATTAATGCATGTGTCTAGATTAGCTACCTAGAACCTGCCCTTGGA
>NC_027753.1:11620861-11624761 GCF_000695525.1 Brassica oleracea var. oleracea
TTAATTCTCATTCTGAAAACATTCTAATAGAGCTATGTTTCTTGCTATGAGCAAGGCGAGAGCTGTTCAAGTGAGCTTAGTAAGCATTCATTCAACTAGCGCATAAAGCTTGACTAGAGCGCGTCGATCGATATCACACTTGAATTATCGATCGACGGTGAAAAAGGTGTATCTATCGATACGCCCATTGGAATATCGATCGACACTTTCTATAGATCAATATAATGAGAGTTGAGATCATTGTGGGAACCGAAATTCGCACTGTCGATTTCCGTTTAAATAAGGATTAAGGAAACTAGGAAAACCCTAATTTCCCAGAGGTCCCGGATATCTGCTAATACCACACGTCAAGCAATCAGAACACAAGGATAACAACCGAAAAAGAGAGCAAGATAGTTCTTATTCCGAATCTGCGTTTGGGCATTTACAACAAGGTAAGTGCCTGGGCTACGAATGCTGTCGGCGAGATTCGTAGTTCTAAAACCCTAAGACGGCAATAACCTAGTTGAGTTGCAGCTCGAATAACAAAAACGGAAAAATTGCCTAAAATCGCTCTAAGTGCTAAGTTTGTTGTCAAAAGTCCTCTCCCTTGCCTCTCGCCTAGGACTCCTTATATACTGGTTCCAAGGTCGGTTTACGCTTTTCCTCTTCTGTCCTTAAGCCGCCATAGCATAAAAATGGAGATATTCCATTTTTTCCGATCTTCGTAATTATCTTCAAAATTTCGTATTTATCCGCGGAAACTTGACATTTATCTTTCCTTGCGAACCAAGCGTAAACCATCATGCGGCTTATGGGCTGTTGGTTAAGAAATCGTAAGTTGGGCCTCGAGTCATGTTTTAGGTCCCTTTGGGCTGTCTTCTGACTCGAAGCGTTTATTACGGCTTCTTTCGATAAAAAACGAAATTTCCGCGGTTTGTACGGTAAAGTTTGATCGATAACTTAGAATGGCGGGAAACGTGAAATGGGTTCGCTATGGTCTTCGGGAGATAGCATCGAAGGGTAGACGAGAATGCATGGACTAATGTCGTATCGACGTTTCGGAAGAGCTCGGTCGCTGCGTAGCGATCGAGCGGAACAGACGCTCGGTCGCTATGCAGCGACCGAGCTTTGGCTTCGACTCGGTCACTACGTAGCGATCGAGCGGAACGAACGCTCGGTCGCTACATAGCTTCGGTTTGGATCCGCTTGATCGCTACGTAGCGACCAAGCTTCGGCTTGGACTCGGTCGCTTTGTAACGACCGAGCGGGACAAACGCTCGGTCGCTACGTAGCGACCGAGCTTCGGCTCGAGCTCGGTCGCTACATAGCGACCAAACGGAACGGATGCTCGGTCGCTACATAGCGACCGAGCGAAACACGCGTTCGGTCGCTGTGTAACGACCCTTTTCGAGCTCTTGTCCGATGTCTCGTGTTTCCTCCGCAAAGCTTTTCGTAAGGAAGAATCTATTTCGAAAAAATATTTGTCGAAGAAGGTTTTTTTCGTTTTCTTCTTCGGACGTTTTGAATGTTAACTTCGTCGTAACCATTTTTAACCCCAACAGTTAGCCCCCCAGCTCGTTAGAGTCGAGACTCTAGCGCGCTTTGATGATTTTGGCAAAGTTAGGCATTTTGAATGAAGTTTACTTCAAACTCCGCGGAAGAGAATTCTCGAGAAAGTGTTTATTAAAAAATATAAAATTCCGAGTCCATACTTCTATAAGTAGTGAGCTCTTGTCATTCATTTGCTTCACACCTTCCCTTCTTCAAGCCTTCAAAACCTCTCTAGCTCCAAATCTCTTGCCTTTAACATGTCTTCTTCCCAGGGTGACAAGAGAAGTTCCGATGTGGAGATGGGCGAGGCCACCTCTCCAGCGCCGATTCCGACTTCTTCGGTCGAAGAGCCGGCTTGCGTTGCCGACCATCTCTCCTTTCGAGAGAGGCTAGTTCGTCGCCAAGCCGAGAAAGAACTGGTTCAAGCCGGCGCCGAGTTCCCGTCCTCTTCTGCACTGGCCGTTGCTCTGGGTTATGGGACGGAGGGCGTAACTCCACGAGATACGCGAACTCTCGTAGGCTCGGTCATTCCGGATGCTTTGGCTTTACCTTCTTGATCGTCCACGACTCCGATTCTCGTCGAAGATAAGGAGAGGGCCGCTGACTCTATGCCTCCTCCGGCCAAGAAAGAGATCGTTCTAGCGCTGCGCTCCTAGTGTTGTTCCGGTTTCTCAGCCTAAGGGCCGGAAGAGGAAGTTTACCAAGGGCGGTGACGGGGAATCTTCGCTGCAAGGAGACTCGAGCATAGAGTCGGGGCTTCGTGGAAAGGTTTGTCGCTCGCTTACTCTCTTGATTGTTACATATTTCTCTGAAAGACAACGGATTCCTAACTTTCTTCTCGTTTCGCAGTTCATGTCGTTGATCGACGGGATGATCAGTGAATGCGGTTCTGAGACTAGTCGTCTCGCCGGGGAGTTGTTGGAGCTGCAGGGTAGATGGTCTGAAACTGAGGCCATGCTGACGGCTGTCAAGGATTCTCACTCCGTGAAGGTGTCGAAACTCGAGGTCGCGATAGGGGAGCTCGAGAGGGACCTCGGGAAGACGGCGAGTTCACTGCTTAAGGAAAAGAAAGCCAGAAAGGCCAAATCTTTGGAGGTGCGACGTCTTCAGCGTCATATCGAGGGCGATGCAGGGTTAGCAAGCCGCGGGATTCGAGAGGCCAAGGACGCTCTTCGCTCTGAGTTTCAGGCTCACTTGGCGAAGATCTCCGCCTTTCTGGGCTCCCTCGAGTGCATCTGGAATAGGGATTTAGCCTTGGCGACGATTGAGGGCGGGATGGCCGTGGTTCAGTCGTTCCAGAGTGAGACTCCTCCGACCTTAGAGGCCGAAGAGGCCCGACTGTCCGGCTGCAAGGGAGATTTGGCAGTCGTGGATGGAGATTTTGATCTAATCCTAGCTGACCTGAAATCCGCGTGCTTTCTTCCGACGTGTTCAGAAGGCCCGGAGGGGAAAGATCCGGTGCTCGGAGAAGGCGGAGGAGGTGATGTGGCTCCAGGCTTGGACGAAGAGACGGGTGAAGAGGGAGCGTGAGTTCTAAGGATGACTTTGGTTAGATCTCTTGCGGGAGATTTGTGTTTTTTTTTTATGTTTGATGTTTCGGCCTTAAATGGCCTCATTTCGTGTTTCGGGACTGGCCGTATGTGGCTTTGAATCCCTGCCGCTATGCGGCTTTCTTTGTATGACAAGATGATCGAGTTGCATTTTTGCATAAGTTTACGTATGGCGTGGAAGAAGGGTGATGAGTTGTCGTCTCATATTCTTCTTCGATGTGAAATGTTTCGTTCGAGATCTGTTTCGAAAGTTTTTCTGCGAGATATCGATTTCGCGGGATATCTGAAGATGACGAATATAAACATAGAGGCATGGTTTTGGGATCTCGTATCTTTTGGATATCATGCCTTGAGATGTTAGAGATCAGTGCGCTGGGTTTAGGGCAAGACCTAGGTTTACTTTCGGTTTTAAGATTTTATACGGTGACTAGCCGGCTATCGATTTTTCTGTCGCGATTTTAACCTGATTCGTACCGATTTAAAGTCCTGCATAGGTTCTCGGCTTATATGACTTGTTAGATATGAATCGAGTATCTCTCCGGAGACAATTTTTACTCCAACCGGAAGTGCTGGACCAAAATTTTCGGTTTCTTTTATAGCGCTATTATCCTTGTGTCGGATGTACGAGAGTCATCTTCGTGAGATGGCTATGTCTGTTTAGGACGTTCAAGAGTTCGATGTGATCAGCATCGAACTTGGCGGCAGATGCCGTCGTTTAGAGTTTTTTTTTTGCGCAAGATATGTGTTAAAATGTTCGTCATTTTTTGACTGAGTGTCCGTTTTCGTCGTTCGGAAGAAGTAACCCTCGAGGCATCTC
>NC_027753.1:11624949-11625814 GCF_000695525.1 Brassica oleracea var. oleracea
TTTAATGAGGGGAGACGGCTGAATTTGCCTTTCGACAAACTGCCTACGTACTCCATATGGAGATCAAGCCGTCTCGTAGTTCGGTCATTGTGATTCGGGTTGTTTAGTGATAGTATTTTTTGAGATGCATCGCGTTCCAGGTCATTGGAATTTTTATGCCTTGCATGTTGGCTATTTCGTAGGAGCCCGGTCGGACGACTTTTTCGATTTTATAGGGTCCTTCCCTGCTTGCTCTGAGTTTTCCCGCGTTTCGTTCAGCGGTGTTTTGGAAGACTTTGCGAAGGACCAGATCTCCCTGATTACATCTGCGATTCCGTCCGCTTGAATTGTAGTACTTTGCGGCTGTGTGTTGGTAATTTTGGATTCGGATGTGCGCTCGTTAATGAGATCGAGATCGTCGAGGAGCATTACGTTGTTGAGTTCCTCTCGTTCGGGAAGTAATCTTCTTCAAACACCGGGGAACTCTACTTCTGCGGGAATCATGCATTCCGTTCCGTACACCAAAGCGAAATGGATTTCTCCTGTTGCTCGCCTCGGGGTGGTACGGTGGGGCCAGAGGACTCCCTCGAGTTCGTCGGCCCACCTGTCTTTTTTGGCCTCTAAGCGTTTCTTCAGTCTTTCGAGAATGGTTTTATTAATCGTTTCAGCTTGTCCGTTGCACTGCGGATACCTGGGCGTTGATTTGTTAAGTTGTATCTTCCATTTTTCGCAGAACGCCTCGAACCAGGTGGAGATAAACTGAGATCTGTTATCGGTTACGATTTCGTAAGGAACTCCATTACTACAGATGATGTTTCTCCATACGAAACTTTCGACTTGGACATCTTTTATACTTGCGTACGAATCTGCCTCTACCCATTTTGAA
>NC_027753.1:11625940-11627004 GCF_000695525.1 Brassica oleracea var. oleracea
GCATTTTTCGCATTTTCGTGCGAACTTCTCGCAATCTCCGATCATCGTTGACCAGTAGTATCCATGGCGCTTGATTTTCACTACCAGTGATCTTCCGCCGGAATGATTGCCGCAAGACCCATAATGTACTTCTTCCATCACTTTTCTCGCTTTTTCCCCTTCCAGGCATGTCATGAGGGTCCGGAGAATCTCCATTTGTAAATTTTGCCGTCTACTGTTACGTAGCGCGCGGCCTGTGTTCGGACTTTGCGGGCTGCCCATTTCTCGGTGGGCAGGCGTCCGTCTATAATGCAATAATGTAGTCTCGAATAGTCTGCAGCCATGGGGTATCAAAGCCGTAATCAGATTGTTCTAATTGCGGTCATATCGTAACTTCTTCTTCTTCGTCATCTTGACCTTCTATTAGGTTGACGACGATTGGTGGTCCGATGCTCGGATGTTCGATGAACTCGACCAGAATTATCCTTTTAAGTCTTGGGTCAGAACTTGATGCTAAGGCCACGAGAGCATCTGCCTGGACGTTTTCGGAACGGGGAATTCGCGTAAGGGCAAAACAGTCAAACTTTTGAGCTAGTTTTTGGACCAGTTTGAGGTACGCGTCCATCCGTTCGTCCCTGGCTTCATACTCTCCGTTGAACTAACTTGCCACTAACTGGGAGTCGTAGTAAGCATGGATGTTTCATATCTTCAAGCCGTGGGCCAAACGCAGCCCTGCGACGAGTGCTTCGTATTCGACTTCGTTGTTTGAGGCGTGGAATTCCAGCCTGAATGATTGCTCTAAGATCTCGCTCGTCGGAGATTTGAGGTGAATTCCGATGCCTGATCCCTGCTTGGACGAGGATCCGTCGACGTGACGGAGCCAAGTGGAATTTGGTTCCTCGTTGGTTATGGTCTCTGTCGGTAGTTCGACCAAGAAGTCCGCAAGCACTTGTGACTTTGTGCTTGTTCTCGGTCGGTACTCGATATTGTACTCGCTCAATTCAACCGGCCCGATTGACTTGGGCTATGCAGAATCATCCGTAGGGGAAAAGTCGTGAGGACGACGATCGTGTGGGATTGGAAAT
>NC_027753.1:11627157-11634563 GCF_000695525.1 Brassica oleracea var. oleracea
ACGGGTTTTGCGAGGACTGGAGGGGAAGCTAAATACCGCTTCAGCTGTTGGAAAGCGTTTTCGCATTCTTCCGACCATTCGAATTTTTTATTTCCCCGTTTGACATCGTAGAAGGGCAGACACTTGTCTGTTGATCTTGAAATAAACCGGTTAAGTGCCGCGACTCTACCGGTCAGCCTTTGGACTTCCCGCTTATTCTTCGGCGAAGTCATCTCGATCAGTGCGTTGATCTGTTTTGGATTAGCTTCGATGCCGCGGAATGTGACTAGGTAGCCGAGGAATTCCCCTAATGCCACGGCAAACCTGCATTTTGTCGGGTTGAGCTTCATGTTATGGGAATTTAACTGCGCGAAACATTCCTAGAGATGTGATACGTGATCCTTTGCTTGGAGGGATTTGACGAGCATGTCGTCGATATAAACTTTCATCGTTTTACCGAGTTGTTTAGAGAACACACGGTTCACGAGTTGTTGGTAAGTTGCGCCAGCGTTTGTAAGGCCGAAGGGCATGACCCTGTAGCAATAGGTTCCGCGATCGGTAAGGAACGAAGTCTTCTCGCGATCGTTAGGGTTCATCATAATTTGGTTGTAACCTGAGAAGGCAACCATGAAAGACAGAAGTTCGTTTCCCGCCGTTGCTTCTACTAATCGATCGATGTGTGGCATGGGGAAACTATCTGTTGGACAGGCCTTGTTTAGATCGGTAAAATCCACGCAGACTCGCCATTTTCCGTTTTTCTTTTTGACTACTACAGGGTTAGCGAGCCAGTATGGATACCTCACTTCCGTTATTGACCCGCCTTTAAGCAATTTTGGACTTTGTCTTTGACCGCGGAAGCCCGTTCAGATCCTAGCTTCCGCCTTTTTTGTTTGACAGGTTTGAAGGTCGGATCGATATTTAATTCGTGACACGTTATGTTAATGTCAATCCCTGGCATATCTTCCGCGGCCCATACGAAAGTATTGAGGTTTTTTTTAGACAGGTTATGAGCTCTTTCCTCAAAGGCTCGCGGAGATTGGCTCCAATCTCGACGCATCGTTCCGGAGATGCTTCGTCGAGACAGACTGTGACCACAGGTTCGCAAGTTGGTTCGCGTTTTTCCTCTAGGGTCGTGATGTTACGAGACTGCCAGAAGAGTTTAGCCGAATCTTGACTTCGCGAATCCTGGTCGGAGACCTTTTTCTCTGTTTTTCTAGGAGTGGTCTCGAGAAGATGATATCGGCCGAACTTCCGGTGTCGATTAGCACCCTAGCGACGTCGATATCTCGGATCGTCAGCTCGATAACAAGGAGATCGTTTCGAGGTTTGGCTCGATCGACCGTTGCTCCCCCCTTGAATGAGATGACGTTCGCGCACGTTGAGTCTTGCATATCGTTCCTGATTGTTGAGTGGCTTTTGCGGGTTAGATTGATCCGTACCCCCCTCTTTCTAGCGCCAAACTGTGGGAACCGAAATTCGCACTGTCGATTTCCGTTTAAATAAGGAAACTAGGAAAACCCTAATTTTCCAGAAGTCCCGGATATCTGCTAATACCAAACGCCAAGCAATCAGAACACAATAATGACAACGATAAAGTATAAGAAATCGAAAAAAGAGCAAAGTAGATCTTATTCCGAATTCATGTTTGAGCGTTACAACAAGGAAAGATCCTAGGCTACGAAAGCTATTGGCGAGATTCCTAGTTCTAAAACCCTAAGACGGCAATAACCTAGTGAGTCGCTGCTCGAATAACAAAAACAGAGTTACCTAAAATTGCTCTAAGTGCTAAGTTTGCTCTGAAAAAGTTCTCTCCTTGTGCCTCTCGCCTAGGACTCCTTATATACTCCTCCAAGGTCGCTAAGTTTTCTCTCCCCCCAATCCCCTCATGCCTCTCGCCTAGGACTTCTTATATACTGGCTCCTAGGTCGGTTTACGCTTTTCCTCTTCTGCCCTTAAGCCGTCATAGCGTAAAAATGGAGATATTCCATTTTTTCCGATCTTCGTAATTATCATTAAAATTTCGTATTTATCCGCAGAAACTTGATATTTATCTTTCCTTTGCGAACCAAGCATAAACCGTCATGCGGCTTACGGGCTGTTGGTTAAGAAATCGTAGGTTGGGCCTCGAGTCATGTCTTAGGTCCCTTTGGGCCGTCTTCTGAGGTTAAGAAATCGTAAGTTGGGCCTCGATAAAGAACGAACTTTCCGCGGTTTGTACGGTAATGTTTGATCGATAACTTAGAATGCCGGGGAACGTGAAATGGGTTCGCTACGGTCTTCGGGAGATAGCATCAAAGGGTAGACGAGAATGCATGGACTAATGTCGTATCAACGTTTCGGAAGAGCTCGGTCTCTACGTAGCGACCGAGCTCGTAGCGACCGAGCGGAACGAACGCTCGGTAGCTACGTAGCGACCGAGCTTCGGCTCGAGCTTGGTCGCTACGTAGCGATCGAGCCGTGTACTTGCTCGGTTGCTACGTAGCGACCTAGCTCCGGTGCGGAACGAACGATCGGTCGCTACGTAGCAACCGAGCGGAATGGACGCTCGGTCGCTATGTAGCGACCGAGCTTTGGCTCGAGCTCGGTCGATATGTAGCGACCGAGTGGAACACGCGTTCGGTCGCTGCGTAGCGACCCTTTTTGAGCTCTTGTCCGATGTCTGGTGTTTCCTCCGCAAAGCTTTTCATAAGGAAGAATCTATTTCGAAAAGTATTTATCGAAGAAGGTTTTTTTTGTTTTTTTCTTCGGACGTTTTGAATGTTAACTTCGTCGTAACCATTTTTGACCCCAACATTCATAGATCTAGTTAATAGACAACAAGTCAATGCCCGCAAGAGCCGAAAGACTTGTTGATCAAATAGTTGAGCTTTACATTATCATGCATACAACTCATTAGGTATTTATAGGATTATAATTCCAACTTTCCTGAATAAAAACTTTAAGTCTAGCTATTTCCTTTTTAAGCACCAAAACCCCAAAAACCTGCTATTGAACAAACATTTGTTCAATATAAAACTGCAATTTATTTTTAAAACTCTTAAAACATCTTTGCTTAACAAATCATATTAGAATCTTTAGATTCCATAGCTCCCTGTGAATTCGATCCCTAAGTACTACAACTCGACCTCTAATTTGAGAGAGTATAAATCAATCCTTAGGGTAATTTGAGTGGTAACAACTTTGGCGCCGTTGCCGGGGAGCTTTGATCGCATATTTTCTAATTTTTGTAAAGTATTCTGACAGAAAGTTTTTTCTTGGATTTTCAGGTACATGCCCAGCGGTACCAGAAGCAACAAGGAATCTCAATTGATATCCTCACCAGATCCTGCAAGTTTGGAACGCACGATCCGTAAGGAAGCACGCTCCCTATCGACCGACAACAACACTTCCGTGTTGCTCGATTCCGCTCATCCACCGTCGATCCAGACACCAGTCCCGTCGACCGATTCTCGCTCACCCCCGTAATGCAGCAGGTCAGAGAATAGATGCTCAGGGGGGCTGCAATCCCTGAGCCTGATGCTACTACTACAGGTACTACCTTACCTGTAGATGGGGCTGCGTAACCCATGACATTGGCTGACTACAACCGTCCAGATCGCTACTATACCAACAGATCAGCCATCCTTCCTACAACCCAGGACGTTGACTGACTACAACCGTCCAGATCGCTACTACATCAACATATCAGCCATCCTTCCTCCCACCATTGAGAGGGATTTTGAGTTGAAAGCGCATTACTACACACTTGTGGGACAGTTACCCTACCATGGGCTATCCCACGTGCATCCTATGGAACATCTGGAGAGGTTCGAGGATCTGATTTCTGCAATTAGAGTCGAGGGAGTCTCTGAGGACTACCTATTATGCAAGCTTTTCAGATATTCACTTGCTGGAGAGGCTCTGCATACAACCAAGATCTCTTAAATCCTGGAGCGACATCAAGAATCATTTTTATGCAATTTCTTTGATGAGGTGCGTGCTGAGGACTTGAGGAGCAAGATTGCTACATTTACTCAAGAGCCTGCAGAATCATTCAGAGGCTCTTGGATCGTATTCAAGTCCTACCAGAGAAACTGTCCACACCACGGATTCAATGAAGTACAACTACTCAGTACTTTCTACATAGGCATCGCGGTGCAGTACCAGATGGCTCTTAATGCTTCCAGTAGTGGAAACTTCAACACCAGGAATCCAGAGGAGGCAGTCAAGGTGATTGAAATCCTAGCATCCAGCAACAGCACCAAGAACATTGATTTTTAGAGGAAGAGATCTGCCACCATCATTGGGAATGATCAGATGGATGAGGTGAAGGCAAAACTGAACAGTGTTCACAAGCTTCTCAAGAAGCAGGCCAGCTTTGTTGAAGATGCAGAAGCTGTAGAGGGTAGAACAGAGGAAGAAGAAGTAAACTACATTGGTGGAGCTGGATTCCAAGGAAACAAGGGTGGAAACCGAAACTCCTATGGAAATAGGAGTAACTTAAACCAAAATTCGCAGTACCAGAAATCCTACAACAACAGCTACAGCAACAACAGGAATTTTGGAAGTTCCTACTACCAGAAGCCACCGCCGCCTACTCAAGAGAGCAATATTGAAGAGATGCTTGATAGGGTTCTTGAGGCACATCAGCGAATGACTGTGGACTTCAATGGAAAGATAGATTCTGTCTACACCAATCTGAACACAAAGTTTGAGACTTTGAGCTCTCATGTGAAGAAGATGGAGATAAAGGTTGTGCAAACAGGAGATGCTATTAGGAGGCAGAAAGCTTCAACAAGAGGAGTAGGGGATGATGTAATGAAACACCACGTGAATGCCATTATTGAGGATGACTTTTGGCAAGTGGTGAAGGAAGAGAAGCTGCAAGAAGCCGATTTCGAGGTAGAAAATTTGATGAGTTTCGGCGGGTCACATTTGTGTCGATCGACACCAGACACCGAGCATCGATCGACATACACCAACTCAAATCGATCGACAGGAGTACTAGAGCATCGATCGACAATGCCTACGGACTCAACCGCGTCTTGCAATGCCGTGAAGATTCTAACTCCCGAGGAGTTCGCAGCAAAATACCCACATCCGCCCAACCCTGACAATGTCCGAATCGAACGACATGCCAACAGCAACGTCGATCGACACTCAGAAGCTAATATTGATCAACAACCATCACCGCCTATCGATCGACGTGCACCTATTAATTACCTACCGAGTGCAGATGCCGAAGATAGATGTAGCACGACTTAACGCACTCAGGCCCAAACCTAAACCTTCAGAACAACCACCGGAGCCTGTCAGGACAGCTTCAGATGATGGAGATGATCCCATGGAAGAAGATATGGTTTCTACTGGAAGAACCCTAAGGAGAAGAAAGGAAAAAGTGGTGAAACATCTGAAGAGGAGGGCTAATGAAAAGGAAAAGGAAAATTTCCAAAAGAGAGTCTTCAGGATTCCTCTACATAAGCCATTCGAAGAAGCTTATTACAGCCACAGATTGTGGATGTTCTTCAGAGAAACCAGAGAGAAAGAAGAAGACATTAGGAGAATGTTCTGTGAAGCTAGAGAAAAGATGAGGAGAAGGATTACATTGAAGAAGAAGTGTGATCCTGAAAAATTTGCAATACCATGCACAGTGCAGGGTATTGAATTCCCACATGCCTTGTGCGACCCAGGAGCATCAATCAGCATCCTACCTAGGGTTATGGCAGACCATTTGGGTCTGCAGGTGGAGCCTTCGCAGGAATTGTGCACTTTTGTGGATTATTCCCAGAAGAACTCAGGAGGAATTGTGAGAGACCTAGAGGTGCATATTGGTAATGCCCTAGTTCCAGTTGATTTCCATGTCTTTAACATCAAATTAAAATGGAACTCTTCTCTACTACTTGGGAGAGCCTACTTGTCAACAGTGGAAGCAGTATGCAACTTGCAAACCAACCAGTTGTGTCTAACACTCATCGTTCCTAATGCCCACTACGAATCCCAGTCAAGAAGCCACAGACAATCTTTAGAAGAATCAATGATGCAGGAATCATTGCAGCTTGCCACTATGGAACCGAGTACGAAACTGACTACTCGGAATCGATGGACACTCATCCAGTTACGTCGATCGACACAAACCATACGAAATTGACCGACGCTGACGTATCCAGATGAGTGGGAGAATGACTAATACAACCCCACTATTGACGCTTACACAAGACAAAATATGCATACAGACGAGTATGATGAAGACTTCGAGGAGGAACGAGCAATTGAGTACATAGCCATCCTTGATGAGGAAGATAAACGCTTACATCATTCCTCTTGAAAAACGAATGCACCATCGTTCGACATGACAAGCTTGCCATCGATCGACACTCACCCTCAACAACGATGCCGAAAGCGAGCATCGACCGACACCGCCTACTACAAATCGGTCGACACTGATTTCAACCGTGTGCGAGATGGAGACTACTCAATTGGTAGTTGGGCAGATGAACACCACCACGAGAGCTTTGCAGTAGAAACAGTAACCTACACACCAGGAGCAGATAAACAACAAGATAGTTTCACAGACAAGGAACTGCTAAACATGCAAAAGCGCGATGATACAAATCAGATTCAAGCAGAAGCTGGTTGGGAAAGAACTCGATCGATCGACACTCATCACCAGAAAACGATCGACAAGCTTCCTCAACAATCGATCGACACCACCAATACCACGTCGATCGACAACCATCCAATACCGAAAACCACTGTAAGGGAAAAAGATAAATTAGATAACCAGTATCTAACTCCTGACGAATTTGGTATTTTCAGGGATCCTAATGGCTACGCAATCCATAGACAGCCGCACACTACACGTATCTCGAGAAGATATCGCAGATATCCTTCAAACAGCCAATGGAGCAGACAATCTGTTCATGCATCAACACAGCAACTGAGAACAGAAGACTACAAAGGAGTTCTATGACACAGTTGGTGGCATAGAAAACAGTTTCAAACAACGATCTCACCATACAACCCATCCATCGATCAACATAGACGTCCCAACTGTCGCCAGACAGCCAGAATTCGGCAAAAGAGCTTATGACCTTTATGGTAACAGGATATTCTACTGGAAAGAGAAAGATGAGTATGAAGTCTACAGAGATGATCGAGAATTTGGACACACCATTCCTGTTCACACCAAGGATATCAGAAGACTTCTGGAAAGAACTTCAAGAGATGAACCAGCCTACATATGTCTTCCTGAACATTTTAGCTCATTCACACAGACGAAGTTGGTACCAGATATCTACACCAAGGACGAGATCAATGAGATGTTCTATGGAGTCTGTGGTGAACATGAGAAGAACAAAGAAGCCTTCCAGATGAAGCTTGATGGTGTCTACTATCCATTGAATGATAGTATAAGTTGGCTAACCACTTGCATGGAGGAGATGAAGCAA
>NC_027753.1:11634621-11635835 GCF_000695525.1 Brassica oleracea var. oleracea
AGACAGAAGACAACCTCAATCGATCGACAGCAGACAATCACCATCGATTGACAGACACCATCACGCATCGATCGACAACCGCTTGGCCGCATCGATCGACACCAATCCGCCACAGCCACACACAATGAACTCTCAACCAGATTTCCACACCAGATAAGAGGTAGATCAGTTGGTAGAAGGAATTTATAGAGCTCTGGAAACTACAGAGGAGAGGCTTGTTGGGAGATATGATGACATCTATTTCCCAATGGATCTTACCATCAGTGCATTGACCTCCAAGGTCGAAGCTATACAAGGGGAGTTGGTGGAGATTCAGAGTTACATTGCGCATCGACCAGAAGCATCGATATCGATCGACAGACGTAAAACTAAATCGATCGACACCAACCATTCAACATCGATCGACAATGATACAAACCGAGGCCGGCTAGTACCAAAGACGACATCCGACATGTCCAACATACCTTACCATGGAAAAGAGATCTCAGCTGACACATACGCCGCACTTACCAGACATCAATTCAACCTTGAGAGTCTTGGTGATAAATTGCAGAGGATTGAAAACATAACTGCAGCAATGAAGGATAAATGGCGCAGAGGGGATGAGGCAATGAGAGACTTCACTGGGACATGGTTCAACAAGCGCAAAGAAGAGATTGATACTTGTTTTCCAACAAGTCCCAGTTCTCAACACTACTAGCCAAAACACCTCCAAAGTCAAGCTAAATGACTATAACAAAGCGCTGAGTGGAAGGCAACCCACTATTAGGTAATATTTATTAAGTTTTTATTAATTGACTATTTATGTTGGTTTTTAATTATTGCAGGTCATAAAAAAAACAAAAAGAAGATCCGAGTAGACGATTGCCATTTGTATTGACCGACGTGAACAAGTCGACATCGATCGACATTGCCTTACATGCGTCGACCGACATCAACATCCTTACATCGGTCGACATCTATTCCGGTATGGTATATCGTTCCTACTTGTTATATTGAGTCCTTATGATTTATTTTTAACCATAACTCTGACTGAATTTACACTGGAGACAGTGTATTTTAAGTCTGGGGGGAGGTTTACTGATATTTATTTACTTATTAGTCTTATTAAAAATGTTTTCAAATCAAGTTATTATTGAGTCAAGAACGGGATTATGAACTTATAGATTTTTGCTAGATATCTAACCACTCTTTAGCACCATTCTAGACTTACT
>NC_027753.1:11636024-11636318 GCF_000695525.1 Brassica oleracea var. oleracea
ATCACCCTTTCTCTCTCTATTTTTGAAATATAGATTATATAAAAAAAAATGTGTTATTATATTAGAAATTTATTAGGAAGGAATTCGAACAGGACTTGGTGGCTACAACCATTAAGGCTTGCTTCACAAATAATCCTAGGATATAGGTCAAAAAGAAGTGAACAGGACTTGGTTGCAACCACCATTTAAGGCTTGATTCATAGAAGTCTGTCCAATCTTGGTTAATGATCTTTCATATAAGCAGACTTTGACCAAGAGAGAAAATTAGTAGAGAGAGAGGATAGGAACTAATGT
>NC_027753.1:11636452-11637307 GCF_000695525.1 Brassica oleracea var. oleracea
CTAGATGAATTTGGTTGCTAAGCTAGGGTATGGTATGATGTACTTTTGTGATTAGGACTTCTTAGATATGGATTGCAATATTGTAGAGGTGATGATTCTTAGTTTTAAATCATGTGAGTCCCTGCTGTTTTTAAAACCTCTTTCAGAGAGACTGCCTGTTTGTTTTGCTTGAGGACAAGCAAAAGGGTAAGTCTGGGGGAGTTGATAGACTACGGATTTGACCCATTTTCATCCATAGTTTATAGGTGTTTTTACTAATAATTATATTATTATAGAGTCTATTTATTATATTTATAAGATCAGGAATGTTTTGGAGATAAGTGATGATTTTGGAGTATTTTGGAGATATTTGGAGCAAGCACCCGAGATGACCATCAAGATCGACTATCGGTCGATATTGGAGAGCTAGAATCGATCGATACACAAGACATGGTGTCGATCGACAGCGAAGCGCGCAGGAAGCCTGTTTGGTCACAGCCAACTTGAAGCCCGTTTGGTCACAGCCAACTTGAAGCTCAAGATTTCACTATTTTACAAGATTGACCCTGACGAGTTTTTACCCTAATTATATAAGCTTTGTCGCCATGTTGGAGGCAAAATGTGCTTTCTTTGTGTTTCATTGTTTTATTGATAGATAGGAGAGAAGATCCAAAGTTATAATTTGTGATTGGAACTCCATTGATATCTATATTATTATTCTACGAAGTTTTTATACTTAACTGCTGGTATGAATTGCTTAGCCATGTGTGAATAGTTCTCTTGTTAGATTTTAGGTTTTAAATAGGTTAGGAGGGATTAGCCCCAGCTATAGATTGCTGAGTTGTGATAATCATCTTTAGGATTGTTCATTAATGC
>NC_027753.1:11637433-11670792 GCF_000695525.1 Brassica oleracea var. oleracea
GCAGGAGCTGATCTAGTGAGCTTAGTAAGCATTCATTCAACCTGCGCATAAAGCTTGACTACAGCGCGTCGATCGATATCACACTTGAATAATCGATCGACGGTGAAAAAGGTGTATCTATCGATACGCCCATTGGAATATCAATCGACACTTTCTATAGATCAATATAATGAGAGTTGAGATCATAGATCTAGTTAATAGACAAGTCAATACACGCGAAAGCTGATTGACTTGTTGATCAAGTAGTTGAGCTTTACATTATCATGCATGCAACTCATTAGGCATCTATAGGATTATAATTCCAACTTTCCTGAATAAAAACTCTAAGTCTAGTTATTTCCTTTTTAAGCACCAAAACCCCAAAAACTTGCTATTGAACAAACACTTGTTCAATATAAAACTGTAATTTACTTTTAAGACTCTTAAAACATCTTTGCTTAACAAATCATATTAGAATCCTTAGGTTCCCTAGCTCCCTGTGAATTCGATCCCTAAGTACTACAACTCGACCTCTTATTTGAGAGAGTATAAATCACTCCTTAGGGTAATTTGAGTGGTATCATCTATATCCTTAGGTAATATAATATTTCCATTTTTCATGGAGATAACCATTGATTTAGGGAGATTCAACCATATCCTAGATGAATTTTCATATTTTTCTGGAAGTTTTCCTCTTTATCCAGAGGCATGAGGAATTATCTGATGCGGAACCCGGAATCCAGAACCTAGAAGATAGAACCCATAAACCAGAAGCCGGAACTAAGAGATTGAAGTCCTATTCTAACCCAAAAAATCAGTAGAAAATGAAAAAAACAGAATTGATCGAACTCTTTCTCGAAACAAACAAACAAACAAAATATCGGAACGGATTCGCACTAACCCTATCCTTACTCCTGCGAAAGTAATAAAAACTTTCTATTCTCCTCAGCTCTATCATGTACTCTTTTTTATATTCAAGATTCTTGCTCCTAAATTAATTTTCCCCAACAAAAAGTATATTTTGCAAATCTCAAACCGAAGATAGGCAACAAAAATTTATCTACTCTCAAACAAAGGCACATATAATTTCCAAATGTTATTAAATTTGTGCCAAGAGAAAAAAATTTTACAAAATCAACTATAAATCACAAAACATATAATCCTGAACTAAAAATAATAATTACCCAAACATAGAAAGCATGAAACCATAAGTTACATCAACATAATTTTTTTGAGAAAAATGTAAGATGTTTGTTCAGCTTTTCTTTTACATGTAGCAAATTTTTTGTAGACTTCAGCCCTTGTGTTTAGTGCGGGTATTTACTTAGTTCAAGGTAAATTTCTAATTAATCATATTTCATACTCAACAAATAAGAAATGTTGTACATGTTACTCATTCCTGTAGTCTATACTCTATAATGTTGCTCAAAAAAAAATATACTCAATACTAGTTACTGCAATAAATTTAGTTTATATTTTATTATAGCAAAAATTCAAAAAATTGTAACAAAATTTTCAATGACGAGAGAACATGAGGACTGTCCAATAGCAAATATTTTATTATGCATGGAAATCCATTTTATATAGAAGGGAGTTGTTAGCTAAAGGAATGAGATACATAATTGGGGATGGAACACTAGTTAATATGTGGACTGACCCATGGATTCCAGATCATCCTCCTAAACCACCTACGCCGAGAGAGGAGTCTCCAGTTAGGGAAAAAGGTGAAAGAATATTTTGATACCAATAGATCTCAATGGAATGAACAAAAGTTGAGGGATGTTATTATAGATGAAGACGTGGATCAAATCTTTCTACTTAAGATTAGCTCTACAGCACATCAAGATCTCATGGGTTGGCACTATAATGAAGATGGAATTTATACCGTCAAGTTTGGGTATTGGCTAGGCACTCATCTACCTACAAATGTACCGCCAACACCAACCTATGGAAGTGCAGAGTTGAAATATAAGATATGGAAAACAAGTGCTCCTGCAAAGCTCAAACATTTCTTATGGAGATTGTTATCTAAGAGTTTAGCTACTAGTAACAATTTAAAACGAAGACATATCGGCCGAGTTGATCAGTGCAAAAGATGTTGCTCAGCGGCGGAAACAGAGGAACATATATTTTTTGAATGTCCTTATGCAAAGAAAATATGGCGTGCATCAGGAGTTTCTAACCGAATCATCAACGACCAGAGTTCAACTTTGGAGGAAAAGATTGAGGCATGTCTGCAATGTTCATTATTGACACGCTTAGTGCACTTCCAAGATTTACCTTTTTGGCTACTATGGAGACTATGGAAGAGTGGAAATACTTTAATCTTCCAGCAAAAGGAAATACATTGGCGAAGCTTACTAAGATATGCAAATGAAGATTT
The DNA here is from genome assembly GCF_000695525.1 of Brassica oleracea var. oleracea. Classification (NCBI taxonomy): domain Eukaryota; kingdom Viridiplantae; phylum Streptophyta; class Magnoliopsida; order Brassicales; family Brassicaceae; genus Brassica; species Brassica oleracea. Next base: position 11,639,796 of record NC_027753.1, read on the forward strand.
GAAGGAATGGAAACAGATTGAGTCAACCGAAGTTAGAGTTCAACCTCATCAGAGTTATCTTGCTCTAGTACCGGTGACATTACATTGGCAACGTCCACCCATGGGGTGGTTCAAATGTAATACTGATGGATCATTTCGTAATATACAAACCAAGAGCACCGCAGGATGGGTCATTAGAGATGCAAATGGAACCTATAAGGGTTCGGCACATGCACGAGGAAGACGATGTAAGGATGCACCTGGAATGTGAGTTGCAAGGGCTCTTAATGGCGTTACAGCATTGTTGGAGCTTAGGATATTGAAAAATCATTATGGAAAGCGGCTCTCAAAAGGCAATCGATATCATCAACAACAAGCAGCTTCACTTTGACTACTATAACTGGCAACGGGAAATCAAATGGTGGAAAACAAAATTTCAGGATGTTAGATTCCAGTGGACAAAGAGAAATGCAGACAAGATAGCAAACTGTTTGGCAAAGCGGGTACAAGATGGAAATGATTTTGAATTTAACTATTATGTACAGCAATACTTACATAATCTGTTACATGTTGATGACATACATTCAATCTAAAGTAATAAAATCTGATGTTATAAAAAAAAAAAAGAAACAGAGCTTATGTACACTCTTCCCCATTTGTAATAATCTTCTGATATCAAAGTAGAAGAAGAGACATTGTTTTTGGACACCAAACCATATGATTCTCACTTTCACTACGCAAACCACAAATCACACCAATCAAATTACATAACAACATCTTCTGCTTTTCAGAATCGAACTTAATTATTCAATTTCTTCCATTTCCAAGTTTTTCTTGGTGGTTATAAAAGATCTTTCATCCCCTAAATCTGACGACGATGCAAGATATATCATCTTTGCTGTCTCTTCTCAGAGCTTCACCTGTTAGTTCTTTCGCTGCTTTCAATGGATCTTTGATTCTTCTCGCAATATCAATGGCCTCTTGGTTAGCCATCACCTATACCATTACACATTAAAACCGTAAGAACCAAGCTCGGTAATCAAAAAAAGAGAACACCCATTTAATTTTTACCTTCCATAGACCGTCACTAGCAAGAACTAGAACATCTGTGCGATCATCAATCGATGAATCTTTAACGTCTGGATCTGACCGTAGATGAGTTTTGAGGCTTTTGTCACCAAAAGCACGGGAAACTGCTAGCTGCCCGTTAACCCGAGGAACATCTCCAGGCATGTTTGATACAAAGCCTCCTTTATCCTCTATGCTCAATCTTTCTGTGTTCGGCTCGTGGTCTATAGTCATCTGTATTGCCTGACCGCCTTGAGATAGAACTGCCCGGGAATCACCCACATTTGCCACCCACAAATGCCGTCCGTTCAGCAGAATAGCGGTTACGGCGGTTGAGCCCCCTCGGCCTAGGTCAGAATGTGATAGAATGTCTTGGTCTGTCTTCTCATATGCAGTTATTATTGCCCTTTGAGGATCATACCAAAACTGCTCCTGAACACACACAAAAAACACGAGCTAGAAGCTGTGAAAAAAGACTAAAACAGTTGAATATTTTTTTTACTTGCTGACCTCTTTGAGTATATTGGAGAATAAATGCTTTTGTAGATAAGCAGGAACACGTTCACCCAGATGACCATCGTAGATAGCAAACAAACCGAGCTCTTTGCCGTCAGTTTTATTGAACTTGGAGACGTAGTAATCCTCCATTGGATGGTTAGCTTTCCCTTTCACTAAGCTGTAACCAAACTTAATCTCCCCATTGCTGTTTTTCCCTTTACCGGAACTAGTTGATGCTCTCCCAACCAAGAGCTACAACGCCAAATATACAACATAATAATCATATCAAAATCGTACAGAAGACACAGAGATGAGATATGAGTTTGCATACATCGTAGTCTGAAGAACCGAAGCAACATAACCACGCCATGTGAAGCGGATGTTTGATTTAAAACCAAACACCTAACAACATTTTCGATTTTAACTAATTCCGCAAAAGACTGATCCAAGATTTCAAAACCCTGCAGACAATTACGAACCTTGAAACCTTTCATCAATCAAGAAACCCTAAATCCCCCAAAAACAGAGAGACCATTTTTATAGAATCGTAAAATCAAAATTACCTCAAAGATCAGAGAAGCCAGATTCCGGAAACCAGAAAGAGGGGATATTTTGGAGTCTACCACTACGCACTCACGCGGCTTGGAGGAATACCGCGACGACAGACTGCAAAATGTACTTCTTCAAAAGTCTTCGATAAAACCAGAAAATTAGTGTAAAGCGACGACGAAGTAGACTTTACAATTTTTTTGGCTTGTTTCTTTTTGGTCTTTTTGATTTTCTTTAATGAAAATAATCTCATCCATGGGCTTTGATGGTTGACTTTCTTACCGCGTCTTAAAGTAAAGTCTCTGTGGCCTCTTTTCTGAGAAAACCGGAGAACTGGGTCATGGGCGAGTTATCAAATTGGGTTTTGGGTTACCAGAACTTTTTATTTGCGGAATGGATCGCGCTGTTTTTTTGACCCTGCACAAGTCTTCAAGAAATGACGTGAGACACCATTCTCGACCGAAAGAAATACCACACAACCCTAGCACGTGAGAGCTCTCATTCTTCCCTAGTAAGACGACCCAATAACTTCGTCACCATCACCGTTTACCGAAAAACCACCGGCAACAATAATTATTCGTATTTCTCGGTCTGTAAACCCAGAATTCGAAAAGAAAGTCGAAACGTCCCAAACCCACTCGAAAAGTCCTTCAAAATCTACTCGAAAACTCCTGCAGAACCATCGTTCATTCTCTCCGAATTTCTTTCAAATCGCCGATTATGGTCTCTAAAGCAAAGAAGAAAGTACCGATTATCCGGCGGAACAATGGATCCCCCGCCGATCTCGCTAAACAGTCGCCACGTCGGAAATCTCTGCGGTATCCAGGTTAGCTGTTTCGTCCACTGTTCTAAACATTCGAATAGGAACTTCCTTGCATGTGTACACCGATCTTCGATTTGGATGCTTCGTCCTCCTCTGTTTGTATTGTTTTTCCCCAGTGGTGACGCTCCTTCGCTGTTCCTAATCTCTGCGAAGTCCTCCTCTTATTATTCCCCTACTGTTTATTTTATAGTTTCTGATTATGGCGACGAGGCGACGGGATCAACGATACACTCGACCGTGCAGAGAAAAATGGTGGATCTGGTTATTGGTCAGCTTGAGGAGGAGGAATCTTCGTCGAAATTGCCTCTGAAGCTTTTGGCTTGGGGTTGTTACCCAACCAAATTGCGTCCCAATATTTACTCGAAGGCACACGTCATCGGAACTATTGCGTCTTGTCACTCTTGAACAACCCTTTCAACCTTGCGTCTGGGGTGTACACGCCTCCTATTTTATGGGAGATTTTGCGCACGCGTTTAGCACCACTCTGAACATAATTCTCCTCGTCGTCCATCTCACACACAAGATGGGCTGGTCCCCCGGGGGTTTCTTCCTTTTGCATCTACTCAAAATTTTGTATTAAATTTCCTGAAAACTCCTCGTGACGGCTTCGTACCCATGGCTCCGGTTCTTTAATCCTTGTCCCCCCCCCCCACACAGCCCAACAGAAGAAGAAGTCGAAGTACACATGGCTCCGGTTCTTTAATCCTTGTCATATATTCTGGAACACTAATACAGGGTTTACGAAGTACCTCAGTAATGAATCAAAATCTCGATATTACTCATTGAGCCGGTTGGAAGGTATCTATGAGAACAAAAGGACTGGTGACTGTGGGCCATGTGCAGCTAAGTTCATGGAGATTCACGCAAATGGTGGTCGGAAGGAGGAGATGAGAGATTGATGACAGTTTGGTGGACCGGTTTCGAGAGCAGTATGCAATGGACTGCTATGAAGAATTTGTTGGTAATGTCACAGTTGCGAACCAGGTGTGAACGAAGCAGGAGTATGTTTTTCTAAGTTGTGTATGGTTTTCCAAATTTCTAGCGGATTTATTTACAGTTTTTACCCAATTTCGGTATTGTTTATTGTATAATTATGGTTTGCGAACTTACGTGCTACGTTTGTCTATGGTTGGTTATTTTCTTAAAGGAAAACATTGTCCATTACGCACTGTGAACCTGAAGTGTTGTGAAAATTGCTTAGTTATTTTCATTCACTTTAAGGGCTACCTACCAAATCAGAACTTCTTCAATTCAAACAAATTTATTTAAATTTCAATATGAGTTAATGGATTGAAACGGTGATCTAGGCAACGGGAGATAGAACAAACAACGTCTTCAATGGGTAGTGCATTACCAAAATAGGTTATTTATTAATCTTTTCCTCAGAAATTTGAAATTTTAAAACTAGGTATTTTGACCAACAAAATATATTTCAATATATGTATAATTTGGAAAACGTGTTCAATTGGTCTCTTTATTCGGTTCATTTATTTAATCCAGAAAAATTAAAAGGGGATCTAGTAAATCGATTGAAAGGGGATCTAGGGTTCGGGAGATGGAAAAATCAAAAGTTAAAATGTCAGAGAGTGACAATTTCCAGGCTTCGAATTCTGACAGTATCATCTCGTCATCCTCAACCGAGCAACCGGTAAAATGTGCATGTAACCTTACGACGCATCCTGTGAGGGTGTGGACTCGTAAGAATCCCGGGCGGAGATTCGTTAGTTGCAGAGGTCGGCGAGTTGGGCGTCAGTATGTGAAGTGTGATATCTTTCAGTGGGCTGATCAGGAACCACCACACGGATGGCAACACCTTGCTTTGCTTGAAGCGAGGGATATAATTAATGAGGAAAAAGAGGAGCTCGCAAAGCTGAGGAACGAGGTAAGTAAACAGTCAGACCAAAACATGAATAAGCATACTTGCGGACTAAGTATAAACCGCCATAGTATATATGGGCTTTTCATTAAAAAATCGTAAGTGGGTTTCTAATCGCGTTTTAGACCTATATGGACCGTCTTTCGATTCGTAACGTTTATCACTATTTTTATCGATAAGAATGAACTTTCTGCGATTTTTATCGTAAAGTTTAAATGATAACTCCTATCGATGGGAGTGAGAAATGATATGAATGCGGTACATGGAGCTAGCATTGAGGAACATACGAGAATGCACAGATTTGGGTCATATCCGTTGATCGATGTCCGAGACAGTTCGGTCTCTACGTAGCGACCGGGTCCGCGATGGATCGGTCGCTGCGTAGCGACCAGACTAACACCCAGACAAAACATTTGTGTGCGGTGCTCCTATCAGATTGGGAATCGACGACAAAGGAATGAGTTACTACGAATGCAAAGAATTTGAGGTGAGATATTCGTTCATAATCGTATATACATTTAATATCTTGAGGTGAGATATAAAGTTCAATATCTTCTATCCTTCAGGATCATGGGTTCCACATTCGTCATCGCTGTTTTGATGCTATTGAAGAAGAGTTGCAGGAGTTAAAGGACCAAGTTACTGAGGAGGCCAAGAGTCGAAGGAAGATGGAAGATGAGATGAAGATATTGCGTGAAGAGATGAAAGAGCTTAAGGAATTACTTATGTATCGAGGGTGATGTGATCTTATCTAAATAAGACTAACTAGTAATGTTTTCTGATGAGTTACATGTTATTGTCCACCAAAATAATGTTGTCGTTTTCAATACTCGTTGTTGTGGTTTTCTATTTATGTTATTGTCCTTTTAATGTTTCTAAGTGCGTCTGTAATATCTATGTAATATCCTCCTTCTTATTGCGAGAATACTGTTATGTTACTTTAACAAGTAGACTACATAGGTGTACATACACCAAAGAAAGTACACCCATATATAAGGTGGACATATACTTAATGTACACCATATATAAGGTTGGCATATACATATAAGGTTCAATAGATAACAATTCGGTCCACAGTGAGGGAAACAAAAGATCTGATCCGTACAGAATGTTACATACCGAAGTACATACAACAAGTTGATAATAGAAGCAAACATATTAAAAACACGAAACGGAGATAGATACATCTTATTTACCAGCGCCAGAGACTGCGCCGGAGTTTGAGTTGGCACTGGAGGCTGCGACAGAGGGGTTGGAGCCAGACACGTAGGTGGAGCTGGAGCCAGAGACGAAGCCTACTACGGCTGCGCTGGACGAGGTGCTGGAGCAAGAGACGGAGCCCTGTTCGGCGGCAGAGGAGTCAGCGATGGAACCACCTCCGGCCATGGCGTTGGAACCAGAGACGGAGCCTTGTTCAGCGCTGGACTCGGTGCTGGAGCCAGAGATGGAGCCTTGTTCGGCGGCGGAGGAGTTAGCGACGGAACCACCTCCGGTCATGGTGTTGGAGGCAGCTAAAGAGCCTGGTACGGCGGAGACGGAACCACCTCCGGCCTTGGCGTTGGAGGCAGTTAAAAGGCCTGGTACGGCGGAGACGGAACCTCGTTTGCCGTGGTGAATATACTAATTGGTATCATCGTCAATCATGTCGTCATCGGAGACGTCAACCCGCGTATCTCCTTCATACGACCAGTCCTCGGTATCCTCATCAATCATGTCGTCATCGGAGACGTCAACCCGCGTATCTCCTTCATACGACCAGTCGTCGGTATCCTCTTCCTCCGCTTCACTCTCTTCCTCGTCTTCCTCTTCCGGTTTATCCCAAGGGTAGTCGTCTTCCGGATCCCCAAATCTCATCGTCTTCCTCTTACGTCTTCGAGGGATTTTTGGTGGAGTTTTCTCCATCTCCAGTATCTCTTCGACTTCTACTGCTTCTTAAAAGAGTGTTCCAAGCGTCGCAAACTCTGTTGACTCCAACCCCTCACCTATATCTTCCTTTAATCCGTCACGAGCGAGTTGTATCAAATACCGCTTGTTTTTTTTATTAATGATCTCATGACTGATGAAAAATCTCTCGTATTCTTGGTTGATGTCTAGAACCATGTTTAGATTTGGAATGTTTGTGGAGATGGCGATGAAATGATTTAATCCTCATATCCCTTTTTAATCATAAAAATGTCGTAATTAAAAGAAAATCTTATTAACTTCCCCTAAACAGTAGGTGATGGCGTGGCGACTCTGCAACTTCTCGATTGTAGTTAACTTAAAAGCTTAAGAAAAATGATTGCGTTTTAGAAATTTGCCTTTGGGATGTCAGATTTTAATGAAATTTTCATCTTTTTATGAGTTCTCATAAAGGCGAACTATAACACGGTCAGTAATTGTTTATTAATTTTCCAACAGCACACATTAATGTAATTAGAAGAGTAAGTTTAGTAAAGTAGAAATGAGTCATGTCAATGTCATTTCCAATTAATTATAAGAATAAAAATCATGTAACTGTAACCAATGTAGTAACCAATTAATTATGTTACCGAATTCACCTTCAAAAATTAAAATCATGTACTATTAATCAGGTTCTATAAATACATTATGTAATAGAATAACACGCACAGGTTATAAGAATTCACGGCATCATCTTCCTTTCTAAATGCTAACATCAATGTCGATGAGAACCCTGTATACAACAATCATGGTGTACAACAATTAAAGTGTACAACAATTAAAATGTACACCCCGACATCTTTTAAAGTGTACAACAATTAAAGTGTACACAAGCATGAATAGCTTACACCCCACGAATAGTGGTGTACAACAATTAAAGTGTACAATACTTAAAGTGTACATCACCATGAATAGTGTAAATTAAAGTGTACAATACTTAAAGTGTACACCTCCATGAAAAGTTACAATAATTAATGTGTACAACACTTAAAGTGTACACCTTTATTATCAGAAAATTTAGAAACTAAAGAACGTACTTCATGCCGAATACAAATAACACTTCCTTACACAGTGAGAATACTAGTGAAAATTGTACTGGCTGCCCAATACTAATGAACCATATTACATAAACCGAAATACTAGTGAAAACTATATCCTTTTCAGGCCGAAATGCTAATAAAATAGAAAACCTTATCTGCTCCCGACGTTGATACGACATCTTCTTCCCCTTCAAATTGAACTGTCCGCTTCGACCCCGTTAATCCACTGTGGATGTCCAATAAGGGGTTCATCACCTGGAAGAGCAGTAATCTCCCTCTGAAGAATGAGTGTCTGGTGGATAAGGTTGGGAAGAATAATTTTCTTGTCAGCGTCAGATTCACGAGCCATATCCACGACTTGGTCATAAATAAACCGACCAAAGTCTATCGGCTTGTTTCTGACGAATGCGAAAGAGAAAAACGGAGTCGCTGTTTGATCATTGCATCTACATGAAAACCAGGGAGCCAGTTAAGCTCACACATTTTGTACAGGCAATGATATTGTTGTAGGAGATATGTTAACGAGAATGTCTCCCAACTTGGACAGCGTCCACCGGTCAAGAAGACGGTTTTCTGCGTCAGGTCCTCATCCTCCCAAACGTGAGACTTTTCCACAAATGGAGTCATAAATAGTTGATTTATCATGACATGATCGAAATCAAAATGGCAACTCCTAATATAAACTCCGTCATCGGCACTACATAGGTTGGAGATGCATTTCCTAACTACTATTGGACAGAAAGTCTGGACATGCAAAACAGTGTAAATCCACCCAACATCCTCTACTATTCGCCTAGCTTCAGCAATAGTCGGATCATCTAACAGTAAAATCTCTTGTACTAAAAACCCTCGTATGCATAGTTGTTGATACTTACAAAAACTTTCTTCAGTTGCATGACGAAGAGACCATGGGTTTGCTACCGGGTCGTTGCCGATAAAGAACTGCCGACTTGCTTTGAGGCGAGATTCAAATGTCAAAAACCTAGCAGGTGGTTCTCCGGCATCATCACGGTCCCCGAGATGGATGGAAGCAGATGCTGAATGGGTCATAGTTCTGCTTGTTTTCGTGGATCTAAAATATGACGACGATGATGGAAAAAAACAGTTTGGTAGAGGGAACTTATACTACTAGCAACTCAACCGTGACGTCAGTCATTCTAAAACCACTTAATGGCATTTAGTTCGGCGAACCACCACGAAATCGGTCTTAATGTTAATACATTGGGCCTGCAATGATAAACAATGAAATACATTTGGCCCATACTTCTAAAGGGTAGAGTAAAGGTTAGAGTAAATGTTAGAGTAAAAGTAGTTTGGTTGAAAGTTAAGGTTAGAGTAATTGCTAAGCTGATATATTTCAGTAAAATGTACACAACTTCATTTATGTCTATCAAATTCTAACAGAAGATGTAAATACAATATGCGAATCATCTCCCTCCAATTTATTAGGGGTGTACGTGTCGTCATAGGATGTGTACATTAGTTAATAAATTTGACATTAGTTGGTAAATGTCAAATTTAATTCCACACTTACTTTTACCCTTTGTGTCATAGGAGGCTACGTAATATCCGAACTGCATTTACTGTTTGGGAGTGGGTGTCAACATTAATGAACTCCTAGGATACTTCTCTGGATAGATTTGGATATATCCTTGCATAAACGAATCAAAGACTCAAGTTTATCACGGTTTGTGGATCGATTGGTGACACAAGAGGCTGCGGAAAGGCTCCTTGATACTGCTAGGCAATAGATCGGATAAGACACACCAAACTAAGGCCCTTAACACTGGATATTACACACCAGCAGACTGGATATTCCACACCAGACACTTCAACAACTCGCCAAGCAAGAGAGAAGACAAAAGAGGTTTAAAACAAAAGATAACTTAGATTAGAATGAGGGTTTTTCGAAACATATAAATAGAGAGATCCTTCTACATGTACAAGGTCTCGAAAACATAAAGAAACATAAAGAGAAAGGCTCCACACGGTTTTAAAATAAATACATAATACTTAGACTAGAAACATAACATAAGATAGATGATGAAGTGGGTCCAAGTTGCCTAGGCCGAGATGCATCCAAGATACATCATCTAGGAGATGTGAAAGTGAACTTGTGCCCTCATTAAAAACCTTGTTTAGAAAACCCAGTGGGACAAAGCCCAGATGCTTCTCTGGATGGATTTGGATAGATCCTTGCATAAACGAATCAAAGACTCAAGTTTATCAAGGTTTGTGGATCGATTGTTGATACAAGAGGCTGCAGAAAGGCTCCTTGATACTCCTAGGCAATAGATCGGATATGACACACCAAACGAAGGCCTTTAACACTGGATATTAAACACCAGCAGACTGGATATTACACACCAGACACTTCAACAACCGCCACTTGATTAGAAAACCCAGTGGGACAAAACCAATCAAGGGAAAAATAGTACACACAAGTCACTTGCCTAGATGATGATCAGATTGATGGGGAAGTAGCTTGAATGGTGATAAGTGTGTCTTGGTTGATCAAGCTTCTACCAAGACATTCTTCTTGCTTCCATGCCTTCATAAGCAATCCTCCAATGGTCTCATTAAGTCTCTTGGTTCTGAAACGAGTCATAGGCCCAACTGGAATAGCTAAGGCATCCTCATCAGCTGGATTGTCTTTGATCTCCTTGTCTTCATCAGTTAGCTGTTTCATGATCACATCATCCCCTCCCACTTGAAAAGGATTTGTCCTCAAATCTGGTTCATCTGCAATAAAAGGGATCAAGTCAGTAACATTGAAGCTATTACTTATCTCATACTTACCTTGCAAGTCTAGCTTGTATGCATTGTTGCTGATCTTCCTTATGACTTAAAAAGGGGCATCAATACGCGGCATTAGCTTGGATTTCCTTTCATTTGGAAATCTCTCCTTCCTAAGGTGAATCCATACTTTATATCCAACTTTAAACACCATCTCACGCCTATTCTTGTTAGCATACTTGGCATATTGGTCAGTTTTCTTCTCAAGATTGTGCCTAGCCTGTTCATGTATCCGTTGCACCATTTCGGCCTTCTCATTGCCATCCATGCTAACTCTTTCACACTCAGGTAAAGGCATTAGATCCAAAGGTGAGGTGGGATTGAACCCATAAACAATTTCGAATGGGAAAACTTAGAAGCAGAATGCATAGCATGGTTATATGCAAATTCACAATGAGGCAGATAGTCTTCCCAAGATTTCAAATTCTTTTTAATGAATGCACGCAAGAGAGTTCCTAGAGTTCTATTAACTACTTCAGTCTATCCATCAGTTTGAGGATGACAAGTAGTAGAAAATAACAACTTTGTTCCAAGTTTAGACCATAGAGTTTTCCAAAAATAACTAAGAAACTTAGTATCTCTATCTGAAACTATAGTCTTAGGCATTCCATGCAAGCGTACAACCTCTTTAAAGAACAAATTAGCAACGTGCAATGCATCATTAGTCTTATGACAAGCTATGAAATGTGCCATTTTAGAGAACCTATCAACAACAACAAAGATGGAATCCTTTCCGGTTCTAGTTCTAGGCAATCCAACAATGAAGTCCATAGAAATGTCATTCCAAGGGTGATAAGGAATTGGCAAAGGAGTATACAAACCGTGAGTTTGGACTTTGGACTTAGCTTGCTTGCAAGTTGCACACCTTTCACAGATTCTTTCCACATCTCTTCTCATCTGTGGACAAAAGAAATGATCCTGCAAAACTTTAAGAGTCTTGGCTACACCAAAATGTCCCATAAGACTTCCTCCATGGGATTCCCTGACAAACAAATCTCTCAAAGAATAGTGAGGCACACACAAACGATTATCATAGAACAAGTAATCTTCATGTCTACAGTAATGTCCAGTAGCAACCTTTTCACATGACTTGTATGCTTCTTTAAAATCAGGATCAGATTCATACATTTCTTTAAGTTGTTCAAAGCCTAACAACTTAGCATCAAGAGTAGTTAAGAAGACATACCTTCGAGATAGTGCATCAGCAACTATATTTTCTTTACCTTGTTTGTACTTGATGACATAAGGAAATGGTTCTATGGATTCTACCCATCTTGAGTGTCTCTTGCTGAGCTTGTTTTGTCCTTTCAAGTACGTGAGAGACTCATGATCCGTGTGTATCACAAACTCCTTGGGCCATAAGTAGTGCTGCCAAGTTTGCAAAGCTCTCACCAAGGCATACAACTCTTTATCATAAGTTGCATAGTTGAGAGTGGTGCCTCCAAGCTTCTCACTAAAGTAAGCTATGGGTCTCTTTTCCTGCATCAATACAGCACCCACTCCTATACCAGAGGCATCACATTCAATCTCAAAAATTTTATTAAAATCTGGAAGTATAAGAAGAGGGCATGAGTAAGCTTCTCTTTAAGGCATTGGAAGGCAGTTTCTTGTGCTTCCCCCCACTTGAATCCGACTTCTTTCTTGATCAATTCAGTCAAGGGAGCTGCTATGGTACTGAAGTCTCTTACAAACCGCCTATAGAAGCCAGCAAGTCCATGGAAGCTCCTCACTTCACTTACTGTCTTAGGACTCGGCCATTCTTGAATTGCTCTCACCTTCTCTTGATCCACCTTTACTCCATCTGCACTCACAACAAAGCCTAGGAAGACCAAGTTATCCGTACAAAAAGTGCATTTCTTAAGGTTAGCATAAAGCTTTTCGTTTCTCAAAACATCAAGAACAGACCTAAGATGATCTATATGCTGTCCTAGACATTTGCTGTAAACAAGGATATAATCAAAATATAGTACCACAAACAATCCTATGAATGATCTAAGCACATGATTCATCAATCTCATGAAAGTACTAGGAGCATTGGTTAATCCAAAGGGCATGACTTCATACAAGCCATGCTTAGTTTTAAAAGCAGTTTTCCACTCATCTCCTTCCTTCATTCTAATTTGATGATATCCACTCTTTAAATCAATTTTAGAAAGGATGCTAGAGCCATGCAATTCATCAAGCATATCATCTAATCTAGGAATAGGGTGGCGATACTTCACTGTTATGTTGTTGATTGCTCTACAATCAACACACATGCGCCAGCTACCATCTTTCTTAGGCACAAGAAGAACTGGTACGACACATGGGCTCATGCTCTCTCGTATGTGACCTTTCTCCATCAATTCCTCAACTTTTCTATAGAGTTCCTTGGTCTCAACTGGATTGGTCCTGTATGCTGGTCGATTAGGAAGAGCAGATCCTGGTACAAAGTCAATCTGATGCTCAATCTCACGCATGGGTGGCAACCCAATGGGGTTGTCTTCCGGAAATACATCTTTATATTCCTGCAAAAGAGTAGAAATCTCACTCGGATACACCGGTGTACAATCAGTTAGATTCAAAAGAGTTTATTTAAAAACAAATAAGAGAACTGATTGATTAGAGTAAAGATATCTTTTAATATCACCGGTTTTGGCATAGAAGTTGTGTTGCTTGTTTTGCTCTGGCTTGAGGTCGATTTCTTTCTTCTTTTGAATCTGAAGCTGATCTTGATGCCCTTCTTTAGAAGTCAGTGGCACCAGGATGGCTCTCGTTCCGTTGAACTCAAAAAATTCTTGTTGGTGAACCCATCATGCGTAACGCGTCTATCAAATTGTCATGGCCTCCCAAGCAAGATGTGGCTCATTTCTATTGGTAATACATCACAGAGAACCTCGTCCTCATATCTCCCAATAGCAATAGGTATCAAGACTTGAGTAGATACCTTTATCTCGCCTTCTTCATTAAGCCATTGCAACCGATATGGCCTTGGGTGTTTCTGCACTTTCAATCCTAGCTTCTTCACCATTCTCTCACTAGCAACATTTACACAGCTTACTCCATCCACAATGAGACTACAGACCTTTCCTTGAACAAGACACCTTGTATAGAAAAAAATTCTCACGCTGCTCGAGCTCTTCGGTCTTGGATTGTATATTCAGAAGTCTTCTTGCCACCAACAGCCTCCCTTTTACCGGTTCTTCTTCACATTCTCTTTCAGATTCCTCATGATCAGTTCCAGATACATAATCTTCAGATTCATGTTCTCCATTCTCAAGAACAATCATGATCCTCTTGTTAGTACACTCATTCGCATAATGCCCTCATTACACTTGAAACACTTCAAATCTCTAGCTCTTGTACTAGTAGCTTCGGTTTTGCCTTTGTCTTTGTTGTAGCTACTAACAAGCTTGGCCTCCTCTTTCTGATATGGCTTGCTCTCCTTCTGATAACTCGGTTTTCCTCCTTAGTTCCTTGATATTTAGTTCCATAACTAGATCGAGAGTGCCCTTTCCTTTTGACTTGTTGCTCCACTAAGATAGCTTTGTGTAGCATCTCCTCCATCTCCAAGTAGTGCTGCATCTCCACACTGTCTTGTATCTCAAGGTTAAGTCCTCCAAGAAACCATGCCATACTAGCTTCTCAATCCTCAGATATGCAAGTTCTCAGCATCAACAACTCCATCTCTTGAAAATACTCTTCTACAGTCCGTGAGCCTTGAGTAAGTTTTCTTAGCCTTTTATGGAGATCTCGGTGGTAATGGCTAGGCACGAACCTCTTGCGCATAAGAGCCTTCATCTCTGCCCATGTCTCAATAGGAAATTCACCATTGCGCCTCTTGTTTGTAACCAACTGATCCCACCAGCTCAAAGCATAATCATAGAACTCAGTAGCAGCAACTTGAACCTTTTTAATCTCCGAGTAGTGCTGACAGTTGAAGACGAGCTCTATCTTCTTTTCCCACTCTAGATAAGCATCTGGATCAGCCTTGCCATGGAAAGGAGGGATCATAAGCTTTAACTAAGCAAGCTCATTACGTCTATGTTTACAACTCTCATGATCATGTCGAGACCTTCTACTGCTATGTCTCGAACCGGAGCTATGGCTACTTCTTTCATAGGCGTTATTAGTATCTTCTGAATCATCATGTTCACGTTGACCACGTATGTTCACGCCTCTGATCAGATGTTTGGTCTTGCCTAACAAGTGGTCTCTGATCGTATCTTTCATCCAGCAACTTTACCATGGCGTCCATAACTTGTTTGGTGATAGCTTCTTGTAAGAGTTGGTTTCTTCTCATAAACGTTTCATCATCCTCCTCGGATCCCATTGTTTCCTGATACACAAGAGACTTAACAAGTAAGTAGTTCAACAAAATCGAAACACAATGGAATCAAATAAGGAAACAAGTGATTCAAATAAGCGGCAAAGAAACTTGAACAATACGCAACGATTTTGAATCTTATCACTTTCGAAACGTAAACAAAACAGATCAGATTCAACAGATGATGATTTGAGATTCAACAAACACTGATCTATGATATCAAGAACAGATCAAAACACACAAACACTAGCAACTTTCAGATCTAGCAAATCGGTAACGTAATCGACAAGAATACGAAGGGTTTTATTCAAAACTTGATCAAAACACTTAGATCTACCAATTTTAAAACACGAAATAATAGATCTAACAGTCTTGAAAGTGAAATCGATCAGATCTAGTGAGAAACAACACAAAAGAACTGATTGATCAATGATATAACACGATAGAGAACATATCTTATGAAAACACAAAAGAGAAATCGAAACTCCCCTTCTAGAGTGCTCTGATACCACTTAATGAGCTCCTATGATGCTTTTCTGGATGGATTTGGATAGATCCTTGCATAAACGAATCAAAGACTCAAGTTTATCAATGTTTGTGGATCGATTGGTGACACAAGAGGCTGCGGAAAGCCTCCTTGATACTCCTAGGCAATAGACCGGATATTACACACCAAACTAAGGCCCTTAACACTGGATATTACACACCAGCAGACTGGATATTACACACTAGACACTTCAACAACTCGCTAAGCAAGAGAGAAGACAAAAGATAACTTATATTAGAATGAGGGTTTTCGAAACACTTAAGTAGAGAGATCCTTGTACATGCACAAGGTCTCAAAAACATAAAGAGAAAGTCTCCACACGGTTTTGAAATAAAGACATAATACTTAGACTAAAAACATAACATAAGATAGATGATGAAGTCGGTCCAAGTTGCCTAGGCCGAGATGCATCCAAGATACATCATCTAGGAGATGTGAAAGTGAACTTGTGGCCTCATTAAAAACCTTGATTAGAAAACCCAGTGGGACAAAACCAATCAAGGGAAAAAGAGTACACACAAGTCACTTGCCTAGATGATGATCATCTTGATGGGGAAGTAGCTTGAATGGTGATAAGTGTGTCTTGGTTGATCAAGCTTCTACCAAGACATTCTTCTTGCTTCCATGCCTTCATAAGCAATCATCCAATGGTCTCATTAAGTCTCTTGGTTCTGGAATGAGTCATAGGCCCAACTGGAATAGCTAAGGCATCCTCATCAGCTGGATTGTCTTTGATCTCCTTGTCTTCATCAGATAGCTGCTCCATGATCACATCAAACATGAATGCTATCCGAACTGTATTTACTGACATTAGTTGGTAAATGTCAAGTTCATGCAAACAGTGTCAACATGAATGTTGTTAAAACTGCAGGCTCTTTTGGATCTGTTCCAATATTGCTCACATGCTTTAAATCTCACTTCGCTATGTTTTCTTGTTTTCTTTTTTAACACCGGCTATAGTTATGTTGGTTTATCTATTTTCTTAACAAATCACAGTGCATTAACCATGTGGTGCACATAAAATTTAGTATTTCATGGATACTGGTGTACGTGGATGTTGGTGTACATGATTATCAACGTACACCTGTATTCAGTATTTAAGTACTTGTGTACAACAATTAAAGTGTATATGACTACTGGTGTCCATGGATACTTGTGTTCAAAAATTCGAGTGTACATGACTACTGGTGTTCATGGATATTAGTGTACATGACCACTTGTGTACATATATATTGGTGTACATGACCACTAGTGTACATCGTGTATATTACGACCGGCGTACATGGATAGATATATGGACGTAGCTTTTAATACAACATGATGACGGTGAAATGTTTAAATCATCACTGAATTATTAGTGCTAATGCATTACAACAACAAAGTATTAGGGCCAACTGTCGAAAGACGAAAAACCCGTACAGCAACGAAAATCCGGTAGAAAAAGAGAAACCTCTTTGATCCAGAAGCATCAGTTACACATGTCTTCAGCCTTGTTTAGCTCAATGTACCAAATAACCCAATCCTGGTCCAAACAAAGTGTACACGAGCAACTATAAAACAAGGGGACGACCGTTGACATGAACACATGTTTCTTTGTTAAGAAGTCATCGTTAATTACGTTCCCCCAAACCGGATCTTCATTTCTAACCAACAATCCTATTTTACCAACTGATTCTCTGGTAAAACTAGCGAAGCACTCCTAATCCTCCCAATATAGTTTACGAGCCATTGCATAGGTATACAACGCTCGCTCGAATCTTGCATCCACTGCTCTCTTTATCAAAGCAAGTCCTTCTTCATGACGGTCTAACCAGTAGAAATACTCTACACCCTTGATGTAAAGAGTACTTGGGTTTCCCACGTTGTAGCATCTTCTCAACAACGTATTCCGCAAGCCGACGTACCAAGGGAATTTAAACATATCAAACCAAGCATTCACTTGACGCCTGTCGCCAACGCACGCATTGAGTTACAAGTGGATCGGAGTCTATAGAGATCTTGGAATGAGTTATTTGCCACGCGTTCGACCACTAATGCTTCGACCTCTGAAGGGGGATCGGGAATTCTGTAATAATAGCGACATAATCTTTTTTGTCAGCTGGAAATTATGTTGCAAATCTTTGTGTTTATAAGAAGTGCAACCGTAAGTAACCGACACTAACGAAGGGATGTCTATTTCCCGTTGTTGTCTTCTCGATAAGGCAGAATGGTTGACCTTGAAAAAACGGTTTCAAATGGACTTA
This sequence comes from Brassica oleracea var. oleracea, assembly GCF_000695525.1. NCBI lineage: Eukaryota > Viridiplantae > Streptophyta > Magnoliopsida > Brassicales > Brassicaceae > Brassica > Brassica oleracea. Next base: position 11,657,462 of record NC_027753.1, read on the forward strand.
CGTTTGGAAATGTATATAAATGACTGTAATTCAGTTGCACATCAACAGTCCCATATTCTTTTCAACCATAAATGGCTTCAAATCTGTCAACCCAGGGTTCAATGACTGTAAAAGAATACGAGGAATATTTTCTTAAACATGAAGTCTGCAAAACTATGAGTGAAAAAAGCCTTATCTCCATGTACCTTGCTTGCCTCAACGAGAAAATACGCAACAGTTTGAAGGGAACGAATTTCTCAACGCTCGAAAAATTGATGGAATGTGCTCGGTTGGCTGAACATCTGATTGAGCAGGGTTGTATGACCATTGAAGAATACAAGCAGTTTTTCGTTAACCATGAGGTATAAAAAAAACTTGACTCTAACACATTTATCTCCATGTTTCGTTCTGGTCTTAACAAGGACATCCGAGAGGCTTTGATGCAAAAAAACTACTCCTCGCTCGAAGAAATTATCGAAACGCTACTGTTGGCAGAAAATCCAATCGATTAGTGTTCGTCGACCATCGATACGTCGATTTCTTCACTAAACATTATGTAAACAAAAAAAACATGAAGCAACGACATTGATGGGCTGAAGGAGGATATCTGCGATGAGTTAGGAAATACGGAGTTCTCCAGTCTTGAGGAACTCATTGAAAGCGCTTTATAAGCTGAAGAACTACTCGTAACTTCATCCAACACATCAGACGAAGCGGTCCCTGAAATGGATCCCGACCTGCGGGATATATATGGCTTCTCTGATGGCAATGATGAGAAAGAGGGTATTTATGATTTAGATTGGTGTATGGATGAATCTGAAAACCACTGTGTCTAAGAAGATTTAACAGACTGAGTATCGCGACGAGGACCCTGATGAACGGCCAGAAAATGATAGCCAAACCGGCTCCGGCAATGATTAGAACCAATTAAAACCTTTGTTATTTAAAGTTGTTGTTTCTAAAACCACATTAAAGACTTCATGTTGCAACAATGTCATTTCTATTGTGCTATTTCAATTCAATGACTGTTGAACTAGTACAAGAGTTCTAGGGTTTACTTTTTTTGATTTGCACATCAGGGTTTATCTTGTAGGGTTCACATTTAAAGTTCCCTTTTCGAGGTTTAGGGTTTAGGTATAGGGTTTGGGATTTAGGGTTTGAGTTGTGGCGGTTAGGGTAATGGACACGTCGACATTTACACTCCACTGTTATGCTTTATGTTAAGAAGAATGGTTTAGAGTGTAAACAGAAGTTAAGGGTGTTCAACATTTAATTTTAAAAAGACAACCAAATATCCTAATTACTATGTTGCAGGAAAAAATCACATACATATAAAAATACCAGAATTTCTTAGTTATTGAAATACCACAAATCCAAATTTAGGTGTACATATACATAGAGGTGTACAGCCTTTAAGTTCAAAATAACATCCATCATTCCAAAAATAGCTTCTTGGTTGCCCGAATAAGTTTCTATAGATATCAGGGCACGGATTGCTTGCATGAAGTCTTCTTGTGACCCTCCATGAAACACCTGAAACACTTTTTCGCCTTCTTTTTCTTCGGCCCCTCCTACAAAGAAAACAAGTCAATATCATTGAATGTTCTATATTGCGTTTTCTCAAATATTATTTTGGTGTACAGGACGAGTTTTACCGGAACCTCTCCGGCTGACAGTTTCCTTTTAACACCTGGCCTTCCCATTGATCTTTTGGTAGTTGGTGGATAAAGCTGTACCTTCAACACTTCAGGGGGAACATCAACATCCTTTGGATCTGGAACCGGTAGTATGATACCCTTACAGTTTCAGCCCATGTTTTTTTCACATGGTATTCTGAAACAAACATGTTGTACTCCATGTTACGATGAGAAGTAGCCGCTATGGCGTATCGGCATGGCAACCCAAGCATCTGGAATTCAAGGCACGAGCAAGTTCGTTTTTCCAGGTCAACAGTGCAACTGTATCCACTTGGTTTATGTGTAACTTCGAACTCCCAAGTTGAACATGACAAAACCAGATAGCCAGTTGACAACACTAACTGTTCAACAAGTACCTTTTCGATTTCCTTTGGAATGATCCCCTTCATTTTTGTGATGTCGCAGCGCCTGCTCTCAAACCATCTAATCAACATCCGGGGGCTAAACTCTAGCAGTGCCATTATAGGACTATCACACGCGGGCAGAAGTGCATGATTCAAAGATTCAGCAATGTTTGAAGTCATCATGTTATATCTCTCCCCGTCGAAATGTGAACATGTCCATAATTTGCGGTCGATTTTCTCCAAATAATCCCAGCATCTCCAATCCGTATGCTTTATAAGTTCATACACCTTCTGAAATTCTGAAACTTTGAATGCTTCTCCTGCCCAGCAAACCATAGCTTTCTACGAAAGCCCTTTGTACTTGTCCCCGACGTTTCTCTGAAGGTGTACAAGGCAAATGCCATGGTATGCACGTGGGTACCATTTTTCTTTAGCTGCAAATGTGGCGGCACATCTATCCGAAATTAAGTTTAATTCACTACTATCTTCAACAATAGTGGACAACCTCTCAAAAAACCACTTCCAAGAATCTGAGTTCTCGCTTTCCACCACTGTGAAAGAAATCGGGAATACGCGGGTGTCTTCGTCTTGTCCGCTGACACTTAATAAACACCCATTGTATTTCCCAAACATATGTGTGTCATCCACTACAAATACCTTCCTCAAATTCTTCCACCCATCGATGCATGCCTTCAGTGACATGAATGCATACATGAACCTTGTCTTTCCTTCCTTATCAACTTCGGTTTTAATATCAGTGATAGTTCCAGGATTTACTAATTTAAGTACGTGAAGGTACTGTGGTAGCATCTTGTAAGACATCTCTTCTGTTCCTTGAGCATACGCAATTACGAGTTCTTTCGCTTACCATGCTTTCCTGTACGAGCAAGGATAGCTGAAGTCCGTACGCAGTACTTCCGGAAGTTCGAATGCACGAGGTCCACAGTGGAGTCTTTCGTACTTTGAGCGCAAAAGTGCTGCAAGTACTTTTGATGTTCCATGTTTTTTGTACTGCCCTCGATCATCAGACGGGCATACATGGTCCAAAATTGCCTTCTTCACCACATACGTAGGAGAATCACCGAGTTGCTTACCCACTACCCTCCAACCACACTCTTTATCAACGCATTTCGCCGTAATGAACCGTTTGCAATGCCTAAACTTGAACCTGCACACCTTAGCTACTGCATATATGTGCATCGTTAGCTTGAATTGCGCTTTGTCCTTAAACATCCTTCCAACATATATATCCGAGTCCTCCTTGTTGTAGTCGATGTCCTGCAGGTGGAAACTGTTTGCTCCCATATCATTAAACCTAGGAACCACATCGTTATATCCATACATTTCCGAAACTTGAATCTCTTTCATGAATTCTTCTCCACCCTGGAATTGGCCAGCTTGGGTGACAGGAGGATCAACAAAATCATCATCATTGTAACCACTGCTAACAGTTCCACAGGTTGATATAAAATCCTTTCCTTTCGTTGATCTTTCTCCAGTCTGTACTTCTGGCACTTGGGTGACAGGAGAATGAACAAAAGCTTTGTCGTCTTCCATCGCACGGTTGTGTTTCGGGTTTTGTTTTGGTGGAGTTACAAGAACAACATCAACACTATCGCTGATTTATGTAGCTTCATGGTGTGGATAGCTAACGGGTGTAGAGGTAGAGATATATTACCTCTTCCTTTAGGCAATGTTTGTCCACCACAATCTTTGGCACCTATGGTGGTAGGAGGTTGATCAAAATCATCATCATCATCATCTTCCATCGTAGGGGTGTGTTTGTGGTTTTGTTTAGGTGGAGTAACAAGTACAACATCAACAATTTCACCGGTAAGTCTTTCTTCGGTGTACGCACAGCTAACGCTCGGAGAGTTCAATATATTACCTCTTCCTTTGCTGAAAGTTGGAGAGCTAGATATATTATCAATACTTTCACCGGTATCTCTTTCTTCGGTGCACGCAGAGCCAACGGTTCGAGAAGTACATAAATAGTTTGTTGCATCATCTTTGTCTTCCTCCCAACATCTACTCTTAAAATGTTGTGTCCTTGATTTAAATCCACCTGTACAATTCGATCCTCGGCCTCTACGAGCCCCCGGTTTGCGAGACCCTTGGCCTCTGTGACCCCTCATTCCAGAACGGTGGCGCCCATTGAGAGCAGACCGTCGACCACTACAACCTGCAACTGGACCTCCATCATTGTCTTTATCATCATCTGTCATACAATCATTTCGAACATAATCATGCCACCAATTGAAGTCATATCCAATGTCATCTCCCTTACCTTTTTCCTTGTCAACTTCCCCGCTTCAGGACCGTCTCCCTTGCTTTTTTCTGCGGTCCACTATGATTTGTTGACAAGTTTCTTCAGTGTCAGCTTCCTTGGAATTTCCCTTCTCCTCTACCACACCTACACAGGCAACACATGCGTTATCATCCTTACTTTTTCCCATGTCTGCTACCATATCATCCCCTGAAGTCATCCCCTTATCTCGTTCATTGCAGGTTTGATGAGGAAGATTGTCTGAACCGGGAATAACGACAATACCTACTTCAACAGATTCTCCACTTTTTGGATTATCCGTGGATTTCTCATACACCGGCTTCGTCGCCCCTGAGTCTTCTGCGTAAACTGCTTCAAGTGCTTCTACGTGCCTCAAAAAAACTAAGTCTTTACCCACAATTCCGATGGATCCAGTCATTTGCGATGCAATTGCTCATTCAGACCTTAGAAATATTCATTCTCCTCCAACAAACTCCCTAAATGTAACAAATACATTAACAGATTTGTCAGCCATTTGAAAAGCCTTGAAGATTTTGTAATCAGTGTCAGTTGCTATCTGAACTGGAACAGCACCTTTACCAACCATATCACTCTCGTCATCATTAAGCCAATAGCTCATTTCAGCAAATATTTCCCTTCCAAAAAGACCATATTCTCTAAAAATCCTATCTTTCAAACTGCCAACGCCTCTGATTTCTGAGCTATCGACTGCTCTACCCATTCAATCATTATCTATCTTGAAACCCCAAGAACTAGTATCATACATTATCCACCGCCCAGCCATAACGACAATGTACGAATTGGCGAAACTTACACACTAATTACAAGTAATCGTTTCACTTATAGTCACAAAAACGCAGAAAATCAACTAACAGTCGTGTAGATTAGGGTTATAATGCGTTACCCTCGCTGCTGTTGTTACCAATTTCCTTCCCTTTACCACTATAGCTTGCGCCGCGGCGACAGCCTTCCGTTTACAGTTTCCATCAAATTCAGCTCTGGTGGATGCATCTCTGCGAAATCAGACCCACAACACTTCCTCTTCTATTGGGGTTCCCATATATTATCCACCAGACTTATATGATGTCTCGAAAATCAGAGTTAAACAAAACCACATCTTGATTTAATAATTAAAAGGACAAAAGTACATTCTTCAATTTGGCGGGAATGACCGGTAACAAAGGTCACCGGAATCGCAGGTAGCCAGTTAGTCTCACACGTGTGAGTAAGTCAATAACCCTGGGTTGCAACAAGTTATGGGGTCGCTTTCTCATGGTTTGAACTTAATTTTCTTGGGTCAAATTCGTTAAGTTTATGGGTAAAAAGGCCAAAAATGTCACAGATTGTTTCTCTTTCCACTAGGTATCCAAACCGTAAATTAAAACTTCCCGCGACCCAAGCCCATAATTAAAAACTTAACGCGACCCATTCATAAAATATACTCCTATTTTTCTTTAGTTTTTTTCCAGTATTTGCAATCTTTCCCCAATTTCTTCACAAGGGCAGCATATGATTCTAGATTAATAATCCCCTATATATTAATTTATGGGTAAAAAGGTCAAAAATGTCACAGATTGTTTCTCTTTCCACTAGGTATGCAAACCGTAAATTAAAACTTCCCGCGACCCAAGCCCACAATTAAAAACTTAACGCGACCCATTCATAAATTCTACTCCTCTTTTTCTTCAGTTTTTTTTCCAGTATTTGCAATCTTTCCCCAATTTCTTCACAAGGGCAGCATATGATTCTATAGATTAATAATCTCCTATATATTAATTGAGGATTATTTAAAAAGTTGTAACCTTAATTTTGTACTAATTCAAAAGAGACTATGCATATGTGTCACTCAATTAGGATGTTAATTTAGCTTACGTGGCAGCTTAAGAATCAATTGAATTTTTTTTTGATTCAAATTCAATTACTATGAAACATTATATTAACCCAAAGTATAAGAAGCGTGTAATATTTCCTTAAATATTGAATTACCTAATATAATTAACATATATATGTCAATTAATGACTATGAATAATAAATATTTGATAACAATTTTTTTTATCTTTCTTCATTTTTGTTTAATTTTATATTATTGAAAAATTAAACAATCACATTAACCTTATAGTAAAAAAATTAGATTTTTTCTTATATGTTATATTTTGAATTTTTTAAAACGACTTTAAATTACAAAAATGAGGAAACCTTATATGTTATATTTTAAAAAAATTTAAACGACTTTAAATTACAAAAATAAGGAAACCTTATATGTTATATTTTTCTTATATGTTAGATTTTTTCTTATATGTTATATTTTTAATTTTTTAAAACGACTTTAAATTACAAAAATGTAAATTTTCTTTAAACATACGACCAAAAACATTAAAATGACATATATAAATTTGATAGTTGATCTGAAACCTTTGAAAACCATATGAAAGATAAAAGTCAAAATAATTCAACTGCGAAAACATTACTGTTCATTTTTTTCAAGAATGTGTTCGGTGGAAAAAAATAAGGTTTTGTGTGATTTGGGTTCAAATATGCATGTTTTTAACAAAATTCACATTTTCTTAAATCATTTAATTTGTTTCCCTGATCTTTTCATTACTTTCTATGATGTTACATTTCTAAGAAACAAAAAAAAACAAGTGGTTAATATATGATTAGTACAATTTCATCAATAAATATTTCACCAATTATAAATTTTTACAATAATATTACATACAAAATAAATAATAATAAACATATTTTTATAACTTATTTTATATTCAAAATGTTACTTTAAGACAAACATATACCGCTCGTCGGCGCGGATTCAACTCTTGTATACTTTATAATGAGATAACCTTGTTACTTTGACAACAATTATACATTTACACTAATGGCATTTAGAGCTCTCTTTCCCTCTATATAAATAACTATGGTTTGGCCCGCCCTACGGACGGGTTAGTAATTGAACGAAGTATATAGTATATCACAAATTTTATCGAATATTTGAAAATGTTTAGTTTATTTTAAATTGTAGTTAATCTTTAAATTATAATACCAAAAATTACAGCTATATGTCCTTCAAATTTTTAATATTACAGTTATACATTTGTATATATTATCTATTTTTGATAACTCAGATATTTTGGTTGAAATGTTGGTTGTTATATCTCGTCATGTTTTTTCCAGCCTATGTTTTATTTTTTTTTATTTTTTTGTTGAAAACTGGAAATGCTGATAAATAACAGACACTTATCATTCGGACCTCAAATTCCAAATTCAATTTCCCTTCATCATATGCACCCATTGAATAGAACGCAAAAAGAAAAAATAAGTCACATAAGATAAGAGCTTTAGCTCATGAACGAAAAAAGTACATAATATTGACCAAATTTAAACAAAAAAATAAAAAACTAAAATGCTAAAACCATCAAAACACCTATGAGAAAGATGTTGCAAGTAGAATAAACACCTATGAGAAAGAAGTTGCAATTAGAATCCATTGATCAAATCAGATTGTATTTAAAAGTTTTTGATCATTAGACAGAGGGTAAGAAACAAAATCAGGACTTCCGATGGGATATGTTTTAAGATTCAGACCTGCAATAGCGAGGGATCCAAGCTTTGTGGTAGGCCACTGATGTCGGAATTGTCAAGATTGGTGTCCAATCTTGGAAGAATGCTTTTTGAGATTCTTATAAGTTACTCTCCAGCCCATGTTTCTCTAAGACTAAATCTCTTCTCCGGAAAGCTTTTCCGCATGCATCTTCAAGCGAAACACATATCATCGATTTTCTCATGAAAACCATCTAACAATCAAAAGATTTTCTCTTTATCCATGGATAGCCTGAAAAAACCATGATTAAGTTCCATAATCTTAGTAAACTATGAATTTCATGGTTTTTATGGCTTATGCAAGACTTGTTGAGCACTTAGTCTTTGTTTGGGTTTCTTTCGAGCATTTTTTTCGTTTACACATATGATGACAAATCAAAGCTAATTCTAAACTCATGGAATATGTCTTCTTCCGTTTCTGTTTAGATTAGTAACGTAAATTACAGCTAGACTACAATATTCTTCTTTTTCTTCTTCAGCTCTATTTAGACCTTCATCTACGTATGGAACCTGTAAATACAAACCACCATCCTCCAAAACTGTGAATCCCCACTCTTCAAAAGCCCCGTTGTCTAAACAATCTAAACTTGTACCTGCTGTTTATGATGAAAAATAATGCGTCTCTCTTTGATCACATTAGTTTCTGAAATTAGTCAAAATCATACAAAAAAGCTGACTCACTCAATTTCTTTGACAAAGATCACATAATTATACATAGACAGTTTGGAAAAAGACAGAGACTTTATACTTCTCTAAACTAAGAGTAAAAGATGTCGTGGTTCTCTGTCAAAATCAAGACATATGACATAAAACTTATTCGTAAAAACTCCATTAAAATGTCTCACAATGTTTATTAAATGTGTCACTGTTTTCTAACTGTTCCATAGAAAGAATACTCAGCGCAGCAGATGGGGAAGATGTTGGTGCAGCAGCAGAAGCAACAAACACACATACTTTAAACAATATTGATGAATGATAAGAAGAGAGGAGGAAGAGTGTTGTAGTCACAGAAGAGGAAACTTATACTGAATCTCATCAAAGCTTTCAAAATTAGAAACACGTAAATCTGTGATCGGCTTGTGAGGCAGCCAGTGACTATCTTGTGTTTATGATTTTCAATCATGTGTTCATCGCCAAATACTCTACTTTAAAATCGGACGAGAGGGAAACAAATCTTTGCGTGTGGAGGTTACGAATGAACTGGGCAACCTGATCATCAAAGATACGATCCATCGTCATCATTGTCCGATGATGTGACATCTATCGTCCACTGATTGCTGGGAAACTGATAGGTATAAAGTAGCATATTATCGGAGAAGGAAAGGAAAGGAGATAGCAGAGGAGGATGACGTGGAAAATACGGTTGAGGATTCAAATGAAGGGGGAAGCGGAGCTTCTGTTTGAAAGAGAGGATTTGCAGTTAGCTCGAGGAAGAGTGATGCGAGCTATATAAAGAAGATAGAGATAGAGTAGAGGGTTTATGCTTGATGTTGTTTGTAATTGACGTTATGAGTCTTTACACCTCAGTCGTTATGAGACTGATGAATCTGATCTGAGTTCGTTATGAGAGCTTAGATTGATTCATACTCAAGCTGTACTTACCTTTCGTATTGATAATAAAGAGTGCTTACATTGTTACGAGAGTTCTAGATAGCTAAAATCTATCATTGGTGCGGTGAGCCATTTTGAGTCTAACGCGATGCGATCTCCGTGTGCGTCGCCGACGAGTTTGCGAAGACAGATGGAAGCAGACGAACCGGAGACGACGATGCAAGATGAAGCGGTGTTTTTACGCGGCGGCTACAATTTGTTGATGAATCAGGCGGTGGAGAATAAACAGCGATTCCAGCTTTTGGAGGAGCATTTCCAAGATATCATGAAGGCGATCGGGAAACGTCCGATGAGCGCCGCGGAATCACCGGAGGATCTCCGATATCGGCCGGAAACTTCAAATCGCGAAAATCAGGTACCGGTTCGTCACTGGAAACAAAATCGGGATGAATCGCAGCTAGGTTATCGATCTGGTCCATTGAATCTTGCAAATCGTGAACACATGTTGAAGAAGTTAGAAATGCCTAAGTTTGAAGGTACTAATGCACATGATTGGATCGTTGATGTCGAACATTTCTTCACGGTGGGGAGGTTTCGCGATTCAGAACGTTTGGATATGATAGCTCTATGTGTGGAAGGAAAGGTCAAGAAATGGTTTGCTTGGGTCTTGAAGAGAGGGGGTTTCAGAGACTGGATGGATTTTAAGCAACAACTCATATACCGCTTTGCAAAGGCGATTGATGATGAACCGGAAACACGCCTTTTCTCTCTGCATCAAACAGGCTCAGTAGCAGATTACGTTTCTGAGTTTGAGGAACTATCTTCTCAGATCACAGGGCTGGAAGATAAGTTTCTGGAACGTATATTTTACAACGGTCTCAGTCAGGAGATGAAAGAAGTAATCAAGATGAAGGATCCACAAGGGCTGTCTCAATTCATTGCAGTAGTATTGAGAATGGAAACGAGTACTTTCTGTAAAGTGATGAGCGGAGCAACGAAAGAAGATAACAAGGTGAATACTCACCGTTCTTACACTGGAGGAAAGAGTTCTAATACTGTGGGTTTTCAACGAGGACATGAAACAGCTGCAAACAAAGAAAATCAACCAGCTCGTACTACGATTCAACCAAGACAGCAGTTTTCTGATGCTGAATTGGATAAGATGCGTAAAGATAAGATATGTTTCCGTTGCAAAGCTCCCTGGACACCAGCACATAAGCAGGAGTGTCCTAATAAAGCTTTACAGGTGATGACAGTGATAAACGGATTGCAGTTAGAGGTGGTTGATCAGCTCAAAGACACAGAGGAAGATGATTACTTTGCACCTGTGGTCCAAGAATTACGCACTTTGTCATTCAGTTCTTTCTTAGGATTGGATTCACCAAGGACGACAAAGCTGCGAGGTTGTATTAACAACAAAGAGGTGATAGTCATGCTCGATAGCGGAGCTTTGCACAATTTATTTATCCTAAAACTGTGAACAAGCTGCACTTTAAAGTTTGTGCTGATAGAGGCCTAGACGTGTTGTTGGGAAATGGAGTTGCAGTCAAAGCTCTTGGGATGATTAAAGCTGTAACTTTCAAACTCAACCAAACCAACTTCACGTCAGACTTCATCTCTTTAGAACTGGGAAACGTGGATGTGATCCTTGGAGTTCAGTGGCTGGAAACACTTGGCTTATGCGAGGTTGATTGGAAGCAACAAGTATGGTCATTTGTTTATAAAGGGCAGCGAGTCACACTGTATGGCGATGAATCCCTGCACTGTGACAAACTCTCCTTTAAGTTACTCACTCCAATATATCTTGGTTGTCGTCAAGAAGAAGTAGTGTTGATGGCGACCTCGAGCGTCACACCCATGAAACCAGATATATCTCCATCAACAACTTGCGTGGCAAACTATGAGTTAACTGCATTACTTGAGCAATTCTCAGATGTTTTCGCAGTACCTTCGGGATTACCTCCGCTACGGGGTAAAGAACATTCGATAGTGTTATCCCCTGGAGTAACTGCAGTTTCAGTGCGTCCATATAGGTATCCGCACGCAAGTAAGATTGTGATGGAACAAATGGTGGCTGATATGTTAGCCTCGGGTATAATCAGACCGAGCAACAGCCCTTTTTCTAGTCCGGTACTATTAGTGAAGAAAAAAGATGGTTCTTTCCGTTTTTGTATCGACTACAGGGCATTGAACAGATCCACCATACCGGATAAATATCCTATCCCAGTCATTGATCAGCTTCTGGGTGAGCTTCATGGCGCTTCTGTTTTTACAAAGTTGGATCTTTGCTCGGGCTATCATCAGATCAGAATGTCAGAAGATGATATCAAAAAGACTGCATTCCGCACTTTGGAGGGTCATTACAAGTTCTTAGTCATGCCTTTTGGCTTGACTAGTGCCCCTGCGACATTTCAAGCTCTGATGAATATGGTTTTCAAACCATTCTTGCGGAACTTTGTATTAGTCTTCTTTGATGACATTTTGATATTCAGAAAAAACCTCTCGGATCACTTGGAACAGTTGAAATTGGTTCTACAGAACCTGCGCGATCAGAAGTTATTTGCGAATCATAAGAAATGTACCTTTGCGGTTCCTCAAGTTGAGTACTTGGGGCACATTATTTCTGCAGACGGTGTAGCAACAGACAAGTCCAAGACAGAAGCAATGCATCAATGGCCTATACCAACTACGACCAAGCACCTTCGCGGGTTCCTGGGTCTTACAGGGTATTATAGAAATTTTGTCAGATACTATGGCGTCTTGGCTCGTCCTCTCACGTCATTGTTAAAACGTGATCAGTTTGGTTGGAACAGTGAGACGCAGATAGCGTTTGATAAGCTGAAACAGGCGATGGTATCAGCACCGGTATTGGCGTTACCTGACTTTGAGAAGACGTTTGTGTTGGAGTCTGATGCTTCAGGGGTGGGTGTTGGAGCTGTCCTTATGCAAGACAAACGACCGATAGCATTTTTCAGTTATGCGCTAACGGGCAGAGAACAACTCAAACCAGCATACGAAAGAGAACTAATGGCTATCGTCATGGCAGTAAGGAAGTGGAAACACTACTTGATTGGGCGTAAGTTTGAGGTTCATACAGATCACCGCAGTCTCAAATATCTACTTGAACAGAAGGAGGTCAATTTAGAATATCAGAAATGGCTATCAGAAGTGGAAACACTACTTGGATTTGATTTCGACATATTTTATAAACCAGGATGCGAGAATAAAGCGGCAGATGGGTTATCTAGGTGTATGTCTGTTTCATCTTTGTTGTTGGCGGTTACGGTACCTTCTGTAATACAGTGGCAAGAGTTGGACAAGGAGTCAAGCGATGATGAGTATATTCAGCTAATGTCAGAAAGGTTAAGGAGGGATCAGTAAAGTCAGAAAACTTACAGGTGATTGAGGGAAGGCTCTGGTCCAAACATCGTTTGGTTATTGCAGCAACATCACGCTTTATTCTACTCATACTCTCTGAGTGTCATGATAGCAAGGCGGGTGGTCACTCCGGTGTTTTAAAAACTGTCAAGCGAATTCAGCGTTCTTTCTATTGGCCTCAGATGTATCGCAGAGTGCAGGAATATGTAGCTAATTGTGGCGTCTGTCAAACTCATAAGCATTCAACACTATCACCGGCAGGTCTCCTTCGGCCACTACTGATTCCTCCAAGAATTTGGGAAGACATAAAAATGGATTTTATAGAGGGACTACCTACTTCTGCGGGTGTCAATGTGATATTGGTAGTCATTGATCGGTTAAGTAAATATGCTCACTTCATTTCTTTGCATCATCCGTTTTCGGCAGCAGACATGGCTAAGGCATTTGCTAAAGATATTGTACGTTTACATGGGTTCCCACGAAGCATCACTTCTGAT
>NC_027753.1:11670872-11685951 GCF_000695525.1 Brassica oleracea var. oleracea
GTATATTCTTAAGTGCTTTTTGGACTGAGATTTTCAGGTTGGCAGGGACGAAGTTACAGTATAGCACGGCCTTTCATCCTCAGACCAATGGTTAATCCGAAGTTCTCAACCGCTGTTTTGAAACTTATTTACGCTGTTTTGCATCTGAACATCAGAGAACTTGGTCCAAATACTTGTCTTGGTCTGAGCTTTGGTATAATACGACATTTCATAGCTCACTCCAGATGACGCCTTTCAAAGTGGTTTATGGTCGCGAACCACCTTCGTTACTGCCGTTTGAGAAAGGTTCTACTCGCAACTTCGAGTTGGAGCAGGAACTGTTGGAACGTGATGAGATGTTACACTCCCTGAAGTTGACGTTGGCTAGAGCTCAGCAGCTGATGAAGGATCAGGCAGATAAGCACAGGAGGGACGTGCAGTTTGCAGTGGGTGATATGGAATACTTAAAATTGCGACCATATCGTCAGCAATCAGTGGTGCAACGCTTTTGTCAGAAATTCGCGGCAAAATTCTATGGCCCATATCGAGTGGTTGAACGTATTGGGAATGCAGCTTACAAGTTACTCTTGCCTAGTCATTCTCGAATTCACCCGGTCTTTCATGTTTCTCAGTTGAAAATTGCATTGAATCCGCAGGAACAGGTGTTGGATCTACCTCGTGTGTGTTTGGGAGGATATCAAGAGGATTGGCTTCCTTCGGATGTGATTGACAAGCGTTATGATTCCGGAGGGAGGCTTGAATTGTTGGTGACTTGGCGGGGTAAACCAGCAGAGGAGAATTCTTGGATGTCATACTTACACTTCATTGAGCAGTTTCCAAGTTACAAGCTTGAGGGCAAGCTTGGTTTTGTTGGGGGGAGTATTGATAGGTATAAAGTAGCATATTATCGGAGAAGGAAAGGAAAGGAGATAGCGGAGGAGGATGACGTGGAAAATACGGTTGAGGATTCAAATGAAGGGGGAAGCGGAGCTTCTGTTTGAAAGAGAGGATTTGCAGTTAGCTCGAGGAAGAGTGATGCGAGCTATATAAAGAAGATAGAGATAGAGTAGAGGGTTTATGCTTGATGTTGTTTGTAATTGACGTTATGAGTCTTTACACCTCAGTCGTTATGAGACTGATGAATTTGATCTGAGTTTGTTATGAGAGCTTAGATCGATTCATACTCAAGCTGTACTTACCATTCATATTGATAATAAAGAGTGCTTACATTGTTACGAGAGTTCTAGATAGCTAAAATCTATCAGAAACAACCGAACGGTTTTCGGAAAAACAACGCGTCAACACTCAGACAGGATCGTCATCATCGCTGCTTCTAGAAGATTCAGAGTTTTAGATCTGTTGAAAAAAAGTAACTAGAAAGGAAAAGAATTGATTGATTTATAGAATGCATGGAGAGACGAATAGATTTATAGGAGAGCTTTCGCCAGTTACATTGGAAGATGAAGAGATTCAATGCTACAGAGTGGACAAGTGGGATAAATCACGTAAATGCACGAATTTAAGGAGTATATAAATGAAAACCAAAGCCATTGTAGATAGTTCTTCAGCGGAGGCATCATCTGAAGAGATGGAAGCCACGGCTGAGCTCTATTTGTCATTATTCTTAAAAATGATGAAGCTCTATAGACACTGGTGTGGAAACCAAAATTCACACCGTCGAAGCAGACCTAGCTTTCCCAGAGGTTCTGGATTTATGCCAAGCCAAACGTCAAGTAATCAGACCAAGCAAACATACAAAAATAATAACTTGAATAAATCGAAAAAAGAGCAAAGAAAAGTCTTATTCCGAATTTGCGTATAAGTATTACAACAGGTAAGTCTTGGCCGTAAGAGCTGTCAGCGAGTTCCTAGTTCTAACCACCTAAAACTTGAAAACCTAATTGAGTCGCAGTTTGATAACAAAAACGGAAAGTTGCTTATTGCTCTAAGTTTGTTCTGTATTAAAAAGTTTTCTCCCTTGCGCCTCTCGCCTTAGCATCTTTTATATACTTCTCTTAGGTTGGTTTATGCTTTCCCTATTTTCCCCCAGGTCGAGTTTATCCCTCCACGAAAATATTATTTTTTCCCGATCTTCATCATTATCCTTCAAAAATTTGACATTTTTCTCAAAACTCGATAAATGAAACTTAACATTTATATTTTCCTGTAAATTAAAATAGACCGTAATATCCTTGGGATTACTCTCATTGAAATCGTAAGTGGGCTTTTGGCCGTGTTTTAGGCTTTTTCGACGTTTTACGACTTAAGCGTTTTTACGATTTCTTCGAGAAATCACCTTTCTGCTAAGCCAAACGTCAAGTAATTAGACCAAGAAAACATACAAAAATAATAACTTGAATAAATCGAAAAAAAGCAAAAAAAAAGTCTTATTCCAAATTTGCGTATAAGCATTACAACAAGTAAGCATCGGCCGTAAGATCTGTCGGCGAGTTCCTAGTTCTAACCACAAAAGACTTGAAAACATAGTTGACTCGCAGTTCGATAACAAAAACGGAAAGTTGCCTATTGCTCTAAGTTTGCTCTGGATGTAAGAAGTCCTCTCCCTTGCGCCTCACGCCTTAGCATCCTTTATATACTCCTCTTAGGTTGGCTTATGCTTTTCCTTTTTGCCCCCAGGTCGAGTTTATCCCTTCGCGAAAATATTATTTTTTCCCGATCTTCATCATTATCCTTCGAAACTTTGACATTTTTCTTGAAACTCGATAAATGAAACTTAATATTTATCTTTTCCTGCAAATTAAAAAAGACCGTCATAATATCCTTGGGCTTACTCTCATTGAAATCGTAAGTGGGCCTCTGGCAGTGTTTTAGGCCTTTTCGGGCCGTTTTACGACTTAAGCGTTTTTACGATTTCTTCGATAAATCACCTTTGGTATAACGTTACTTTTTTTAATAGCTTGAATTAATCGTATAGTCGAGACAACAAAGGTGTTAAGTAAGTTGTTTCCATTTTATACGATCAATTTGAACTTATACGAGAAAAACAAGTCTTGGCGGTTTTTTTCGCAAAATTCCAACGGTAACTCGCGATGAAACGAGAGACAGTGTGACCGAAGCTGGACTGTAAGGTCCGACTTGCCATATGGCGAGCGGGACGGACACGCCAAGATTGATTTTTGGCTATCTTCGGGTGATTCATATGGTTGGGAGAATTATAGTTGGCCTTCTTTCCATTTCATTATTTGTTTCCCGGAAGTCGTTTTTCGATAACTCCTTTTTCAGATTTATACGAAGCTCTAAACATTGTTTTTCGATTTCTCTTTTTAAAAGAAATATTTCTTGGGAACTTTTCGGCATTGATTCCGTCGTGACCAGTTTTGACCCCAACAACTAGGCCTCTGAATAAAATGACTGCAAAAAGCCCAAAGAGAAGACATTTTTGTTATAAATGGAACAAAAAAATTGGGTCCGCAGAACTTGCTAACGATAAAAGAAGAGTGGAAGATGTGCAAGGTGTCACAAAAGGCCCATATGCAATTGCTGATGTGGCTTCATAAGGAGGGAGAGAAGTCTTCTTTATTATTATAGATAGATAGATAGGTATTGATTTGACTAGTAAAAGATAAGATAGTATTTTTTTTATGACAAAAGACCATTATATTACTCATACTTAAGGTGCTCTAAATAACCATACCAGAATAGAATAACCAACAAAACAAATGTTCCTATGAAATGATCTTGTTGTCTTAACTAAATGATCTGCAATACTGATAGGCCATGCATTTTACCCAATTTTAGCTATGGTTTATAAGTGTTTTAATATATATTTGCTACGATATAGAGTCTATTTAGAGTATTTACAGGTTCAAAGACTATTTGGAGGAAAGTGGTGATTTTGGTCTATTTTGGAGTCTTTTGAGTGCAGAGCTGCACATACACGTCAGATGTTTATCTATGGATGTAGACCTTACCACCGTTAGATTGATCCCATATTTTCCACGAAGATATATCTTTGAGTTAGCCTGCAAACGCCGCCGGTTTGAGGTCAATCAGCATCCTGTAGCAGAAGTTATGCATGTTTTACTGAAGAGTGGTCAGTCTGCCTCCCGAGAGGAAGCTGTCAAAGAGATGAAGGACTGTCGATCGACGGTGCACCCTTGGTGTCGATCGACGGTGACACCAGAATATGGGCCAAGTATATTTAAAGTTCGACTTAAGCCTAGAAGCAACAACAAATTACCAACATGTCATTGGACGACCTAAAACCATATTTATGTTATTTATAAGCCATTGTTGACGGCTATGCTATCTACGCTATCTTAGTTTTCTATTCTATAGTTCTAAGTTATGAGAGAAGAGAGGAACTCCTTCGGAGTCCTCCTGGAACTCCTTTGGTTTTATCATTGCTTTTATCTATTCTATTCATCTATGATTTCTGTGACAAACTTCATGCTTGAATAGATCCACATGTTAGGTTTAGGGTTTAAATAGGTTATGAGGGTTAGGTTTAGGGTTTAAATAGGTTATGAGTGATTAGCCACAACTATAGATTGCTAAGTTGTGATATTCATCAATAGGATTGTCATTAAAGCATGTTTCTAGTTTAGCTAGTTAGAAATTAATCTAGGAGTTTGAGGTAAAGGTCATCACTTGCATCTCACCCTGAATTCATCCTAATTGAGCTAAGATTTGCTAGAGTAGGCAAGAGCTGATCTAGGAAGCTTAGTGAGCACTTTCAACCAGCGCGTTACAGCTTGACCAAACGCAGCGATCGATATTCTAATCGAATAATCCGTCGATGGTTCAACAAGTGTATCGATCGATATTCATATAGAATCGTCGATCGACACTTATGTCTGGTCAATAGACAAACCTAGAAAGCAAGAGCCTATCGGATTTTTTATAAGCGTTGAGCTCTATAATATCATGCATACAACTTGTTAGGCATTTGTAGCATTATAATCATGATTACCTGAATAGAAACCCTAGATCTAGCAACCATCCTTCCATCAAACAACTCAATCAATCAACCGAGCAACTACCTTCCTCACCACTGTTATTTACAGTTAAACTATTAGCCTAACTTAATCATATAACTATTAGATCTTTTGTGTGCCCTAGCTCCCTGTGAATTCGATCCGTAAGTGCTACAACTCGACCTCTTATTTGAGCGAATATAAATCACTCCTTAGGGTAATTTGAGTGATATCAAGTACAATTATATCCCCTAGGGATATATGTGATCTTGAAATCTTTGAGCATGTACTTGAGATCTTTAATATCTTTCTAACTCCGTCAAAAAGCTTGGCTATGATTCAGGGTCTCTTACCATTGCTGTCAACTCTTTGCAATCCGTACCAAAGAGTTGACACGTCGAATGATGCAACATGCTCTGCATAACCCATGGCAGCGCTTTTAATTCTGCATGCAATGAAGATTCTCTTCGTATTATATTTTTTTTACCCAAGAGCTGTGTCCGTCCATCACCATCAATCAATGTCCATCAACATCAAATATACAAAGATGTACAAGTCCAAAAACCATCTACCAAGCAAATACTCTACGAGCGTAAAACTTTAGGCGATATCACATCTGTAGTTAAAACATTAGCCGAGAACCATGCCGAGAACCATGCTTGACATTCTCCTTCAAGCGTATCTTATCAATTTTAGTGGATCTCTATCGATTCCTAGCTTATTATTCCTCGATTTCGAGAGATACCAAATGAAAGTAAAATGTTTCATTCGCATGATGTATATATGACAAATCGGTTATAAAATGAAATAATGCTTTTTAGCATCAAACAATGTATATGTAGAAAAACTATAACACATTGAAAACTGTGTACAAACAATCTATCTAACATATATTTCATGTCGTGTATAAACGCACAAAAAAAAACACAAATGTCGCGGCTAATTACAGAAAAATTAAAACAGAAAGGAATGTATAATCGAACGACACCTTACAAGACTAAAACGACAAACACAACAAATGAAATATATTTTTCTAAGAATAAACTCAGCTTGATCAAACGTAATTCAACTAGACGTGCGTATATAATAAGAGAATTTATAAGAACAATATGCCAAAACTAATTAAGAAACATCGTTGATAAGGCTTTCGTCGAAGCAAAAGTCAGGCCAATAAAGTGACGCACCGTCCCCAGCGCCATAGCTTGAGCTGCTGCTCGCATCCGTTGGATTGTTGTAAGGAAGAGAAGACATAGCATTTTTAGGGCTGTTTTCTATAAGAGAAGGCAGAATCCATGAAGATGGATCATCATGATCTTGATCTTGATCTATTGGATGTTTGACTAAAGTGTCTATAAAATGATCTTCACTATTCAAAGATGTTTGTAGATTGAAAGGGACATGATCAAGAAGTGGGTCACCTTGGGATGGTTGCTCAATAGGACTATTGTTTAAATGATATTGTTTTTGTTGGAGTAGTTGGGTGGTTGAATCAATGATGGACCCGATTGGAAATAAACCTTGATTTTGATCTTCAGCCTCAAGTTCAAGAGCGGGATTGAATTTCGAGTTGTGTTCTTTATTCCATGAGACCATGGAGTTTAAGAGATTCATGGCATGGTTTTGATCGATATCGAGAATACTACTGGGGCTATTGTTGTTGTTGTTGGATAATGAAGCCGAAGAATTAAGCATACCATTGAGATATTGTAGCTTGGCTAGTTGAGCTGCTTCAGCTTGAATGGATGAGAACTGTGATGTTTGTTCAATGAGGTCTTTTAGGTTTGCTAAGGCTATGAGCTGAGGTAAGCTTGCGAAAAGGTCGGTTCTTGGTTGATGGGTCACAGGATCGATGCCCATTTGGATCAGTTTCTTCTTTAGATGTGTGTTCCAAAAGTTCTTGATCTCATTATCAGTACGTCCTTGCAAATGTGTTGCAATAGCAGACCATCTAAATATACATGAAAAATAATTAAGTATATGAATTTTTAATACATGTAGTTTAATAGTTTAGGGCAATTATTTCAAATAGCAATTATTTCAAATAGCTTATTTTCAATTTTTTGTCACAAAAAAACCCTCAAAAAGAAAAATAATCAAAAATAGTTTCATTAAATAAGTAAAAGACTTTTATACCTCTTGTTTTATAGGTATAGAAATAAAAATTAAAAAAAAAATTATAGTTTCGAATTATATGTTTTCAATTTCGAACTTTTATAAAAAAAATCGATTTTTTTTCGATTTTTTTTCAATTTTTTTCTGTTTTCAATTTATTTTTGAAATTTGAAAATGCTTTTTGAAACTATTTTTAAAATTTTTAATTTTAAAAAAAATTAAAACTCCACCCCTTTCCACCCTTTAACGGTAAACTATAAGTATAGATTAATTCCTAAACTTTTTTGATCATTTTCCTCAGAAGTATTTAGAAGTATTTTTGTGAAAATAAAATAAAAATTATTATCCTATTTTTTCAAGAGTTTATGTTAATGCTATATTTGTGTTTCCATCGATGTCACATACATATCGTAGATAAAGAACTCCTTCAAAGTTTTATAACGAAAAACTACTAAATGTGTTGAAAATACTACTTACTTATTCCCGAGAATAGAATGGAGATGGAGGATTGTTTGCTCTTCTTCTGCGGAAAACTTTCCTCTTTTGATATCAGGTCTCAAGTAATTTGTCCACCTTAGTCTACAACTCTTTCCACATCGGTTTAAATCTGAAAAGAGAAAGATAAGGGTTTCAAAACCATCGAAATATTTATACATACAAAACTAAATAAACGAGCTTTTATAGACCGATCAGGTGAATTAAGAGAATAGGAAAAGGAAGAGACCTGCGAGCTTTGGAAGGGCTCTCCAGCTTCCATGGCCATGTTTATGAATGTAATCAATAAGCTTTTGATCTTCTTCAGGAGTCCATGGCCCTTTCTTTAGACCATTCTCATCGCAACAAGGCGATCTCCCCATCGTGTCTCTCTGATTATATTGTCTTATTACTCTTCCACGACTACCAAGCCTGAGGTTAGGACTTGGTATTTATATACAATTTCGTGGAAGATTGATGATAAATTTAAATATATTATTTGATAATTCTTCGTCCATAACACTTGACTTTCTTTAATGTATTTTGTTTGACAAATGTTTTTTTTGGGTATTTTTATTATCCATTTTCTCAGACAAAATCTAAGTCGCTGTTTCTGTATAATACGGAAAATTCTACTCCCAGTAGAGACGAAGTCAATACGTACACTATGAACTGATGTAGTTTCATGCATTCTGAAGAAAAGAAAAAATGTAGTGGATTATATCTATAGGAAATTTGTTGATAACAGGCATATAATCAAATCATTACTAATCAGAATAGTAGAAGAATAAAATAGCTTCATTAGTTTTTCAAAACAAATGTATTATATAAACATTCCAAATCGTTCATTCCAAAAACGACATTCCAAAACGTTACCGAGATTTATGTGTGGTGATATGGGGCAGAATATCCGTGAAGTGTCTACCTTGTGGTAATTCACTGTCGTCTCCGGGGTTTGGTAAAAATCATATCTTTTTTTGTTTTTGTTTTGATCACATGGTAAAATCATATCTACATAAAATAATCTTCTTCTTAATTAGATGGATTAGATAAGCTATATATATTTCGTGTAGGAATGTCAATCAATACATATTTAGTCAGCCCTCATATGTGAATTAATTTCAATCTATCTTGTACAAATATGACTTAACTAGTATGCATATTATATAGTTTATAGCTGTTCACTATATATAACATAGATGTATGTGCAGTGTATATGAGTATCGACGAAGATGTTGCGGAAGAATTTAGGTACTCTCTTTACTATTTTATCATTCGACCAACAATACATGATGGTATATTGGTGTGGTCTAGACTAGAATCTCTAGTGGATAAATGAGTCGTCCTATTTATTTGAATATTAGAGATCGAGTTTCATCATTTACGAAAACTACGGTGGATTTTTTTTTCTTTCGTAGACGATTTAAATTGTAAGAATGCAAGCACGGATTTTTTGTATAATTAAAACTAGACTAGATTTGTTCCTGTTTTTAAATAATACTGTACAAATAATTACATTCATTTGCTTACCCAGTCCAAAAGCATTCATAAGAAAAAAACAAGGAGAGCGTGGAAAGAACAAGGTGGATGCGAACAAGGTTGTTGATCAAAAAAAAAAAAAAGGATGCGAACAAGGTTAATTATACTTTTGCTTCCTGAATATACTCACTCTGATCAAAATTAGGAAAACTAATCAACTCGTTGCTGAAGTAATTTAGCATAAAGCGACGAAGACATAAAAACGTTGCAAGATTCATGGGACTTTTTAAATTACGTTCAAACTCATATTTGTTTCTCGGCATGAGCCCATTATTTCGGGACTTAAAGTTACATCTTGTTCATGGGAGTTTGTTGGTTTTTATAGACGAAAATTAAATATTCCCAAATTAACAAACGAAATTATGTATTTAGGAACTATTAAACCGAGTTGGTAATGGTAAAAACAAGTTGAACTTATTAAGTAGTTTAGTAATAATTATATTTAACAAAAAGTCCAGTAATAATAGTAGGTTTGGTCAACAAAGATTTGAAAGCCAAATTAAAACAAAGAATTGCCTTGGTTGGACTAAAGGAAGCTTTCCTATGCACGCAAGGCGACGATTATTGTTTTGTCTCCTAATGCATGGCTTCTTCTATCTTTATCATATCTACGTACTAACCATGTTATACACTACTCGAATTTCGTATCTGGTACGTGGCTTCAACTTCAAGATGAATATCTCTGTTCACACTATTATTATTCTTATTATTGGAAATGAATAAGATAAACCATGTAAGCTGCGTTTCAAAAAAAAAGAATAAGATAAACCATGTTGGCCTATCAAGAGAAGCACAAACTAAAGCTTTTCAAATGAACTTGGATTGTCTAGTGAAGAATACAATGATAATTTCTCGTCCATAACCTTGAGATTTTTTTAATTTTTGGTGGCTGTTTATTTTTAAGACTATATAAGAAAAATACATCGGTTTCCAAGATGTATTTTTTGTCTAATTCCAAGATGTATTTGCATATGATTTTTACTTTTGAAATTAATAAGGAATTCTGGATTTTCTTATGTCTATAATTTATACTCTTTTTATTTTGATATATTTATTTGGTTAAAATGTGTATATTTATATTTTTTTTTGTTTAATATTCAAAACGACATCTTTTGTTTTATACTCTTATCAAGACAAAATATTTGGTCTATGACACTTAATTAAATAAAAACATTCAATAATATCATATCTCAAATTTTTACTTTTTTAATTAAATAATATAAACTAATTAAATTTTTCATTGAATTTTGAAAACAATGTATATTGTGAAAAAAACACCCCAAAAACAATTTATATATTAAAAAGATGAAGTTAATTTTTTTTTAAAAACATGAATAGTATTTTTCAAGAAAAAACCGATAAAGTGCGTTTTCAATTGAATGTCCGGTTGTCGACAGATATAAAGTTACAACTAATTGTAGCGTGGGGGAGATTCAACTTATGGGGACGAGGAACTTAAGATAGCGAGAAGCTGCTTTGCATACATAATTAGAAGCACTACGATGGGCTATGGAAAGCATGCTCCAACATTTAACATATCACAGTTTTGGGACGGATTGAAAGGAAATGATTGAATGATAAAGGATCCTCATGCATGGTCGAACTTCGCAACAGAGTTGGAAGTGGTAAAGACTTTCCAGCTATGTTTTCCGAACTTCAAGATTTCTTACATTCCAAGACCGCATAATGAAATTTATGATTCTTTAATTAGAACTACAAGATTTTTTTATAGAGAACTTTATCTTATTGATTGTTCTATTCCAGTCTGGTTACCCAGAGTACCTAAAGTTTGATTAATAGAATAATAGTTCATTGTAAAAAAAAAAATTGAACCAAAAATGTGTGGTATGTATAAAACCGGTTAGTATTGTCGATCATCCTAGCTAAAGCCGAGTGTTAAAAGTGTTAAGAAGTATTTAAAGTCACACAAACCAGGGACAAGGCAGCCTAACACATACGTGATTTGATTTCCGTATTCCAGGGCCGCATAGAATTTAAGATGTTTCCCTAATAGTACATTTCAGCTTTTATAATTGAAACTAGGTAATAATCTGCGCCTTACGCGTGATGTGATTATTCATCTTCCCTAATAGTACATTTCGTCCTTGTTTGTAAGCCTCTCTTTGTTGTTGAAAAGAGCTATAGCGGCCGCGACCTCTACCTCTCCAACTTGTTTTTCCGCCGCGACCTCGTCCTCGGTTTCCATAGCTGTTTCCATAGCCTTCGTGACTTGATTCAGAACTTGCATACATCAACTTGCATGAATCATCATATGTATCTTCTTCTTCCTCAGCAATTCTTTCTTCGTAAGCTTTTAGCCTACCAACGATATCGACAAAACTCGTTGTTCTAAGATCAAGAACCTGCTCGAGTGATACGACCATGTGAATGTATTTTTTCCTCGGCAAACTCTTTAAAAACTTCTTAACAAGTTTTGACTCTTCTATTGTCTCTCCTAAGGAGGCAGATTTTGAAGAGATTTCTGAAAGCTTGCCGACGAAGGTATCAATCGTATCACTGTCCTTCATCTTAATTCTATCAAACTCTGCCATTAGAGTTTGTAGTCTAGCTTCTTTAACTCGTTCAGCTCCAACGTGTCTTGCTTTGATTGCATCCCACACTCCTTTTGCTGTATCTATATCACCAACTTGCAGGATCAAAGCTTCCGGTATGGATTGGAACAGAAACGCAATCGCCATATTATTTTTCTTCATATCTTCGGTTCTAGGGTCTATTGATTCCCACACTTCACTAACCTTAAGAGCTATCTTCATCCTCATGGACCAGACAGTGTAGTTTGAGGTAGTCAGCATAGGAAACTTTACGGTGGCACGTCCGGCATCTTTGTGTAACACAATCTCCCCTTTGTCGTCGCTCATGGTTTGTATGTAATCGTCAAGATTCTTCGTTTGGCTCTGATACCAAATATAGAATCACAAACTTAATAAGAAGTCCTTCTCTTATTCAATATCACAAAAGCTCAAATCACAAATCACAATTCAATAATCGTATTATGCAACACAATATGCATCTCCATATATACATCTCCATATATATAGCTTCGATATTTCCTATTCTCAATAGTATTAACATAAATCATATTTCCTATTTCTAAACATAACTCCAAAGGAGAATAGGAAACTTGTAATTCAAGCTTATCCAACAGTGTACAAGTAGTAATTACTAATTTTACGTTAATTCATATATTAATTTATCAAGAAAAGGCTATACAAACTAGTTTCACCGGATAATATAATTATTCACCACTCACGTTTACGGGCTTGTTTGAAAAGTTATAAAAAGATAAATTATGGTGCCAAACTTTTGAAAAATTGTGAATCTCGGGAACGGGGAGTTACGCGTACACTCCAAAAGTCGACAATTCAACCATTGCACCACCATTAATTGGTTAGACAATATGCAAAAATAACAAAAGAATTTACAGATTTCATATTAAGTTGAATTTCAGCTTAGTTTGGTTGTTTACTACTATCATGTGTAACGAACAAATCTGAATAAAAACTCTTTGGTGCAGAAATGAACTATTTGACATGGATAACAGATCAAACTAATCATATTTTCCAAAAAGATAAAAGAGAAAAAGACTAGGAAGTATAAACCATGAATTTTACCAAAAAAAAAAAAAAGAAGAAGTATAAACCATGAATACAAAAAGCATATATAAACACTTTTTGACATTTGGGTAAATCTAAAAAGTCAGGATTTTTTTGTTGTTGTAATTTTAGTTTTTAAGAAATTCATAACTGTTGATATGCCTTGAATCAGGATGTTACATCTAGGCGATGGATGTTACATCTAGGCGATGGATGTTACATCTAGGCGATGGATGTTACATCTAGGCGATGGATGTTACATCTAGGCGATGGATGTTACATCTAGGCGATGGATGTTACATCTAGGCGATGGATGTTACATCTAGGCGATGGATGTTACATCTAGGCGATGGATGTTACATCTAGGCGATGGATGGATGATACTATATATATCTTGTATTCGAAGTAACCCTAAACTTGCACTTTGTAAGCTCAATAAGATATCTCTTTGCCCGTGGACGTAGCCCTAGGGGTGAACCACATTTAATATATGTGTCGTAGTTACATCGCTTTTATTCATCTGTTTCCGCATTTGTTCCTTCTCACGTCCGTTACAACAAACTGGTATCAGAGCTTGGGGTTTGTGATCTGTTGAGAAGATCTCTGGAATAATCGCGAAGATCGACAAGTTTGATGGGAGAAATAGCTTCAGTCTTTGGCAGATCAAGATGCAGGCGTTGCTGGAGCAACAAGGCATCTGGGGACCATTGTCAGAGAAAAAAACTGAAGCAGCTGATTTGGAGGCTCTGAAAGAGAACGAGTTCTTAACAATTTTGTTGTGTCTAGCAGACGAGATAATCATCGAAGTATCGGATCAGAAAACGGATGCTAGTTTGTGGCAGAAGTTGGAGAGTTTGTACATGACAAAATCTCTAACAAACAAGCTACTTCTGAAGCAACGCCTCGTTGCCTTGTGTATGCAAGAAAGTATTGAGCTTCGCGACCATCTTGACAAGCTAATATTAAGGTGGAGGATGAAGACGCGGCACTAATCATGTTGGTATCTCTGCCGAACTCCTTCGAGAACTTCGTGCAATCGTTCATTGTTGGCAAAGATACAGTGAAACTGGAAGAAGTTAGGTCGGCGCTTCATAGTCGGGAATTGCGCCATAAGGCATCCAGCTCAGGGACAGACAATCAAGCATCGGGGTTGTTTGTCAGTGGTGTGAAGGGACATGGGAACAGAAAGACTTTGAAAAATAAGAAGTCGTTTCCAAGGGGTCCTAAAGCATCTGATATTTGCAACTATTGCAAAGAGAAGAGACATTGGAAGTCAGACTGTCCCAAGATGAAGGAGCAGCAGTTTGGTTATGTTGCATTAGCCGAAGATGAAACCAAGTCTGACGACGACATCGCTCTTGTTGTGCGCGGACACACACATTCTTCTGATGTGTGGGTTCTTGATACGGGAGCATCCTACCATATGACACCGAGGAGAGAGTGGTTTTCATAATACACAGAGGTACTTGACAACAAGATTAAGATGGCAAACGACTTTGTTTGTAAGATTGTTGGGATCGGCTCAATCAAGCTCAGGACACATGATGGTAGATTCTGCACATTGAACAAGGTTAGGCATGGTCCATTAATGACAAAAAAAATTGATATCCGTGAGTCTTCTAGACAGGAGAGGGTTCAAATATTCGGGTGGCGATAGAGTTTTGAATGTCTACAGGGGTTCTGATGTGATTTTGAAGGGTTGCATGAACGTTACTCTGTATTTGCTGAAGGGTACAACAGTTACCGGTTCAGCAAATGTTGCATCGCCAGAGATCCCAAAGGAAGATATGACTAAGCTATGGCATATGAGTCTTGGACATATGGGAGACCGTGGGATGCAACATCTGTCGAAGCAAGATATGCTTCATTCTGATATTGGTTTGGAACTCTACTCGAAAGAGTTTAAACAGTTTTGTAAGGATGCAAAATCTGCCAAGCATCTTACAGACAGGGGAACACCACAGCGAGATGGTGTTGCAAAATTGATAAACCAGATAATGCTAGAGAGAGCGATGTGCATGTTCTCGAGTGCTGGTTTGGAGAAACGGTTTTGGGCTGAAGCAGTTAACCCGGCTTGCTACTTGATAAATATTGCTCCCCACACATGCATCAAGTGCAGGATACCTTATGAGGTGTGGTCAGGTAGATCTGCTGAATATTCACTTTTAAGAGTGTTTATGGGCTACGGTGATGGAATCAAAGGATACATGGTCTGGTCTCCATCAGAAAACCAAATGGTTCTAAGAAGGAATGGTGTCTTCGATGAAGCATATATGGTTAGAAGCTCAGGGTCCAGTTCAGAAGCAGAAAAGGGTAGCACTGATAAACATGTAGAGCTGCAAGATGATCATGAAGTGATCGATGTGCATGCACACATAGAAAATCAAGAGGAGCGTGTAGAAGATGTTCAGTTGGAGTCTACGA
>NC_027753.1:11686187-11709286 GCF_000695525.1 Brassica oleracea var. oleracea
GAAGGGATGTTACATGCAAGTGGGTCTTCAAGATAAAGGTTGGAGCATCATCAGTAGAAGGAGTTAAGTATAAAGCTCGGGTTGTTGCAAGATGGTTCAGTCAGAGAGAGGGAGTAGACTACAATGAAATGTTCTCGCTGGTGGTCAAAGATACTTTTATCAGAGTGTTGCTAGCGCTGGTAGCACGTCAGGACTTGGAGCTTGAGCAATTTGATGTGAAGACAGTGTTTCTTCATGGAGAACTAGAGGATATATACATGGCTCAGCCGGATGGTTGTCGAGTTCCTGGAAAAGATGACTATGTGTGTACGTTTCAGAAGTCACTTTGTGGATTTAAGCCGTCTCTCAGACGATGGTACAAGAGATTCGACAGCTATATAATCAAGTTGGGCTACATCAGAAGTCCTTTTGATTGGTGTGTTTACGTGAGTAAGTTTAAGGATGCGATGTTCATCTGTTTGGTACTCGACGTGGATGACATGATGATAGCTGAGGAGAAGTGTGACATCGAGAAGCTGGAGCTTATGGGTTCTGAAGTTGAGATGAAGGACTTGGGTGCAGCAAAGAAGATTCTACGGATGGAGATCTTCAGAGATAGGGAGGAGGAGTTGTTCTTGTCACAAAAGTCCTACATTAATGAGGTGTTGACAAGGTTCATGATGTCTTCAGGTGAACCTATCAGTATTTCGTGCACTGCAAATGTTCATCTCACCATGTATATGGTTTAGCTCGTTGGGGCATCTGGCCCGTTAGGGCATCTGGCGCGTTGGGGCGATCGGCCCGTTGGGGCACCTGGTAAGCATGGACATCTGGTCCGCAAGGACATCCGGCCAGTTGGGGCATCTGGTCCGCATGGACAATCTGGTCCGAAAGGACATCTGGCCCGTTGGAGCATCTGGTCCGCAAGGACATCTGGTCCACAAGGATATCTTGTCAGTTGGGACGTCTGGTCCATTGGGACATCTGGCCCGTTGGGGCATCTAGTCCGTTGGGACGTCTGGTCCATTGGGACATATGGCCCTTTGGGGCGTCTGGTCCGTTGGGATATCTGGTCCGTTGGGACATCTAGTCCGTTGGGACATCCGGCTGATGCCGAACATCTGGCTCTAGTTGAGCATCTGGCCGTTAAAGGGCGTCTGGTTCGTCATAGCAACACATCTGGTCCAAGGGGACATCTGAGGCAAAGAGAGTGATGGTACATTTGGCGTTGAAGAACGCATCTGGTACATTTGACGTTAATTGCGCATCTGGCACTTGAAAGTGCGTCTTGTACATCTGGCGCTGATGGCGCATCTGGTACATCTGGCGCAGAGAAACGCATCTGGTACATCTGGCACTTGAAGGTGCATCTTGTACATCTGTTATTGGGAGAATTCAAGTCAAGGTGGAGATTTGTTGATATGCCTTGAATCTGGATGTTACATCTAGGCGATGGATATTACATCACGTACATCGTACCGACTCGGTTGCATCAAGAGCGTTGCATCAAGTTATTATGAATGTTACATCTGATCGTGGATTTAGGCCCATTAGTCCATAAAGTCTAGGGTTTTAGATACGGGATGCTACTATATATATCTTCTATTCAAAGTAACCCTAAACTTGCTCTTTGTAAGCTCAATATCGCCTACAATAATAAGTTCTCTCTTTGCCCGTGGACATAGTCCTAGGGGTGAACCACATTAAATATCTGTGTCGTAGTTACATCGCTTTTATTCATCTGTTTCCGCATCTGTTCCTTCTCACGTCCGTTACAACAATAACGTTAATTTGAAATTTATAGTGATTAGATTTTAATGAATTTTTTGATGATTTTAGGTGAATATTAGAATTTAGTGTGAGTTTTGTTAAATAATTCTAAAATCTCGTCTAAAGTCATGGGATTTAGATTTTTATTTATAACTAAGAAACACCTCTCAAACACACTAAAAACATTTAAATCACTTTAAAATCTTTAACTTAAATTTTGTACAATAACAGCGAATTTCATAATGTTTTATAAAATATTTTTTAAAATCCTCGTTTAAATAATAGTGAATTTGTTATTTTAATACGAATCATCAGAACTCGGTTGAATACAATCCCCTAGATTCAGTTAGAAAATCCTCTTTGTTTTAGTTCAAAAGAACATTATCTTTGTCAGGTTATGTAAATTAAAAAAAATCGAAAAATAAAAGAAAATATATAATTCTCACGCGGTTGCTTAGGAAATTTACTCTCCGAACATTTGTCCCGACGTTTGTTGTTTTGTCCGAAGTTTTCTTAATGTGCTTCATATGCTATGCATAATTTATGTTCTTCTAGTTGAAAATATTTTTTTTTTTTCTTTTTTTTTGTTTTTTGATAACTCTGGTATCTGGGCAGCCACGGTCCCAACTATCCTCCCGTAGGGGGTCCAGCGCTCCAGCGGAAGGGATGTTAAATCCGCTGTGGCTGGGGTTCGAAGTCGTGATGGCGGACACCTCAGCCGAGGTTCCTTTACCACCAGACCACGAGGTCCGGTTTAGTTGAAAATATTGTTAAAGTAAAAGCTCGGTTATATCGTCTTCCACAAGTCATTGTTTGTTTTTATTTTTATTAAATCATTCATTGCTTTAAGTGAGATCATACATGTATTTATATCCTTTTTCTTTTTCGTCTAATAAGATTTGCAGCTCATACATACTTAGCTTTCCTTTGTTGCTTTGCTGTAGTGTCTCCTTCTTTCCTTTTCTCTGTAATAAGTTGCTAATGCAATATTGTAAAAATTCAAAAATAGTATGAATTTTAACATTTGCACCAAAAAAGATTTGCAACTCATGTAAACCTATTGTACAAATTTATCTCCATACGTATGAGTACGTGAACGACCATACTTTATTTGTTTCATTTTAATTGTCATTTTTAAGATTATTCACACAGATAAAATATTTAATTTTGCGTATTTCCAAAAATAAATACATCATTAGTTATATATCTAACCATATTTCAACTAATACAAAAATAAAATATAATAAATAAATAAATATTGTTAATAATTTTTTTCATTAAAATTATAAAACAACACTTAATTAAAAAAAAATTATTTTACAACGATAATTAAACTGAAACAGAAGAAAGAAGAAGTACTAGATAACGCTCAATGAAAAAACAAAGGACAACAAAGTTAGGGGAGGTTATTGGTAACCAAATTCTAGATGAGTTATAAAATTTTGAGATTCTATGGTTATTGGTTTATGAATTTTCAAAATCATACTAAAATCTATTGTTATTGGTTTGAAATTTTTTAAATTTTATTCATTTTTTTTGTTTTGTAACTCTGTTAAATTCTATTGTTATTGAGACGTAAATTCTCTATATTTTTATTCATAACACTATATTTGAAAAATATCATGTTTACTCACAAAATTTTAAAAATTCCATGTAATAAAAACATACCCACATACAAACACATCTTCCACTCATCTCTTTTCATCTTTCATTCAGACATCAATCATGACACCGTATATCAATTTTGAGAATTATCTCTTACATTATGAAGTTGTTTTTCTTTGTCTATTTTCGTTAGTTTTTGAATGTGTTTCTTAATTATGTAATCTGAAAGAAAAAGATGTTGGCGATGTTCTTGTTTTCTTTATTGTGAAATTGAAAGATCCGAAAGTCGAAGATAAAAACATAATTTGAGATGGTCTACTACTTAAGCAAAATATAAACTGTTTGGAAATTTGGGATCTCGACGTTTATAGTGTGTTAATCAGTTGAGTTTTACAAAAATAAAAATAAAGTGTTCCTCATTGACATCACTCCTAAAGCACCATCAGAAAGATATTGAGAAAATCTATTATTTGTCAATATATATATATATATATATTTTTTTTTTCCTTTTTCAAAAAAAAAAATATTTTTTTTTATCAAAGAAAGGTAGCAATTTGTTATATATATGTTTTACATCAAACAATTTCGGAAAAGTTATAAATAACTAGTATATATATTACCTTAGAAAGAATTTTTTTTTTTAGAAAGATATATATAAATCTTTGATAGTCAATAACAATTAATGAGAGTCATCAATAAAAATTATTTGATAAAGTTGATACAATATTTGTTAAATCTACAAGGCTTTTAAAAATCTATCGACTATTAAAATTGTCAAATTCCACATTAAAATTTTGGTCCCAGTACCACAGGGTTTCTTGAACGGTGATTCTGTGCTGGAAATGAACATATATGGAAAATTGCCGCAAATGCCACATTCATAGTATCCACTTTCCATGTATACACTAATCACTTTTACCTTTACTTTTAATGAAGGGTAGAAGACATTTATACTACTAGGATTAACTAATTTATACTTAGGGTTTAGAGTTGAGGGGTGCGGGGTAGGGTTTTTGGAATATGAAATTAAGATTCTAATAAATATATAAATAAATACTTCAAAAATATAAAAAAATTAATAAAATAGTTTCAAACATAATTTTCGATTTTAAAAAAGAAAATTTGAAAAAAAAAATTCAATTTTTTTTTGAAGTTTGAATTTGAAAAAGTAGAATTCGAAAATATAAAAAAATATTTTTTTTATTATTTATTTGAATAATGATTTATTATATATATAAAGAACAAGGGTATATGAATCTTTTCTCACTCAATGAAGAAAATATTTTTGAAAATATTTTTTTAGTGGTGATAAAGATGAAAAATAATACCATGAAAGTGGTACATGTAAAATTTCCCCCACATTTATACACACTAGACGTAGTAAAAGAATATATATATATATATATATATATATATATTAAAAATATTAATAACTAAGTCGATCATTCGCTTATTGTTATTAAGGGAAAATGTAGTCATCGCTTGGTATCCGTAAAAATTAAGAAAGAGAAAAAATCAAATGGTTGATGGAGAAATCGTGCTTTTCAAGGGTCAGCTTAACAACTGAATTACTTGTACTATTAAGTCTTCAACTAAAACATAATGTCTTTTCAAAATAAATTATTTTAAACTTTACATAATAATTAAGAAACGAGAAAGACTTTTTGAAGGACATGAAGCCGGCGAGAGGTTCCGCGACGACAACATTATGTCTATTCTTTTCCAAAGTCTTACTCAGAAGATTTTCTCCTTCTGGTCTTTAAAATATCTCTTCTTCTTGGACTTACAACTCTTTATTGATTAGGTGGAGTCGGCTTTAATTTTTCCTGTTGGAAATAGACCGAGCTTTGTATTTGATGGATTTTGACGAGGGGTGTAATCAAATACTTCAACACCAATGCATATGTATATATTGAAAGTATTAAAAATATATAAAAAATAAGAAAAAAAAACAAAGAGAGATACAAATAAACATTAAAAAATTTTATAGGATAATTTTTTTTAAGTTTTTATCACAAAAACAGCACCCAAAGATAAAAATGACTAAAATATGTTTTTATTAAAGGGTAAAAATACATTTACACCATAGGGTTAACTAATATAGACTTATGGTTTAGAGTTAAGGGGTGGAGTTTTGAGGATAGAATCTCAAATTTTTAAAAATAAAAAATTTCAAAATAAAAAAGAACTATTTTGGTCATTTTCCTCTTTGAAGACTATTTTTTTTGACAAAAACTTAAAAATGACTATTTGACAAAATTGCCCATAAACATATGTCGTGTAAAAGTTTTTAAAATTCACAAAATACCTTTATCACATACATCAACTTCTCATTAGTCTAATTTTTCTTTAATTAAACATTAATTATCATGTTAATTTATGAATAGATTATTAGTATTATATGATGTCAAAAAAACATTTATTAGTATTATATTTGTATCCTCATCTTTAATGGATCTTTAACATGTCGATTTGCCAAAGATTTTTTTAAGAAAATTTTATTCAAATTATAATACATAATATTTTGTATGTTATAAGATATTTCCAAAAAGACAATTCAATATTTTTTGTTATTTATTTATATATAATATTGAGTATTTATCCAAATATATATATATATTCCAACTCATTTAAACAATATAAAAAACTGATAAAAGAGACTTTGTAAACTTAATGTTCATCATGTGCAAAGAATATTCGTGGTGGCCTTGGTGGAATAGCACTCCCAAGGTTCAACGTTAAAGCTTCCAGTAATTCCGAGGTCGCAAGAGTGTCGATCGATTCTGATTGGGTGTCGATCGACACTTTATCGTCATCTTCATTCTCGTGACTAGAATCAGAAAAAATGTTGTCACAAATCCTAGGTCATCATCCAGCCCAACGTAGAACGTGTGACCTTTGAACACTCAAACATGGTCATAGAAAAAATTCTTATCAACGAATATCAGGCACAACTTATTCATCAGCATATCGCAAACAGCTCCTGCAGTAGTCATGAAGGCTCTCCCTAATAGCAAGGATGTATTCCATTCTATTTGGATGTCTATCACATATAAATCCACATGGACTAAATGATCACCGGTTTCCACCTGGAGGTCTCTGACAATTTCACCTATATCCACCTTAGAGAAATCCACAAAAGTGAATGAGTCTCGAGAAGTTTTGATCTTTAGACCTAGCTTGTTTGCCATCGCTCTTGGCATGGTACTCACTGAAGAACCCATGCCATAAAGTGAATTTGGATAGCTGTGCTTGCTACAATACATGGAAATACAAACTTTCCAAGTTCACCTTTCTTTTTCAGATTAATCACTTTCTTCTTCTTGCCTCTGAGCTGATGGAACATATGCTCGATGTCATGTTCTCTCTCTGAAAAACATCCAGATCATGTAGTAGTAGTAGTAGTAGGCCTCATCGAAATGCTCATTTTTAGGGATGCTCAGTACCCTTTTGGTAAAATCATCCATCTCTTTGTCAGTAGCCTCTCTCCTTAGACGCTTGAGAAGTTTGATCTTCTTACTCTTTCCAATAGGAACATGTCCCTTAGTAGCATGTTGAATAATAGTAGACTCTGGTGCATCATATTCAAGAGGACATTGACCATAATTTGGCTGTTGATGTCAACCGTCGGTCTCGCTGCTGTCTAAGATGGATGTCAATCGACCTAATAATGGTGTAGATCGATGCTTGATAGTTGTACTCGATACATCAAAGGGGCAGATGGGTGTCGATCGACGTATGCATAGTGTCGATCAACACTAGCGGTGTGTCGAGAATCCACGGACTCTACTGGGGGTGCCGATCAGTGCTCGTCTCCTAGTGTCGATCGAAACCAGTGCGCACTTCCAAACAACATGGAACTTCCGACTTAAAATTCTCCTTCTTGGAGCTTCTCTTTTTTCACCACTTCCAAAAAATCATCATCAATGATTGCACTCACATGGTGCTTCTATCCAGCTTCACCTTTCCATTTAATCAAGGCTTCCTGCCTCCTCACAGCATCACTTGTCTGAACCACTTGAGTCTGCAGCTTCTTCATATGGGTGTTGAGAGCTTCAAACTTGTCATTCAGATTGGAGTATACAACATGAATCTTCCCATTGAACTACACAACCATTTTCTGCTGCCACTCAAGAATCTGATCAATCATTAATTCCAACTTTCTTTCATGAGTTGCTGGAGCAGGATCCTGATAAAAAAGTAGCTCCATAATTCCTTATGAAGCCATTGTTGCTGTTGGTGTTGAAGAGTTTTTGGTACTGCGAGTTTTGGTTGTTGCTGGAATTTCTTCTTTGGCTAGCGCCATTAAATTTTCTGTTGCCACTCTGATTCCCAAACCGTTAAAAACCAGTACCACTGACGTAATTCACATCCTCCTCGTCGGGGAAAACGGCCAATTTCACCATGAACTTGGCGTCTCCATTGTTTTCATACACGAACTATTGGATCAAGCCAAAACACCACAAAATAATTCTTATTTTGAAATTTCCATTGGAACTTTTCCAATCTAGTCAATTATTATGTAACTAGAATCAATTTCGGTTTAGTTGCTGATGTGGTGCTTACGTGGACGCTATGTAGGAATTTGGTATGATTCGGTTTTACATATGTCCAATACTTTTTAAAAAAAAAAATCGAATAGTACAAAATGGCGTCGTTTTGATATTTGTTTAAAAATATCATTTTCTAAGGGGATCGAACCCTAGACCTAGAGTTCTTCACAGAAGCACTCAGCCACTGGACTAACAAAACTTTCAACCATTATTTTCCATTACAATAATACTTGAACTAAATATTTTCTACAAGCAAACTCACAACAGCTATGAGAATAAAATACTTTAAAAAAAAGTTTTAACCCTTTCTACTTCATCTCCTTCAATTTAGTATTGTCTCCTCTGAATCTCTCTCTCCAGTAACAAATCTCTTCGTCAAAATCACCAACTAATTATTTGCTTCTCCGTCTTTCTTTGACTGAGGCTTGAATGTGTCTGTATCGCGGAAGAAACTGAGTTGAAAGTAAATCTGGGGAGGAGGGGACTTCTTTTCTGGGTGGTCGTTTACGTGTGATTCATCGAAGAATGGAAGGAGAAACGATGGCTAAAGTGAAGAGTAGACGGTGGTGGCATGCATGACTTGTCCCCTCTGCGACAATCTCCTCTATGACGCCACCACTATCTCTGAGTGCTTTCACACCTGTTCGTTCTTATTACAATATTTAGTTCAAGTATTATTGTAATGGACCATAATCGTTGAAAGTTTAATTAGTCTAGTGGTTGAGTGCTTCTGTGAAGATCTCTAGGTCTAGGGTTCAGTTCTCTTTGATAACGTATTCTTGTAAATATCAAAACGACGCCGTTTCTTTACTAATTGTTTTTTTTTAAAACAAATTGGACTGATTCCAAACCGAATCAAACCAATTTCCTACATGGTGTCCACGTAAGCACCACTTCAGCAACTAAACCGAAATTAATTCCGGTTATGTAGTAATTGACCAGATTGAAAAGGTTAGTGTGGAAATTTAAAATAAGAATTAGTTCATGGTGCTTTTGGCTTGATCCAAAGTTCATGTATGAAAACAATGGAAACGTCAAGTTCATGGTGGAATTGGCTGTTTTCCCCTTCCTCGTCGGCTCTGTCACTGGCGACTTCCACAGCCTCCACATCCTCTGCAAAGGTAACCTGTTTCTTGAGAAGTTTCTGAACATTGTTCAGATTTTCTTTAACCTCTACCATCTGCTCTTTGTCCAAACTGTCACCCGATTTCTTCCTCTCATAATTGAAGGTTTTGGTATTATTGTTAGACGCCAAGTTTTTAATAAGCCTCACAACTTTTTCTGGATTCTTAGTGTTGAAATTTCCATCACTAGTTGTGTCTAAAGCCATCTGGTAAACCAAGGCGAGACCTCTGAAGAAGGTACCTAGCAGTTGTACCTCGTGGACAATCCCTCTGATATGATCTGAATCTGATCCATTAGCTATTAAAAGACTATATAGTCCCTGAGTAAACATGGAGATTATGTTCCTCAGATCTTCAGATCTAGCATCATCAAAGAAGTTACGCATGAAGGTGTATTTGATGGCTTTCCATGATGTAAGAGATCTTGGTGGTAACTGTTTAAGCCAGTACGAAGTGTCATAAACAAGTGAGTACTTGAAGAGCTTGCAAAGAAGGTAGTCATCAAGGACTCCATTGGCTTTGATAGCATATACTAAATCCTTGAAGCGCTTCATATGGTCCATAGGATGCTCATGTGGGAGCCCATGATAAGGCTGCTGTCCCACAAGGGTAAAATAAGCTGGCTTCAGCTTGAAATTGTTCCTCAAAAAAAGTATGAGGACGAATCGCAGACCTGTTGGTGTAATACTGATCTGGACGGTTGTAATCACCCAATGTTCTTGGTCGAGCAGCCAAAACGTTATCAGCAGCTGCAGCCTCTACAACATCTACTTCTAAATCATGGATTACAACGCCCTGATCATCAATCTTCTGACATGTTGCATTACGCATATGACCCTCAGAGTCATGCAGGTCTCCCTTCGCATCATGTATCAGCACAAGAGTCACGGCCTTGTTTCTTGTTTGCAAGTTGGTGTTGATGGATGCTTGAGAAGTGTCGACCATTGCTTGCTCACAAGAGGTGTCAAATGACGAAAAAGAGGTGTCGATCGATGCTGCTCGTTTCTCTTTGGGGATGTAAATTTAGCCTTGTAGGATTTGAAAATTCCAAGCAATCAATTCTCTTGTCGATTCTGGTACTGCTGGGCAAGCACCTGAAACACACAAGAAAATTGTATAAGTAAAACTAAATAAAAGGAAAAAACCTAGACTAAATCTATCCACCAAGTCTAATGGCAAATCCAATGCTTTCCGGTAACGGCGCCACATTTTATGTAGCACAAATTACCCTAAAGCAACTCTATCAAATAAGAGATTAATTGCAGCACTTTGGGATCAATCCATAGAGCGTGGGTACACAATGAACTATAGACTTCAGGATTAAGCTACAAAAAGCAGTAAATGAAACCATAACTACTAGTTGTAAATAAGATGGGGAAAATGCTAGACTTAGGATTTCATGCAGGAAATTAGAATTATAAATTATAGATGTTAAGGGTGGGATAAGTACCATCCTAGAACTTGAATTCAATTAGTAAGATATCCAGTTCTCGCTGCGAGTCTAGTCAGATGTTTAAATCCTATAATTTCAACACTCGTATGAGAATTAAGGAAGAGTGTCGGTTGATACTTCTTTTAAACTAACAGTAACATTCGGATCGATTTGTTATCACTAAGTTAATTAAAGAGACAAAATGAACAAAAAAAGTCATTAAGTTGAAGAAGAAGAGTGATCCAGGAAAGTTTGTTGTCCCATGTACTGTCGCAGGGCATCACTATCTGAGTGCTATATGTGATACTGGTTCTTAAGTGTTCATTATGCCCAGGGGAATGACTGAGTTTATGGGGTTAAATATCAACCCATCTTTGGATACCTTCACTTTTGTTGACTGCTCCATAATAAGCTCAGAACGAATTATCAAAGACTTGCAGGTTGAGATTAGTGATGCCATTTTCCCTGTAGATTTTCATGTTATGTATATCCACAAAGATTGAAAGATTTCTCTGCTGCTTGGAAGAGGATTCATGGTTACAATGGTTGCAGTCTGCAATATGCAGACGAACAAGCTGTGTTTGACATTTGTTGATAAAGAGGTCTTCTACGATCCAGTTCGAGCTATGGTCAGGGGAGAGAGGACATGCCCAACATTGGGTTTGGAGATGAAGCAGGATTTGTGGTAGCCATTGACACTGATTATTTCGAGAGAGTGAAGAAGAGAGCCAGCATCGAGCTATGTCTCTCAAGCGTCGATCAATGCCACCCAAATCTCGTAGTAGATGGAGGCGTTTACACTTGAGGACGCTCACCCCAAAGGCCCCTAAAAAAGCCACAGACTGTACTAGCACCAGATGAGCATGGTGTCTACAAAGATCAGAAGGGACGCGCTCGAGTTAATAATGGGACGATTATTAATGTGTCAAAGGCTGATATGGCAGATATTCTTGGAAGGGCTGCAGGTGTAGGAAGTCATTACCTGAGCTAACCGCAATATGAAGCACTGTTGGGATCAAAATCGGTAATTACATATCAATGTCGGCAAGTTCCCTAGAAACCTTTCTAAAAAGAAAATAAGAATACGAAAAACTAAAACTTTGTATTTTTAAAGACTACTGCACGACAAGCTCCATGCAAGGGATCATCCAACCCCTAGAACGGACTATTCTCGAGCATCGAAACAACCAACTCAGCATCGTTTGAATCGCCATCGGGCGAGTTGGACGAACCTCATCCAACTCGCCGTTGGGCGAGTTGGACGAACCTCATCCAACTCGCCCAATGGCGAGTTGGATCAGTCTTGTCCAATTTGCCATCACGCAAGTTGG
Organism: Brassica oleracea var. oleracea; assembly: GCF_000695525.1. Classification (NCBI taxonomy): domain Eukaryota; kingdom Viridiplantae; phylum Streptophyta; class Magnoliopsida; order Brassicales; family Brassicaceae; genus Brassica; species Brassica oleracea. The sequence continues at coordinate 11,697,982 of NC_027753.1, forward strand.
ATCAGTCCCACACCATGCATTCTCGTCTTCGGAACTCCCTCTTTCGGGTCTTGGTCAAACTGTCTCTTGTTTCGTCTCGATCGGGGTTACCGTTGAAACTTTACGATAAAAATGACGAAGATTTTCTCGTATAAGTTTAGATCGATCTTATAAAACGATGACGGTTAACTTAACACCATGGTTAACACCATGGAATTTTTTGAAATCAGGCTTGGAATTTTCGTAGGAAGGTAGTAAGAAATAAAAACGCTTTGGAAATTGCCATAAAATTTAGGGAACTTAGAATCTAGGTGGATAGTCTAGCAAACTAAGTCTGAGGCGATTTTCTCAATCTACAGTTCCTTAATTTTTCAGGCAGATCTTGCGAACCGATCTTAACTCTTCCAAAGTCACTATGACGGTTTATCGAATATTCACGAGAAAAGATAAATGTCAAGTTTGAAGATAAATGTCAAGTTCGAAGATAAATGTTAAGTTTTAAGGGATAATCATGAAGATCGGGAAAAATAAGAATATTTCCGCAAGAAGATTAATTCGACCCAAGGGCAGAAAAAGAAAGCCCAAACCGACCTAGAAAGAGTATATAAGAGACGCAAAGGCGAGAGGAGCAAAAAATGATTCTTTTTAGACTCTTAGAGCTCTCTGCACTTGGAAACTTTAGACATTATTCTCGACATGTTTTGTTTCTATGACTGGCACTTGATTACTAGACAAACTCGCACAAGTAGTTTGATCTCGTGGTTCCCTCTTTCAATTGAACTACGTTCGGCTTGATCCTTGAAAGAGATACGTTTGCAGCTTTTCATAATGTTCAATCTGAAATCAATCAAAACCCTTTTCATATCTTTTTCGTCTTTTGTTATCAAGCTGCGACTTAAGTAGGTTTAAGGTTTTAGGTGGTTAAAACTAGGTAACTCGCTGACAGCTCTTGCGGCCAAAGATTTTATAATCTTTTGTAATGATCGCAACGCTCTTACGTGGATTCGAAATAAGATCTACTTTTTCTATAAATTTGTTCTGATGTCTTTTCATATTTTTCCGCATTTATTTGTCGCTTGTCGTTGGTTCTCGCAGAGAATCCAGAACCTCAAGGAAAATTAGGGTTTCTTGACTTTCCTCTGATTACAGAAATCGACGGTGTGAATTTCGGTTCCCACAAGCCCTCTTCTTGAAGAAAAACAACACTGCATGAAACTATGCTGACCCCTATTATCAGACTGAGTCGACAGCGGTTAAGAGAGATCATGCTGAGTTCATGATAGATCAGCTTGTTGATGCCCATGTAAAAATGGTGGATGATTTCTTCAGGAAGCTGGATGCAACCTATATTCAGCTAAACAACATCATCGGACGGCTAAGTGAATGTCTGGAGAATTTGGAACTTCGTGTGGACCGGATCAGTGCTACTATTAAGAAGCGGGAACAATACAGGACAAGAGGAGAAAAATCCATAAGGAGTTTTGTAGGCTGTTGGTTCGAAATGTTTTAAGAAGATATTGAGACTTGTTTTCCAACAGGTTCTCCACCTTCCTAAGACTAGTCTTGAACCTATAACCTCAAGCTAAAGATTACAAACAAGCACTGAGTTAGGTATTTTTGTTTTAAGTTAAAAACGAGGTTCACGAGTTGAGGACCAACATCGATCAACGGCTGGCTAGCTTTGATCGACGCCGTACTACCAAGCGTCGACCAGCACTTCACTACGTTGTTCAACTCTCATCGCATGAAGCAAGAATACTCGCGATTCCTTGTTCAATTTTATTGATCTTTTGACACTCTCGGGCTAAATAACACTGGGGAAAGTGCGGTTTTAGTCTAGAAGAAATAGTTACTGACATTGAATTTTGTTTTGAGTGTCAATTAGTCGTTTTATTGAGTCAAAATAAAGTCAGTTGGGGATGATGCACTTTTTCTTGGAACAAACCGCCTAACCATTCTCTAACACCATTCTAATTTGTTGATGGGAGGATGTATTGAATGGAAATGCCAAAGTGGATTGGCCTTCCAAATAACATCCACACTTGCTGAAAATGTTTTAAGGAACCAAAGCTTACCTCCAACCTAATCAATTCAAATCGCATGTCTTGGGGCTTGGAATACTCTAGATCGGATTCCTCTTGCAGGTTTAGAAGGTAAAAGTCTGTGTGCTGCTGGTTCCCCTCTCTCTTCTCTTCGCCATCTAGGAAAAGAGAAAGAAAAGAAAAGAAAAGATTGATATGACTTCCGGAGTAGTAAAAGGATAGGAAAGTTTCCTGCGATCCCATTACTTTACTACAATGGGACAATCACACAAAGCTAGAAGCGATTGGAAGAAAAACTTCTTATGACCCTATTATTCGGCTATACTTTCAGAGCTTGAAAAGAGAAAAAAAAAAAGAGAAAAAGATTCAGAGAAAGGAGAAAGTGTGTATGTTCATATAGATTTTGGGGTAAGAGTCCATGTGTCCCTTGATCAATATTCATAAGATAAAGCTTGCACATTTATATTTCAAAAATAAGGTTAATGGAGGGGTATGTGAGACGGTATATGGTGAGTTGTAGCATGGCGAGGCTGCTAGGCTAGGGCTGAGTACATGGAAATGCTTGAGATGTGGCTGCAAGATTGTAGAGGTGATGGTGGTGTTTTAAGGAGCTGGTGAGTCCCTACGTTTTCAAACCTCTTCCACATATTTGTTCTAAATTTTGTTTGAGGACAAGCAAAGGATAAGTCTGGAGAAGTTGATGTACCATGGAATTTACCTTTTTAGGCCATGGTATAAATCCTTTTTAGAGTCTTTATCATGCATTTGAAATATATTTTAAGGTATTTCAAGTTTAGGTGTATTCTGGGCCATTTGGGAGATTATGGAGCAAAATGGAGCTTAAAGTGATGAAAACCCATAGATGTATCTAAGTTGGAGTCGAGATATGATGTGAGCTTCGACCAATGGTGATGCGGATTGGCGAGACTGACCTGACTTTCAAGAATTGCACTTTTGCCCAAAAGTTTCTTTAATTGCAAATAAGCTCATGGATGTGTTTAACCTACATTATTTTATTTTTTCAGCAAGTGTTTAGGCTACACTTTATTATTTTTCAGAGAGTTTTTGGGAGAGAAGATCAGAGCTCCTTCAGAGTGAATGGAACTCTTGTATTTCTTACCCTCAATCTTTTACATTTTATTCAGTTTATGATTATAATTTCTCTGATCATATTTGTGTAATTCACTTGTTAGATTTAGGGATTCTAAGGTTTTGATGTACTTTTGATTTATAGATCTGCTAGGGTAGTATTGTTTCCTTCACCATCATTAATCTTACTGCATGTTCTTAAGTAATTAACTAGGAACTTAATCTTAGGATAATTGAAATAAAACGAGTGTGTGACCGATATTCTTATATATATCCTGTTGAACTAGGTTGTTAGACATAACAAACAACAAGAGTTGGCCTAAAGAACTTAGTGAATATATCGATTTGGATCATTAATGCTTGTTTAGAGAAATTGGTCGTGCAACGAGAGTTGGCTTTCGAAGATTTAGACATAAATAGTTTATCGCAGCGAGATATGGATAATTAATAATTGAATTCAAGTTCAAGGACTGATCTTAATAAACCTTTAACAACTATTTATTTGATGTTCTGATTGCCTTTTTGATAACCCTAGATCTAGTGCTTTTCCCATCTTTCTACAAACCAACTTTATTGTTCTGTTTTGATTTACTGCTTTCTGTTATTGTTCTAGATTTACCAATAGCTAATAGTCTATTGTGTGATCCACGCTCCATGTGGATTTCATCCCCAAGTACTACAATTTATCTTTTATTTGAGAGAGTGCTCTTGAGGTTAATTTAAGCATATGAATGTACTATGCATCCATCAACATAACAACCATGATGATCTAACAATCTATTGAGAATCAATACTACCTAATCCAACATCAAACAATATATGAGATCAAGAGAAGAAATTGGTTTTGATATCACCTCACCTCGATTGAAGATCTGGAGATTGATTTGGAAAATAGTTAGAACTGGAACTTAAATCTGAAGACATGAGCAAGGAACACACAAAAAACAACAAGGACCACAGCTTGGTGGTGGCACACAATTCTGGTGGCGGCTGGTCGGCTTGGACCAAGTGGCTCACGGTTGAGCACCAGTGGTGCTCCAGTAGCTTGGTTCAGGTGCGGCAAAGAGAGAGAGACACACGAAAGGAAGATAGAGGAAAAGAGAGAGAGAGAGGCCGAAAGAGAGAAAAGGAAAAATAATATTTTAACGGGTAAAATTTTCTAATCTTTCTTTGAACTCTGCAGGATTTTGCCCTGGTTTTTATGTGAAAAAAAATAGAAGAATAGGTTTCTATTTATTAGAAAAGCCCTATATTTAATTATAATGAGCCCATGAAGATTTTCCTTTTAAAAAATTAATTTTGGGCTAGAGGTTTTACATCGTTACAAGTTAGGGGGTGTTATTCAATTAGTGATTTAAAGTCAATTATGAATGTTTTATAATCTATGAAATTTTAAAAAATTTAAGGTGGTGTTATTCAATTATGTATTTTAGTAGAGTTTAAATCTAAGCACAATCCACTATTATTCGAATGATGATTATACATTTTATTTTAAAATTCTTTGTATTTTGGATTGATTTCAAATTATTTCTTATGGATTCTTATAAATAAATGATTGAACTCAAAATCTTTGCAGTATGCATTAGATTTTGAGTTCAATCATTTATTTATAAGAATCCATAAGAAATAATTTGAAATCAATCCAAAATACAAAGAATTTTAAAATCCGAGATTGTAAAATCCATCAACTTAAATTATCTTAAAATTCTAAAATTTGATAGATTACAAAGTATTCATAATTGACTTTAAATCACTAATTGAATCATTCAAGTTGATGAATTTTAAAATCTCTACAGTATGCATTGGATTTTGAGTTCAGTCATTTATTCATTAGATTCCATAAAAAATGATTTGAAATCAATTCAAAATACAAAAAATTTAAAAATTCTTAAAACTTGAATAACACTGGATTTTAAAAACTGGATTTAAATCATTTGTAATGGATTGTGTTTAAATTTAAACTCTATTAAAATACATGATTGAGTAACACCACCTTAGTATAAGATAATAAGTATTACGATATCTCAATAAAATTGATTTAAAGAAACAAATTTTAAGAAAGAAATACAAAATCCCTACAAATAATTTCGAAGGACGTAGTCATTTTTCTAGATCGATAGATTTTTTTTTGGTTTATTAATAGGTGGAAAATTAGGAAACCATTAGTAAGAAAAGTTTGGACTACAGAAATATTCCAAATCGAAGGTGCTCATTTAATGTGTAAATGACTTGTGTAATAAAGTACGTGACAGTGTTTGGGATTATTTTAGTAAGTGATTGTACTAAAATATGATTGAATTACTGATTGTAGTACAATTACATTATCTTCAAGGTCGAACACGATCATTTATTTCTCTGATCTTCATCCTTAAGCACGCACCTGTTTTTTCTACCACTCACCTGTTCGTTTCATTAGACGTGAAATAAAAAAGGTAATTCTTCATTTTGTTTCTTCGTAGTAAACGTTTTCGAGAATACATGCAAGTTGCAAGTGACCTGAGCATCATTGTTTAGAGTTTTGGTGTCTGAGATGAACATGGCCGGTCCTACCACTTTTGGGACATGTGCCAGTATCTATTTAAAATTTTTTTTTAATAAATTTTGGAACCTAAAATTTTTTTTCTAGAGATTATTTGTGTATAACTTAAAAAAAAAAAAATTTGAGAACCTTTGACAAATGTTTTACTTAGCATCACCGGCATTCAACTACAAAATTTGGCACATCTGCATATGGATTCAAAAAAAAATAAAAAATCTTCATTCTGATATCCCAAAACCCGAAACAAAATTCCTACAGAGGTCACTATTAATGAAGATTGTGCCATCACAACAAAGATCTTTTGGTTAAACGTGAAATCCAAGTAACTTATGTTTTGCCTTCTGACGTCGATATATGTGGGAAGTGAATATGTCTCTAGGTTTCTTCAGAAGAAAGAGGAGGAGGAGGTGGAGGAGGAACACCGAAAACCCAATCTAGGACGTTCAAATATTTTGATCGAAATACCTCCCTCTCCTGCGCGTAGCAGTGCATTATAATAGCTGTCGAAACGCTGAACACGACTACATCTGCTCTTCTAAGAATCTTGGGCGGTCGAATGTATCCTGCCTCCGTCATGGAAGTGAAGAAGCTCTCTATTGCCCTCGCTAAGCAGTATAGTGATATCTCTATCCTTCTGCTTTTCTTTTCAATTGCCAAGGCCAGTCCTGTTGGGAACTGCAGGAACATCCACGGCTTAGATATTATACTACTGCTACATACCCTTTTTGTAAATGAATTTGGTTTGTACCGTTGCTATGGCCACGAGTGGTATGTTGCATGTATCAAGTGTCCGGAAAAGTAGGCAAGTCCAAACCCTAGTATAGATAATTATTACCATGGTATAAGTTTTTGCCTCAATAAGCTTACTATGTTTCTAGTTATGATGAAATTAAAGAGAGAAAAATTAAGATTGGGTTCTAACCAGGCAGAAGTGCAGTAAGTGGAGAGAAACAAACTAGATCTCGCTGTGCCAAAAAGACCCTTGCCAAGTATAGAGTATTGCCTGTGAGATGAATATGAAAGACTGTGATGCATAAAGATACACAAAACTATAACTAGCAATGGAATGAAGGCGAAACAAAAATTATTACTTTTTTAGTAGGTCTTGGCGATGGACTATCAGCGCTGGAATCAAGTAGACAGGGACGTAGACAGGTAGCGCCCTCATGTAAGCTTGAAGGAAAAATGTAAAACCGTGCTTAGTACATGATTCACCTCCATGTATCATCTGCAAGAGACAACATAAGTAAAACTTCTGTACAAGATTAATATTGATAGTAACGCACATTGAAGACATCTATCAACATGTATATGCTAATGCAGTGATTAATATGGTGACACACAAAAAGACGACTATGAAGTTTCAGATTGTCGTGGCTCTATAAAGTTCCACTATTGAATTTAAGGAGCAAAAATTATGTTCGAGAGAATGATTGCTGTTGATACTTGATAGAAACAAGAAAGATACATTATAAACGTACCGAACATGGGATTTTCATGTTGGGATCAAGTTTGATATCAACTCCAACAGACTTGTAATGTTTCTCAATTGCCCTTAAATTGGTGAATGGTTTGGCGCTTGCAAGATCTTTGATGCCTTGTAAGATAGAAAGATCCTTCCCACTATGTTTGTTAAGGAAGGACTTATAGGATGAAGGAAGACTTTCTTGCTTTAAAATGTAAGCAGACCTGAAAACCCCAACATAATCACTAATCAAAGAATGAAGTTTTTTTCTCTTGTATGCATAATCTATAAACAAATGTTGCTCTTAGCATTAGAGTATTCAAAAGCCATTGCGTAGGAAGAGAGATAAACATACAAAATCTGAGAAGATGAGAGACACATGAGAAACAAGTCCCCATGTTCCCAAGTAAGCGGCTTGCAAATGGAACCAAACCGTTTGCTTTTAATGCCGCACCGGGACGCAAGAACCGCCGCACGCATCAGGATGTAAACAGCCAAACTCGTGTGTGTTGTGTTTGGTCCAGTGAGAAGCATCGATGGCCCAGCAACTAAACCAGCAAACAGAGCCCTCCACTTTGCAGGTCTAGGTTTCAGACAAAACACTTGAAAGTGATGAAACGTGTTCGCCATACACTAAAATCTAAATCTGAATGAAGAGACAAAAGCAAAGATAGCGGAGCATGCCTTTGGTGTCCTACAAGAGAACAAATAGCTTCGTCTACGGAGACAAAAGTACCAGCAAAAGTTCCCAAGAACAGTCCGTATCTTAGTGTCTCCTTAATCCCCATGGAAATAGCTTCACTATTCGAGAAATCACCGGTTCTCCTAAAACCGATAGATTCGAATCCAAAATCAAATTCAGCAACAAATTCCGAAATTAAAAATTTTGAACTCCGGTTACCTCGATTTAGAAGAAGATCTACGGCGAGCGAAACGAACAATGATAGAGAAAAGAGCTAATCCACCTTTAATCCCCGTACCTATGGAGAATCCTTTGAGGGAAGCGACGATGATTCGACGCAGCTTCTCCGAGTCATCCAGTTTCGTTTCAGATAAAGAAGACAGAAACCAAGAGGATTTAATCGAATCGGAACCGTTGCAATGCGTGCATGTAAGGTCAAACGATTCGCCGCCGGAGATTCCATCGATTTCACCACCGATACATGAGCAGCGAGAACCGTTCGCCTTTCGGCGAGACGGCGACATGACGTCGGGATTGATCCTGAACCAGAGACCAAGGAAGGAATGGGAGAAAACCAGAAAGTTGGTATGGGAATGACGAAGACAGCAATACAGATTTAGAGCCACTAAGGATTATCCACTTGTCATGGGTTGACGGACACGTGTCAGTTGCTTTTTGTTTCTTTTTCTGTTCCTATTCTCTTTGATTGATTGCTCTGTCTCGGTAACCGTTTACTAACTTACAAAGGATGTATGGGTTGTGAATTGTATTGACTTGTATTATGGCTTGACAAGATAATCTTCTTTTTTTTTTTTTTTGTTGAAAATTCTGTTCTGTATCACATTTTGTTTTATGTTCTACTTGTATGTAGTTCAATAATTTGCGGTCGACCACTAAAACCATTGTCCATCTCCACAACAATGTAAAATCCAAGCAACTAAAGAAAAATTTTTTATGAAAAAAAAAAAAAAAAAAAAAAAAAAAAAAAAAAAAAAAAAAATCAACTAAAGAAAGTTGTTTTCTAAAATAAAATTCTATTATTGAAGGCTAAATAAAGTTTTTTATATAAAACTACAATAGTTAATATTAGTTTCATTGTAAATATTATTTAGTTATTTGACTTCTAGGCTTTGTATTTTTTGTCGCCTTTTTATTTTATGTTAAGTTAAGACACTTATAAAGGTTAAATTTTAGTGCAAGCTTTTTACACAATCTTCATGTTGTAAAGATTCATGTTCGCCCGAGTTTATACGATCTTATATAAATTTCTAAATTTTAAATTTAAAGTTAAATTTAAATTATTTTGTATTTATTTTTTGGTCTGACTAATTTTGACCACATCAATAGTATTATTTCCGAAGTGTTTTTTTTTAATAAACTCTCACGTTAAAAATTAGGTTGGTTAAAATTGTTGTCATCATCAATAAATTTATATATATAATTTATTATATAATAAAAATAGTTTTATATTAATAATATTAGATTTTTATGTTATATTAAATTATTTACTATAAATTAATATAACTATTTTCAAAAAACATATTTTAAAAAGTAAGATAATTTTTATATATATATTGTGTTATTATATAGAAATTTATTTTTGCTATTATAAAATTTATAAAACTAAGATATAAAACATTTTATAATTAAAAAATAATTAGGAGATAAAATATATGTATAAAGATATTTTAAAAATATTTCTAATGTGTTAGTATTTTTAAAATTTTAACACAATAATAGGTATATATATTTTGATAGGTAAATTTTTTGTCATATAGAAATAATTTTATGTTTTACTTAATTTTTAAAAAATGTAAATAAATTTTATTATATTGTTTTATTGCATTAATAAGACATAAATTAATAAGTATTTGTAAAACAAAATATGCATGTATGTGCGGGTAAGACAAATAATATGTCATTGTCTAGGGAGTGATTTACACACAAAGTGAGTTTTTATTAAATCTTGAGACACTTTATGCTATGAAAGTACTGTAATGAAGGTTGGACGGGCATGCCCGTCGATTTCTCATCTTCTTTTTGCGGACGCCCGTCGATATCTCATCTTCCTTTTGCGGACGATAGTCTCTTTTTTTGTAAGGCACATAAAGTGAAATGTCTAACCATTCTCAAGAAATTGAAGGATTATGAGAAAGTGTCGGGTCGGCTAATAAATTAAAAAAAAAATCAATTCAATTTGGTCACATGATTGAGAAACCTATTCTCAAAAGAACTTCACGATATATTAGAGATTCATAACTTAGGTTGGATGGATTCATATCTGGGATGGCCAGAGAGTATGGGTGGATCAAAAACGCAATATTTAGTTTCATTCAGGATCGACTGAACAACATAGTAAACAGATGGACTTTTAAGTTCATCACAAAGGGAGGGGGAGGAAAGGAGTTAATTATAAAGTCAGTGGTCATTGCCTTACAAAACCATGTAACAAAGAAATTGATGAGTCCAGTTGCACAATTCTGGTGGAGATTTGGGAGAAATACAAAAAAGATGCATTGAAAATTATGGGATAAATTGGTCCATCATAAGGATGAAGGAGGCCTCAGATTTAAAGACCTGGCAGATTCTAACACAGCTATGTTGGGAAAACAATTCTGGCGATTGATAGAAAAATAAGATGTTATTTTCTCGAGTATTTAAATGAATGTATTTCAAGAATGCATCACGTCTGGAACCGATTAGATCATACTTACTATCATATGGATGACGTAGTATTATCTTAGCTAGATCTCTGGTTAGTAAAGGACTAATCAAAAGGGTGGGATCAAGACTTCTGTCTCAGTATGGAATGATCTTTGACTCTCAACCACTCGTCTGAGACCACCAAACAGTAATCAAAATAACTTACTTCCTCTATAGTGGACTCGCTCATCAACGCAACATCAATAACATGGAATTTCAAGTAATCCGGGCAGTATTGGATCCCAATGGCGTGAAGATCATCGAAAGTATCTCATTGAGTCAGAACCTTTCGATAGACCAAGATGGTTGGAACTTTACTAAAAATGGAAAATATATTATCAAATCTGGGTATCAAGTGGAGCGAGTGTACCCCGATATGAAAAAAAATGAGTCTGATATATGGACTAAACGTTATTTTCCTGAAGGCACATGCTTGGAAAGTAAGATGCTCACCAAAGATGATACACTTCTTATGGAAAATAGTATTAGGATGTCTATCACTAAAGAAAAATTTGTGGACAAGGGGGATACAATGTGATACTCAGTGTGCACGGTGCGGAGCAGCAGAGGAATCAATCAATCATGTTTATTTCGAATGTCCTCCGGGGTATTCAAGTTTGGGCTCTTTCACATACACCATCGAACCCATCTACTTTTTCCAATTTCATCGATTTTTGCAATTTCATCGATTTTTGCAAATATGGATTTTTGTATTGGTGAGTGGTTCCGCAAATGGAAAATCATCAGTTTGTTTGGATTTTATGGTACATTTGGAAAGGACAATTTTCAATCTTCTGATCTAGTTC
>NC_027753.1:11709444-11718122 GCF_000695525.1 Brassica oleracea var. oleracea
CTAGTTCGGACATAACCAAAACCTATTTTAATAAATAAAACTAGATTTTGATCGGCGCTTGAGATTTGTTTTTTCGTAGTTTTTTTTTCTTGTTAAAGTCCAATTAGAATAAGATAGAAATACATGTTTCATTCTAGAATTATGTGTTTCAAAATATATGTAACATAATTAGATGTGTAAATTTTGTGTTGATTATATATGTTTGTAAAATATAAATAGGTATTATATAAAATTAATTATGTGTAAAATTAGCAAGGACAGATTATCAACTGGTCTGAATTCGGACATAACCTAAATCTATTTTAATAATTAAAATTAGATTTTAATCGGTGCTTGAGATTTGTTTTCTTGTAATTTTTTTTCTTGTTAAAATCCAATTAGAATAAGATATAAATACCTGTTTCATATTAGAATTATGTGTTTCAAAATATCTGTATCTAATTAGATGTGTAAATTTATGTTAATTATATATGGTTATAAAATATAGATATGTATTATCTAAAATCTGATTATGTGTAAAATTACTATAATTTTTTTTAAGACATTAGACTTTAGATCTATACTATTATTTTTGAAGTGATTTTTCGCAATCGAGCTCTCACGTTAAAAGTTGGAGTGGTTAATATTGTTTATACCCTTAATGAATTATTATGTTTTTTATTAGCTAATCAAAAATATATGTAAAAACTTGTTTTAAGGAAAATTATATGCTCATGGCTTTGCTCTTTGTTGATGTGATGATGTCTTATCGTTAGATATGATATCCTAATGTTTTATAATAAAAATTTATATCCCCAATTTATTAATATTGAAAAAGAGGATAAACCTGCATTGTTTCAGTTTCCTCTTTTCAATATATTCGAATATTATAGATCAGGATGTTTGTGTTAACTCATGACACATCTAAATATTCATGATAAAACTTATTATCTCATGTACAGTTTAAAAATTTATTTAAACATTTGAGTTAAAAAAAAGCTACCACGATGGTACTTATAGTATCCTAATATACTCATTTATATTTACATATACATAGGGAAGTAATAGATGTTATATTTTGTATATATATATGTATAAGTGTTTCCAAATTTATTTTACCCAATTAAAATTATTTCAATTACGATAAAATTATTAAATTAAAATAGGATAAACCTGCATTGTTTCAGTTTCCTCTTTTCCATATATTCGAATACTATAGATCATGTTTGAATTGATAATATATCCATATACAAATATTTGTAAAATTATTGTGTCCGCATGTGCGGAAAAAACACCTAGTCTTATCTATTCAAATAGAAGTTATGACTTCTTTCACGCGTGATTTTTTTTTTTTTAATTTGGACCATTATTTAGAAATTTCTTTTAATGTAATTTACTAAGATTAATAATATATAGAATTTTAATCTACTTTAATCATAATATCTTTTGATATTTGTTCATTTTAAATATAGATATATTTATTTTTAAAAATAACAAATCTGTTTTAAAATATTTTACAAGATCTTCATTTTCAAAATTTTTATTTAAATATTATTGAAATTAGTTATGAAATATTGTTATACATTAATATATTCAGCTATCGTTTTTAAAATGAAAAAAAAATATATATATCCTATTTTTATCTATTTTATAATCATAATCAATAATATTAAAAATTATATTAAATTTATAAATTTTATTTTCATAGGCATAAAATATTTATGTGAAAAATAAAAATATAATACATTGATAAGACACAAATAAAAATATGATATATTGGTAAGACGGGTTAACATTAGCAAACTATATAATACATGTATAAAAATTAACATATATTTCATTAAATCTAATAACAAAAAAAATTTGTAACTACTTTAATCATGATATCTTTTTAATTTAAATATAAATATATATATATATATATATATACATATATGTTATATTTTAAAAATTCTAATAAATACGTTTAAAAATATTTTAACGATATCCTAATTTTCAAAAATTTATGTAAATACTTTCACTAATTTTGTAATTAGCAATGAACTATTATTACGCATTAATATATATTAAGTTTTTGTTTATAAAATGAAAAATTAAAATTATATCCTATTTTATCTACATTATAATCATAATCATCAAGTTATAATACAATTATTATATTGAACTAAATATGATAAAAGTATATTAAATTGATAAGTTTTATTTTTGCAAATATAATTATTTATTTTAAAAATATATATTATTTATGACAGAACGGCTTAAAATTAGCAAACTATATAATACATTTCTAAAAATTAAAATATTTTAAACTTTTGTATATACAATAATATATTATGTAAATGAATACGCATTAAAAAATATTGGTAAAAGGAAATCTAGTTTTGAAGGACGGGTCAGAATTTAGTTTTGAAGGACGGGTCAGAATTTAGCATAAATTAAATACAGAATAATTTTTAAATATGTTTTCTAATTAATATATTAATTTTATTAGTAAGTAAATGCAAATAAAATAAAATAAATGTATAATAGGAAGTAACAAATACATATGGTTTTAAACAGTTAATTAATTATAACAAGTAAATTATAAAATTATTATATATGAAATAGTTGTATAAACATTCAAGTTTATGATTAACATTAAAAATATATAGCACTAATGATCTAGAACAAATATATATTTATATATAAAAATAAAAACAAACATCATCGCGGTTACGCGGATCAATATCTAGGTATATATTAAATCTAAAATATAATAGCTTATTTTGACCCACGAAAATAGTTTGTATTATGAGGGTTTTCAAAACTCTCTTTTGGTGAAAATTTTCAAAAAAAATTCTTCTACGATTTCTGTTTTTTTTTTTTAAATGTTTGTGGGACTGGGGGCTGATGACGAAGAAAGGTCATGCTTTCATTTTGAATGATTTATACACATTATAGATCCGATTCGGTATTTCCCTTTGCTATTTCATAAATCCATTTGTCTAAAAAAAAAAAAAAAAAAACAGTGGTACGTAATATATATATATATATATCTCTACACAAAGGACGATAAAACAAAGAACGAAGATAAATAGAGTTTAGAAGAAAACATGGTGCGTGTTGAAGATCAATATTGACTTCCAATATGGAGAACAAAAGAAACATCTTCCCAGTCTTCAATTTGAGTTTGATTCTTACAAAGATAGAAAGAACGAATTGCAACTATTTTATACATGAGTAAAGAAATATATATATATATATATATATATATATATATGAATAAAGATAAGTATTGTCTTAGTTTTTTCGTAAACTCAATATATTTCATAATGACTAAAGAATTAATAAATGTTGTCAAGCCTTTTGTCAGAAGTTCTACACAGGACATACGATGAAAAATAAGTCTAGCATTTGCAAAGGGTATAGGAAAAGGCTTAAAGCGACTTTCCTTCACCCAACGGCTGCAATTGGTGTCTCTTGCTTCCTCTCCCTACAGTCCACGCAATGCTCCGTGGTTGATGTCTTGCGTGGCTAGGCCTTCCTGCGTTCTTCCTTTCTGTTATTCGTCGTTGTTGTTTTGTTCTTAGTTTTTTTTCGGTGTGTCTTTTCCTAATTTCTATGTTGTTCTGTCAAAAACTCGAAAAATGGTAAATAAATTAAACATTTTTACCAAAAAAAAAAAGGGTATAGGAAAATTCCAACTATTGAACTTATTTTTACTTAACGCCATTATGGTTTTGAGATATAAGAACTGGGCTGATATGGTGTTTTGGGTGATTAGAATGGGTGTTCAATAGCTATATCTATAGGAAATAAAACTCGTAGAATGAGTTTGGAATCTTCACAAAATCGTAAGAAAATCTAAAATTAATTGAGAATCATTTGAAAAGTTGTAATATATATTTTTTACTAATTACAAAATAGACGTGATGATAATTATGATGTCAATTTGGCTTACGTGACATCATAAAAATCAATTGAATAAGTTGTAGGTCCAAAATTCAATAGCTAAGAAAATTATATCAATCCAAAATATAAGAAGCGTGTATTCTTTCCTTAAATAAAAGTTAATGGAAGTAGAAGCATTGTGGTGGGGAATGGAGAGCATGCTTCAACATTCAACATGCCAGAGCTTTGGGACATACTGTAAAGAGCTGATTGCAATGATAAAAGAGCCTCATGTCGGGCCAAGCTTTGCGACGGAATTGAAAAGAATATAGACGCTACAGATATGATTCCCGGATTTCAACATCATTCATGTTCCACGAGCGCGCAATCAGATTTCAGACTTTTTAGCTAAAACTGCTAGATCTTTTCATAGGGAGTTACATTTTATTGGTTGTTCTATTCCGGTCTGGTTACCCAGACCACCTCAAGTTTGAGCAATAGAATGGTCTTCTGACGTCAAAAAAAAAAAAAAATTAAAATAAAAGTTAAGGTGTTACCTAATATGATTAACATATATATGACAATTAATGATTATGATGATATAGATTTGATAACAATTTTTGTATAGTTCCTAATTTTTGTTTAATTTATATTATTTAAAAAAAATTAAACAATCACATTAACAACATAATAAAAAATTTAGATTTTTTTATTATATGTTATAGTTTGAATTTTTTAAAATGACTTTAAATTACAAAAAATGTTAAAAATATTTTTGAAAATTTTGTGATCAATGGCTTAATTTTTTTTATAACAAGATACAATGATCATAAAATCGTATAATATGAATTTTTATTTAATAGATATTCATATTAAATAATATATATAGATATATATATTTAATATTGTTTAAATTAAACTATGTACCATTTAAAAATACATAAATATGTTAATTTTGAAATTTGCATCGAAAAGTATCATATCAAAAAATTTGGGATTAATGGTTTAATTTTTTTGTTACATCAAATATATAAATGTTAATAAAACCATAAGAGTAGTAAGTCTCATTAATAAATATTTATATTAAAATATACTATATATTTATGTCAATATCATTGAAATAAATTATATACCATATAAAGTAAATAAAATGATTATTTTGATTTATTTACCACAAATATATAGCAAATAAACAAGAGGTATTATGTTGATTTGTGTGATTACTCTAATCTCCTATATATTAATTGAGAAGCAATTCAGCATGCGTAAGATTTTATTAACTAATATTGTTCGAACATCTTACCCGAGATCGATACAACTAAGATTTATTTAGAAGCTATTGAAATCACCTAACGAGAACATGGATTGCACAACAAATTTGTTTTCCCAACCCTAACCCCCTTTCTATTCGTGACAACACTGCCATAGAATATTTGGAACTGTCGATTGACAATATGAAAAGGTAATTGTTTTAAGTTCAGCTCATTTTTTAAATGGACCACGTACATACTAAAATGTGTTTTGATTAAAAATTATTGTATACCCAAAATCAATATGAACCATGGTCATTTCCGCTTAAAATTTTGTCACAATAAAAATATAGGGTTAAGCAAAAAATTTAAATTAAAAAAAATACGAATCAGAACGGATCCAAAAATAGTACTGAACTTTACCAAAATTGGTTAGATATCCGAATGGGTTCAAAATTTTGGTATCTAGAGAACCGGAACCGAATCAATCCGAACCAAAATATTTCGGATATCCGAATATATTCGAATAAGATTTATATACTTAAGTATATTAATTATTTCAAATTTAATATCTACAAGAATATACAAAATATATAAGATTTTTTAAGTTGTCCAAAATACTTGGAAATATATACAAATAGTTATAAGTACATGTTTAAAAGCTAAATGATACTTAAAATACCTAAAATACTTAAAATATTTATTGATTTCCTATCCAAATATTAAATCTAAGCCATTTTTATGTTAAGTTTAAGTATTTTGGCACACATTATTCAAATTTATATATTATAAATAATTTTTATTTTTAAATTTTGAAAAATTTAAAATATATATGAACTTTAATTTTTGAAAAAATAAATAAATAGGTTATATGAACCCAAACCCGAACTAGACCCGCAAAGATCCAAACCGAACCAAATCCGCAAGAATCTGAACCAAATAGTACTCGAATCCCCAACTCTAATCAAATGTAAAAAAAATTATTGATAACAAAATATAAAATATTTAAATACAATATATTATTAAAAAAATTCACTCTGCTCAAGGCGCGAGTTATCATCTAGTAGTTAGTTATAAGTAGATGTGTATGAAATTAATTAACTGCATATAAATGGTGAACAAATCCAAACTGTTTCTATAAATATGTAACATTATTAACATATATTTATACGTAAAGAAGAGAAAATCGGGAGTTATTGTTTCTTAACGTATTGATTTTTATATATTTTTCAAATATAAGTATACTAGGTGTTTTGTCCGCGCTTGCGGGCTTAATAATTTTACAAAAACATTTATATAAATAAACTTGAAAACATTCTTATATACATAAAACTATATATGGATTTATATTTATTTTAAAAATATTATGATGTAAAATATTTTTGGATTACATAATACTATCAAATTAATGAAATTTGTTTTTAATTTATGGGTAATTATATATTAATAATAATTTAATTATTAATTAATGATAATAAAGACTTCAAACGGTCTAAATTTGAACATGAGAGAATATTATAAATATTTTTAAATTCTTTGCAAATTGTTTTTATAAATTATGACAATGAGTGATTCTAATTGTCATAAGAAATCTATCATAAAAGATAGATGATCCATTATATCTTATGCGATATATATATATATATTAAAATAGACACGGTTTAATATTACTAAACTTAATATAATATAAACATATATATAATATTTTCAAATTACTTAATTAAATATAATATATTTAACTATGATATTATCGTTAGAATTTTTAATTATTCAGAAGATAATGATAAATTATCAGCTAAATAAATCACTAAAATTATTTATCATGATTAATAATTGAGAATAAAATATAACTAAATCTAAATTATGGAGAGTATGACAAATAAACAAATTCACTTCTCAAATAATAGCATAGATTTTGGATTTGTTCCATATACGAGTTAGATGATTTAACTATAGGTTTTGTGACTTGATTCATTATAAGTGTAATGTACAACCTTATATACAGACTCCTATGGCTAGGGTATTGAGAGACTCAAATTATGTACAATTAAACCCTTAAGCATATATTTCCTTATACATCTATTACGCCCCTTCAAGATGGAGATGGTTTGACAACTCCAATCTTGTGACATGTACGCTGAAAAGGTTATCACGAAAGTTGTTTGGTAAGAGCGTCAATGAGTTGGTCTCGTGTTGAGACATGAGTTACACGAAGTTGTCCTCACTGACTTGATTCATTTTAAGTGTTATGTACAACCTTATACACAGACTTGTATGACTAGGGTATTGAGAGACTCTAATTATAAACAATTAAACCCTTAAACATATATTTCCTTATACGTCTATACGCCCCCCCCCCCGGCAATATGGAGGTGGTTTGACAACTCCAATCTTGGGACATGTATGCTGAAAAGGTGATCACGAAAGTGGTTTGGTAAGAACGCCAACGAGTTGATCTCGTGTTGAGACGTGAGTTAAGCGAAGTTGTCCTGACTGAATCTGTTCACCGAGGAAGTGGTAATCCAACGCACTATGCTTCATTCTGAAGTGAAATACATGATTAGCACAAAGATATGTCGCTCCAATATTATCACAGTAGATGAGAGGGATCTTCGGTATTTGGATACAAAATTCTATTAACAAGGAACAGATCCAACGCAGTCCTGCAATGGCGTTTGAAACTAATCGGTACTCAGCTTATATTGATAATCTAGCCACTCCCTTTTGTTGCTTCGAAGACCATGAGATAGGGTGACTTCCCAAGTACACAGCATATGCATTTGTCGAAACAGTCATCATTTTCCCATGCCCAATCTGCATCTGAAAAGGCATGAAAGGACAAAGGACTATTCTTGTGCAAAAGGATACCATGTGACATCGTATCCGCAAGGTAACGTAGAATTCACTTAGCAGCATTCCGATGAACATCTGATGGGCGATGCATATACTGAGATAACTTGTTGACTATGTAAGCGATGTCAAGCCGTGTGAATGCAAGATACTGAAGGCTTCTGATAACTGTTATGTACATTAAGTCGGGTCTGACAGTGGAGATTCAAGGTTGACTGAGAGCTTTTCAGCTGAGTTCAAAGGTGTGGAGACCGTCTTCTTGTTCTGCATATTAACTTTGTGCAATATAAAGTTGCACAAACACAAAGATTATAAGAACTTATCTTCTTATTAGATTTAGAAACTCTCTCAAAACTAAACATTTCAATGTGTTTCTCTTGATGGAACATCTCTCCATGAGAACTCTTTATATAAGACGAATCTACATCTTTTCCTAAGGGTGAAACTACATCTTTTCCTAATAATAATATGGAAACATTCCTAAGCTCGATATGTTTTCGTTTTCCCTTAACCCATCAAACTTCACTTTAATGAGTTAACTTGCTCCTCAAGTTAATTGGAATTATCCAACATTCTCCCCCTTAATTCCAACTCGAATCTCGGGTATGTTGATCTTCTGAACTCCGATGGACTTGCGCATTGCTTTGAACTTAATCCTTGCCAATGGTTTAGTGAGTATGTCTGCCTTCTGCTCCACTCCAGGTACGTGCTTCACTTCGATAAAGTCGA
>NC_027753.1:11718384-11718793 GCF_000695525.1 Brassica oleracea var. oleracea
GATGTTCCAGGTAGAACATAAACCCTGTAGTGCTTCTTCCATCATCAACGTCTATGTTATGGCTGCTGTCACTGTAACCTGTAATCTCCGTTGTTCCATCCCGTTTGAAGAAGAGACCATACTCTGTAGTGCCCTTTATGTATCGTATTAGATGCTTCACTGCTTCTCCATGACTCTCTCTTGGACTCTGCATATATCTGCTTAATACACCAACCAAAAACGCCAAGTCCGGTCGTGTATGAAGAAGATATCTTAAGCATCCTATGGTGCTTCAATACAATGTTGCATCATTCTCAGGCTCCTCCTCTACCTTTGATACTTTCAAACTCGTGTGCATCGGAACGTGAGTATAGTTACATGACTCCATCTTCGTCTTGACAAGTATACCTTGCGCGTATCCTTCTTGTTT
>NC_027753.1:11718907-11719346 GCF_000695525.1 Brassica oleracea var. oleracea
AAAGTTCCTGTTACAAATAAGTCATCAACGTATATAGCTATGATCAGAAGCTCCACCCTTCTGTTTCTTTTGATATACCGCAGGTTCCTTGGTGCACTTCGTGAACTCCAACTCCTTCAGAAGACGGTCGAGTTTGATGTTCCAAGCTCTCGGAGCTTGACGCAAACCGTATAGTGCTTTGCTAAGTTTGTACACATGATCCTCCTTTCCTTTCTCTACAAAGCCTTTTGGTTGAGTCACGTATATATCCTCATTTAAGTCTCCGTTCAGGAACGCAGTTTTCACATCTAAGTGATGGATTTCCCATCCATTAGTTGCTGCTAACGCCAAGAATAGTCCTATGGTTTCTATCCGAGCAACTGGTGCAAACACTTCGTCGAAGTCTATGCCTTGTTGCTGCACGTAACCTTTTGCAACTAGCCTTGCTTTGTATTTGATC
>NC_027753.1:11719426-11719952 GCF_000695525.1 Brassica oleracea var. oleracea
CTTGTTTTTGATGATAGATTCGATCTCTGCCTTCATTGCATCATCCAAGCTTGTATCACTGCAGTTTCGATGTAACTTTCTGGTTCACCATCGATGGTGAGCAAGAGTCTGCCACCTTCAACTTCAGCGAGTGGGATGTAATCATCGAACCACTTTGGTTTTCTGATGTTACGGCCATATCTTGATGTTACATGCTGGTCCTGGTTTGCGTCGTTCTTCTCTGCTACTTGCTCTTGTTCACCTGCGTCTACAGCTTCTTCTTCTTCATTATTGTTTTTCTCTTCATGGTGTTGGTGATCTTGATGCTCATCACCATCTCCTTCTTCTGTAACATCAATATGAGGAAGCTTGAATGATCCTGGTTCTTCGTCTACGTTTGTTGATAGTGTGGACCAATCCCAACTCTTCTCGTCAAAGATTACAACTCTACTAACAACTATCTTCTTCGCGACCGGATCATAGAGCCTATAAGATTTTGAGCCGGGCTCTGTGCCTAGGTTGATCACCATCCTTGATCGATCATCCA
>NC_027753.1:11720069-11720590 GCF_000695525.1 Brassica oleracea var. oleracea
TCTTCGTGGTGTTGGTGATCTTGATGCTCATCACCATCTCCTTCTTCTGTAACATCGATATGAGGAAGCTTGAATGATCCTGGTTCTTCGTCCACGTTTGTTGATAGTGTGTACGATGCGGTGAGATGTCTAGTTACATCGTTTTCTTCAACAAAACGAATGAACTCAGAAGATGTGAACTCTCCTCCTCTATCGGTACGAAAAGTCTTGAGTTGTAGCTTCGTTTGATTCTCCACATACTCCTTGAACTTTTGGAACCGATCGAACGCTTCACTCTTCTCTCTTAGCAGAATCGTCCACTTATATCTTGAGTAATCATCAATTAAGACAAATACATATCTATTGTTTGCTGGTGTTGATGGTGATATCGGACCGCACAAGTCACCATGTACCAACTCCAATGCGTGTGATGCTCGATACTTTGCTTTAGGCGGGAAAGACTTCCGAGTTTGCTTCCCAACTAAGCAGGCGCTGCACACATCTTTCTCGTGTATCACCTGAGGCATCCCTACTACCATCTC
>NC_027753.1:11721014-11721185 GCF_000695525.1 Brassica oleracea var. oleracea
ATCTCTCCCCTATTTTTCCGATGAACGTGATCGAACCTTTCCCAACAATCTTGACGTTTGATCCATCACCGAATTTGAATTTGTCTTTGATGCTCTCATCTAGGTTTGAGAAGAACTCTCTCTCGCCTGTCATATGGTTACTTGCACCATTGTCAAGGTACCATATACTTG
>NC_027753.1:11721251-11751797 GCF_000695525.1 Brassica oleracea var. oleracea
TTCATGCATATATAATGCATCTGCTTCTTGTGTTTCCGTTAGGTTAGCTTCTTCTCTTGGTCGTGTAGGACAATGTGACACGAAGTGCCCCATCTTGTCGCATCGCCAACATCTAACCTTAGAGTAGTCCTTCTTGGTCTTGTCTGAAGCTTCCACTCCTTTGTTATGACCATAAGAACCATTAGACCTTCCTCGTCCTCTTCCTCTTCCTCTTCCTCTTCCACCATAACCGCTACCTCTGCCTCTTCCTCGCGAGTTGTTATGGCTTCCACTACCTTGCATATCATTCTTTCCAAACATGAGCTTCGATTGACCTTCATCTTGGGTTTCTTCTTTTATGCGTTCTTCGAAATCCTTCAATCTCCCAACAATATCTTCGAACCCCGTTGAATTCAGATCTAACACTTGTTCTAATGAAGCTACGGTGTGAATGAACTTCGTTCTTGGAAGCCCCTTCTAAAACTTCTTTACCAACTTCGATGCTTCCATTATCTCTCCTAACGCGGCTGCTCTCGATGCTAAGCCTGAAAGTTTTCATGCGTAGTCATCCACCGTGTCTGTGTCTATCATCTTCAGTTTGTCGAACTCAGCCATCAAAGTCTGTAACCTCGCTTTTCTCACGCGATCAGCACCTAGGTTACGGGATTTGATAGCTTCCCAAATCTTCTTCGATGTATCATGTTCTCCTATCTGAAGTATTAGCGCTTCCGGGACTGATTGAAAGATTAGAGGAATCGCCATATTGTTCTTCTTTGCATCATAGCTCCCTGGATCAATCGTATCCCAAACATCGTATAAACGAACCATCACTTTCATTCGCATCGACCATACGGTGTAGTTGGTCGATGATAGCATCGGACATCGTATGTCCTTCTTCATCTCAAGACCTTTATCACGTCCTTGATAATTGTCATCGTCTCCCATGTTTTGATCAAGTTACAACTTCTCTTGTAAACGATCTTCGAAACCTGGAGCTCTGATACCAATTAAAGTTGCACAAACACAAATATTATAAGAACTTCTCTTCTTATTAGATTTAGAAACTCTCTCAAAACTAAACATTTCAATGTGTTTCTCTTGATGGAACATCTCTCCATGAGAACTCTTTATATAGGACGAAGCTACATCTTTTCCTAAGGGCGAAGCTACATCTTTTCCTAATAATAATAAGGAAACATTCGTAAGTTCGATATGTTTTCCTTTTTCCTTAACCCATCAAACTTTACTTTAATGAGTTAACTTGCTCCTCAAGTTAATTAGAATTATCCAACACAATAAATCACTGATGTATTTCTTTTGCAGCAAATGCAAACCATAGGAGGTTCTTGTCACTTCAATTCCCAGAAAATAATGGAGATCTCCCATGTCTTTTATAGAGAATTTGTTGGTAAGTGATTGAATAATCGATTTGACAAATGAGTTGTTGCTTCCTTTTACAATGATGTCATCTGATATATTATGGATTTGACCACTTTTTATACCATAGTATATGTTCTATCTAGAGTCTTTACATTATGTTTGGAGTCTATTTTAGAGTATTATGGAGATTATGGAGCTAAATAAACTTAAAGGGAAGAAACCCCGTACCTGAGCAAATGAAGAGAAGACATAGTCGATCCACATAGGAAGTGTCCGTCTACACATATCATTGGTGTCAATCGACACAAGAGCGAGTAAGATTACAAGATTGCCCCTGATGAGTTTAGACATATATATATATATATATATATATATATATATATATATATACTAGTGTTTAGGCAAAAGAGAGACACATATTTGATATTATTATTCTTTGAAGCTTTTTACGATTTGGAGCAAAGATCCAAGACTCCTTCAGAGTATTGTATTGGAACTCCGGTTTTTCTACTTATGCAATCCATTCAGTTATTCCTTATGTCTTGCTTGATCATGTCTGAGTAGTTTACCTTGTTATACTTAAGGTTTATAATGGTTATGATGAATTATTGATTACTAGGTGGACGGCCCGCACGCTTGTGCGGGCTTAAATATGATCAATAGATTTGATGTTTACATTATCTATGATATATGACTATTACATGTTTTCTTTTATATCAAATTTTCATTTATGTTTATGAAAGCTATCATTTTAGGCAACAAAATGAAAACATACATATGTTAACCTATCGTTTATGTACATGTAATATATCATTATGAATTTTATATGTTGTATAGGTGATGGCCTGCACACTTGTGAGGGCATAAATATGATCCTTAGATATGATTATTACATTTACATTTTAATGTTCTTAATGTAGAGATTATAAGTATTTAAATGTTGATTAAAAGACAAAGGAATGGTATACTCTTCTTCAAAAGACCATGTTCAAATTGTATTTTTGAAACCTTCTTGGGAGTTGATCCATACTCTTTTTCAAAATATGTATCATTTTCAAATCGATCTTCTCAGTCATTTGAAACTGTTCTTTCTTTTGCAAGTTCATCAGACAATATCGGTTTACTTGGTGATATACTTACTAAAGGAGAAACGATTACTTTTAAAGATTGATATAAAGATTACTTTTAAAGATTGATATAAAAGACAAAATGAATGGTATAATAACTACAAAAAAAACCACAAAATGAATAAACAAAACCCTTTTTAACATTAATGTTGATAAGAACATTATCTAAAAATAATACATTTAGTTTGACACTGTCAAAGAAGGTGAAACTATTTTTTAGTTTATCAACCTCTTTAAAAATGACTTATCAACCTCTTTCTACTGATATATTTTCTTGTGACTGCAAAAACAGATAAATATATATCAAAAAAAACATTTAAAATATTTACAAATTAACATAAAAAGGAGTGTAAATATTTAACCTTCCATGTATTGAATTCTCTTCATAACAGTAGATATGATAAACAACATAATAAATGGTACGTAACCATCATGTTCTCCATCTACATTTTTAGAAACGAGACATAAGAAATCTTCAATCTCCACACAAGTTCTTTTGATTAGAAGAGGTTCGCACCGACGAATAAATTTGTTTCTAACTATTGCTTGAATCTAAGACCCTTATAAAAAGAACAATAAATTACATATACATAGATAAAATATAAGTTACAGAGTAGTTAAGGATTAATTACCTTCTCGTCAATCAACACCAAACTAAGTGTTTGACCTTGGTGCATGATATGTTCTTTACATATACTTTTAATCTTCACACGAACAATCCATTTTGTTTCTCTAAAGTTTAAATCTTCTAAGTTGTCAATACACATTTTAATGATATTTTAAAATCTACTTCCTCTGTCGTTTCTATGGTGTTTATATAAGATTTCTGTGAGGATGTGCTTTATAAATTAGGTTAAGAATAATATATGGTGTATTAATTTAGTTATTCGTTTGATACGATAGTATCGTTGATGTATATTCTCCTTTGATATAATGACTACAAAAATACCTTTCTATCAATATTTAATTCTATATTTTGGATACAAAATATAAAATATAAAAATTTGTGTCAAATATTTATATGAATATTTACTTTGGCAGACTATATTTATGACGGTTAGAAATGTTTAGATTTCAATTTACATATGTTAGATTGCAAAATCATATCCTCTTAAAAACCTAAAAATCTTAGATTTTAATTTTATCTATATTAGAGGGTTTAAAATGGAGCATCACTTCCACAAACTAAAGTATTTAAAATTATTACAAACAGAGTTATCATAACATAGCAATTAAATCCATGTTGGATCAAATTTTAATTTAGCACATTGTCTCCCATCTGTGATCATGACCTTTCATGAACATTGCCAAATAATCAAATATCTTAGCTCATTGTTCAATGTAGTTCACAGGCCACAAACGCAAACCTAAAAAGGTTTTGTGGTTTTTGCTCAACCTCCAACTTTTCATATCCAATTATGATAAGACGAATATTATTTACTTTTATGATTCAACATTTATGGTCTTCTAAACATTATTTACTTTTAATTCTAGATTGATGTTTAAAGTTACATCATATATATGTATGCAATAAATAATTCATGCATGTTGGTATGTAGTATTAGACGTTTGTATCAGATTCACTATTTACTTAGTTTGATGTTTACATTTCTATGATTACTCATGAAGAGATGTTTATATTATTTTATATTACGTGTTTTGTTATAAATCTCGCATGGCATCCATTATATCCCATAAAAAATGAAATCACAATTCATGAAGAATCATATTATGTTTATATCATATATTTGTATTAGTACAAAGTTAATTAATCTGATGCATCAAATCTCGAGTAATTTAATTTTTCAATTAGTCTCACCAGTGATATGGTAATGAGCCATTATAGTAGTGAAACATTGGCTTTAAAACAACAAAATGCGGGCCCGCCCATAAAATCAAAAACCATATGTTTAAGCTAAATTTATTAAGTTAACTAAAGTTCCTATCTATCAATCGGTAATTGTATATTCTAGTAACAAAATATAATAATAGATTATGAAAAGAATAATGAATAACTGCTTTGGAAGACTGTATCTATAAGGGTTGGAAATGATAAAATATGTATACGTTAGCCTATAAATAAGAGGACTTAAAATGAACTTGTCGATGAAGTTCGTTTTTAGATTATGGATATCCTCAGAATTTTCTATATCGGGTGAGAAAGAATCTGATAATTAATTTTTTTGATAAAGACGTCTCTGATTATCGTTTTGAAGAATCTATTTTGTATTCTAACCTTAACATAATTATGAAAATGAAAGCTTAAATGTAAATTATACTTATTATAATCTTTGTGATTTAAAAAAGGAATATTTAAATATATTGAACATCATATCTTACCTACTATAATCAGATTCTTTAATTGAATAAATAGATTTCCTTAAGTTACTATTGATGTATTGCTATATCCCTTAATATTAATTGAAGATCTTTTAAAAAGTTGTAAATTCAATTTTGTATTAATTACAAAGTGATCTTGTTTATGTGTCAATCCTTTGCATCTTTAAATTGCTGAGATGGCATTATTACAATGAGTTTAGGCAAACCATAGTGTAATATTAATTTGTTCTAGAGTTAAACAGACGGACGAAAATAATATACGGCCGAATATAACATTGGCTCTTTAGCAATAATTACCTCAAACCTATTGGTCCTATCGGTTTGATATTAGCAAACGAACCTATTTGCTAAAGAAACATCTGAGAAACATACAAATTGGCTCATTAGAAAAACCTAAACGAGTATAATAGGCCAAATGTAATTGATACACTAAAACTGAATCTTTCTTACTGTCAAGTTAACAGTGGTAATTGTAGTATTTGAGATTCAATCTAAATGACCAGTTTACACTTTATTCTTATGAGTTTTCTACTTAGCTAAAACTAAAAGTGGGGTTTGAATTTTGGTGGTAACGTACAAGTAAAATAAATGATTGCAAAGAGTAAATTCGATATTAAAAAGAAGCCAATCTAGGGTTTCTCATTGGGTGTTGATTCTTAACCAAATATTTATTCAAGCACGATGTAACACAGTCTATAACACGGATCACTCAAGTAGAACAGCCCACTGCGTGGTGCTGCTCCCTTTGCGGTTCGATCTTGACGCCTAAACTATCATTTGGATCAAGGATCAGCCACAAGCAATAGAGATCAAGTCCGCTAGGTTCACCGAGCACTCTAGTATCTACTTTCGCTGACTAGAGATGCGCGGCTCATTCACTCAATATAAAGTAATCTACTACATGGTTAATGAGCAGATTCAACCTAAGATCTAGCAGTAAGTGATCAGGTTATAACTAGCATTAAGAACATAGATGAACAAAGACACAATATAGTCGCTTATTTATGTTTAGCTTAGCGATCAACACCCTAGAACCCTAGATGAGCTAGGCGATTACTCAGCCATAACATAAGATGAACAAGACATGATAACTGAATGATACTGCATATAAATCTCAAGAGAAATCAATAGAGTTCAGGATAATCTTCTCGGTGAAGAAGATGAGCCGTCTCCCTTACAATAGCAAATCAATAATCGTCTTAGTCTCCTTGTAAACACTAGCGTAAAACAAAATAAAGATAAGGATGGTTTTTTTATGGAGGCGCCATTGCCTTCAGAGGAGAGTATAAGTGATTAGGGCAAATCTTTGAAAGATATGGAAACTTCCATAAATGTCTGGAATAATCGTCCGGCTGTTCCTAGTGGGATCAACTGTCAGACTGCTCCGCTCGATTGTTCCACCGGGAAATACTCCAATTCTTGCTCCTTTCTTCACGCTTCTTCCTTCAGCTCTTTAGTCTACTTCAGACCTGAAATGACTCTAAAAGGACTAGACTAACTCGATAAAACATTGAAAACAAGTTAGAAAGCATATACACAATATTGTCAAAAACACCATATATCAATTCCCCCAGACTTAGATCCTTGTTTGTCCTCGAACAAGGCAAGTATCAAGAACAGGGAAAAGGTTTGAAAGTGTGGGAACTATCCTATTTCTCAATAACCATACCTTAACCACGAATCTTTGAACCATACAAGCAGGAAACTAGGACCACACACTCTTACCAAAACCACACTGATCGCTGTTCAAAGATCGGCTCCATATTCTATATCTCAAACATGAAAAAGCACACTATCGAGATAGAACTCCCTATATTCATTTAAAAGTGGCGTGATCCTCTTATCACATACATCATTCAGGGTAGACGGGCTAGGTGTGAACAGGCTAATTTTATAGTGGAGTCAAAGAGTGTTTAGGGGCTACCAATTTTTGTAGTGGATGCAGGATATCGCGCAAAATAGCAAGAGAGGACGGATCCATTGATGTCCATAACTTCTTACTCGTTTTGCTGATTCTGGAGCTATCGCTCCGACTGTTCCCCTGCTCCCTATCATTGGTACCAACTCTCTTTGTCCTTATTGTCCAGCGGTTCTCTTTTCTTGGTCCTTCTGCCGTAAGTCTTTTAGTATCGAAAGGAGAGCTCTTATTCAGAATCTCGGTCTGAAAAGAGAGAGCATGTCAAACAAGTAGAAGTAGTTGCGATCGATCTCATCAAAGAGCAACTAGCCAGGCATAAACTTCTTCCTCGTCTAGCTCCAACTGGGTTAGCTCAAGAGGGTCGACGCCCAACCAGCTGTTGACGTCTACTCTTTTATTCCTCCTTCTCCATCAGTAATCTCATATAAAAGAATATATACACATGTTTTTTTTAACTGAATAATACAAACGATGAGATCAAGATGATGGTATGACGGAGAAGGAGATGATGCATGGAATGATAGGTGCCAATGGTGACTCTGCTCGTTCTCCCTTGTTCTCCACTGACTGTTCTGGAGCAGTTGTTCCGACTTCTAAACTGACTGTTCTCCTTGTTCTGTTCGAAGCCTTGCAACGATAACGAGTAAGAGGTTGTGTCGATCCTTTCCTCTCCAACCTTTTTGCACATATCTGCACATGAAACTGAAAACAAAATGCATGAAGGTGGAATAAAGGCTTGCAAGGTAGGAACTAGCTAAAGATGAGCTAGCCACTCAGGATCACCAAGATAGGTAAGAAGAATAAGAAGTCCTAAGTGTAGGTCTTGTTTCCCTGATCTAATGCCCATAACAAGAGGAAATTTGCTGTCAATATTAGGTTCAAGTTAGGTGGAGTTAAGTTTACCCAGTGTAACCTGATCGGATGAAAACTTCTGGAGAGTCAAGTGAGATAAGTCAGGATTGTTCCAGGTCCAAGTGTGGGTCTTTCGTCTCTGCTAAGCTCACTGAATAAGAAAGTTAAAGCACGAGGTGGTTAAAAGATCATCACAGAATAGGGTCCTAATTCCCACAATGAGATAAGATGGTGGAGCAGATCAGTCCGACTCCTCGCTGTCGGAGCGACCAGCTGTCCTCCTGTTCCGCGGTAGTCGTACTCCAGCTACGGAAGATCCAACCGGTTCCTTTGCCCGGGCGATGTGATTGCTGCGGAGTTTGCTCTTGCGCTGATGTTCTGCCCTCTTGGCTGCCGAAACAATCACCTGTGATCGCCTTAAGGATCCTCTTCATGAGGCTCTTGTTCTTGCGCTGGGAATCAACCATCCAACGCCAGTAGGTCACATCATCGGCATCATCATCGAGGGGGCCCAAATCATAGGCAGCGTCCTTGTCCGGCGTGATGTCTTCTACATCATCCATGTCAGCATCTGGAGGCGGCGCTCGTGGATCGGCGTAAAGGAACTCCGGGTCAGGCAAGAAGCGGATGTTCTCGATCGTGCTGAAGTCGTGAGGTGTGTCTGCGGGAGTTTGCAGTACATCACATTTCCCTCCTTATCCTTGAACTTGTAGGTGTACTCGTCGCGGAGGATGTGGCAAGCGATCAGATAAGGGGTGTCGATGTACTCCATCTCATGGTTGACCGCGTATGATTAGAGGTTGATCCCAAAGTACTTGAAGAGAGGAGTGAGTAGGCTACCGCATCGATCCTTTTTTCCATCGGACTTGTTCTCGGCCCTCATCAAACAGTCCCGTCGTGTATAGAACATCCATATGAGATGGTACCCCGGGTTAGTGTTAACCGACTAGATTGGGATGTCTCTAGCTTTGGGGATCTCGTCCTGAAGCCCTGAGTACAGCATTTGCAGCTCTCCCTTGGTGACCTTCGAGGTCTGATCCTTAGCGAATAGGAGGTTGGAGACCATCTTCTCAATCAACCTTAGAGTAGGGTCCCAAAAATGGTCTGTTGGCGTGAACTTGTTAATCACCGCCACCTCTCTACGCTCGTCCGACATCTCATAAATCTCGTTGAGCTTGTCAAGCGAGAAAGAGCAGAACTTGCCGTCGGCCATGAACGAGAAGTAACAGTTCTCATATGTAGGCTTGGAGGGGTCGTCGTACCCGATGTGAGCTGTAGCGAGCACTTGCCGAACGAGGTCCGGGTAGAGCTCGTGTGTTCGGTAGCAAAGAGGAGAAATCCCCATGGCGTGGAGTGTTTTGAACACGTCAGTGTCGAGCCCAAGGGAGGCAAGGGTGTCCGCGTGACCGAAGCGAGTGGGCAGGATCTCGATGTTACGGAGCGAGTTGTACCATTTTGCAGACTCCTTATCCCATCCCTCACAGTTGAAGTCGAGGAGCATCGGGTCGTCGATATTGATTGGCTGACCCTCTTGGTCCTCTCGCGGCCATGGGTATGAAGCCGGAGCATTGTGGTTTGGAGGCGGCACGTAGTTTTCGTGGGTGATCTTTTGGGTTTTAACCGACTTTTGCTTGGTCCGTGGAGGCATCTGCAAAAGATAAGAAGCGGTTGTGGATTAGTACCGTTCGTGGGTTTTCTAGAAAAGCATGGAATCGTACCTATTCTCAAATAAATTCAAATCCATTCAGTTTCCAAACAACCCAACTATAACATTAAGAACGATGACCCGTGATTGACATAAACTTAAACCATTCAGCGAATCAATCGACAAACTCAAGTGAAATCTCATTATCTAGGCGCGCGAACAATAGGATTTTTATTTCCAATTCACAGTCAACTCCCAAAACAAGGCGGTTCATATTCTTTTCAGTTTCTATTTTTCTACCATTCTAGAAACCTAGGATGTGATATCAATTAATAGTGCGAGAGGAAGAAAAGAGAGAGAGAGAGAGAGAGCCACAAATCGCGATTTGCATGCGCGGTTGTGGGAGATGTCGATCTGTTACCTTGCTTGGTTGAGAGAGGTGACTGCAAAAACAGAATGAACTCGAAAATCCAAAGAGTTAGAATCAAAAGCTTGACAATCGATTGAGAGTTCAAAGAATTTGGCTTAGGGTTCTATCCTTAAGGGAGATGAGTTTGCGGCGAGTGGGGGCTAAGTGGGAAAGTGGGGTGGGTTAGCCTTAAATAGGCAAACCCTAACCGCTTCCTCTTCTTTTTTTTTTTTTTTGATTCGAAGACTTACTTGGGGGAACAGTTGTTCTCCAGCGAGAATGGTCTACGGATTGATCCTCCGGGAAACTTCGGTTTTCTTTTTCCTAAAACAAATTTCAAACCAAACTACAGAAAAATTTGAAAAGAAAAACATATTTACACTTACCAGTGGGTTGCCTCGCACCAAGCGCTCGATTTAAGTCATTAGCTTGACATTGGGTAGCCAATTAGGCTGTGGAGGGATCGCATAAGGGAATTTCTTCACCTTCTGTGATTGTTGTTTCAGCAAGGTATGGCTTGAGGCGCTGTCCATTAACAACGGACTCTCTCCCATTAGGGTCCATCAACACAACTGCTCCATATGGTCGGACCTCCTTGATAGTAAACGGGCTAGACCATCTGGACTTCAACTTCCAAGGGAACAGATTTAGCTTGGAGTTGAAAAGCAAGACTCGATCATTCGGTTCAAAGCTTCCGCTGATGATCCGCTTGTCATGATATGCCTTGGTCTTTTCCTTGTAGATTTTTGTGCTCTCATAAGCCAGGTGCCTGATCTCTTCGAGCTCTTGAATCTGGATGGAACACCTCTCCTTGGCCGATTTGATATCAAAGTTGAGCAGTTTGACAGCCCATGCTGCCTTGTACTCTAGTTCCACTGGGAGATGACACGCCTTGGCATAGACCAGGTGATATGGAGTGGTTCCGAGTGGCATCTTGTAAGTTGTTTTGTAAGCCCATAGTGCATCATCTAATTTAAGAGATCAATCCTTGCGTGTAGTTCCGACTATTTTCTGCATGATTCTCTTGATCTCTCTATTAGACACTTTCACTTGGCCACTTGTCTGCGGATGATATGCGGTTGCAACCTTATGCTTGACACCGTTCTACTTCAAGAGGCCTTGGAAAACCTTGTTGATGAAGTGGGTCCCTCCATCGCTTATGACCACTCTAGGTACTCCAAACCTTGAAAAGATTATAGTTTTGAACATCTTGGTCACAACACGTGCGTCATTAGTGGGGCTGGCGATTGCTTCTACCCACTTTGAGACATAGTCCACCGTGACTAGAATGTACTCGTTCTTGTACGAAGGTGGGAATGGTCCAATGAAATCAATTCCCCAACAGTCGAACACCTCAATCTCAAGTATGAAATTCTGAGGCATCTTGTTCCTCTTGCTGATGTTCCCCTGTCTTTGGCACGAGTTGCACATGGAGATGAAAGCTTGAGCATCACAGAACATTGTGGGCCACCAGAAACCGGCTTGCAAGACCTTGGAGATTGTCTTGAATGCTATGAAGTGTCCGGCATAGGAGGAACCATGGCAGTGATGGAGGATCCCTGGAATCTCAATTTCTGGAACGCATCGTCGGAACACTCCACCCTTGCAGTGTCGATACAGGAATGGTTCATCCTAGAAGTAGAGTTTTGCATCCCTCAGAAACTTACTCTTCTCATTACCAGTAAACTCAACTGGTTCTTTCTCCGCAGCTAAAAAATTAGCTATCTCGACAAACCAAGGTAGGTGGGAATATCTCTTCTTGATCGCTCCTGGTCTGTGGAAGAGTCTGCGGAACAGTCGGCGGAACAGTCTACGGCAAGGGTATCCAGTCTGTTCTCGTCATACAGACCAATCGCGTAGACTTATTCTTCTGGTAGACTGTCATCGAGAGCAGTCTTTTCGTCGATCTTCATTCTTGACAGATGATCTGCGACTCCATTCTCAATCCCCTTCTTATCCTTGATCTCAAGATCGAATTCCTGGAGTAGAAGGATTCATCTGAGCAGGCGTGGTTTGGCGTCTTTCTTTGTCAGCAAGTACCTCAGAGCCGCGTGATTTGTGTGCACTCACTTTAGAACCTACTAGGTAGGACCTAAATTTCTCGAAGGCATAGACAATGGCTAAAAGCTCTTTCTCGGTTGTGGCATATCGGCATTGGGCTTCATCCCTTATCCTGCTCGCGTAGTAGATCACATGCAGTTTCTTATCTTTTCGCTGTCCCAGCACTGTTCCCACTGCGAAATCACTCGCATCTGTCATGATCTCGAAAGGTAAGTCCCAGTCTGGAGGCTGAACGACTGGTGCACTTATCAATGCTCCATTTATCGTATGGAAAGCAGTCAAGCAAACGCTGTCAAACTCGAACTTGGTGTCCTTGCAGAGCAGTCTAGTGAGCGGTCTTGCGATCATTGAGAAGTCCTTGATGAACCTCCTGTAGAAACCGACAGGCCCCACGAAGCTTCGGATTCCCTTGACTGATGTTGGTGGTTGCAGGCTCATCATCACCTCGATATTTGCCTTATCAACCTCGATTTCCTTCTTGGAGATCTTGTGTCCGAGAAAAATCCCATCTTTGACCATGAAGTGGCACTTCTCCGAGTTGAGCACCAGATCTTTCTCCTCGCATCACTGCAACACCCTGCACAAGTTTTTCAAACAAGCAGAAAATGAGCTTCCATAGACACTAAAGTCATCCATGAAAACTTCCATTATGTCCTCAATTAGATCAGTAAAAATAGGCAGCATACAACGTTGAAAGGTTGCAGGAGCATGCACAAGCCGAATGACATTCTCCTTTAGGCAAACGTGTTGTATGGGCATGTGAACGTTGTCTTCTCCTGATCATCTGGGTGTATGGGAATCTGAAAGAAACTTAAATAATCATCTAAAAAGCCGTAGTATGGGTGGTTAGCTAATCTTTCAAGCATTTGATCAATGAAAGGGAGTGGAAAGTGATCCTTGCGAGTCGCAACATTCAATTTGCAAAAATTAATGCACATGCGATGTCCAGTTACAATTCGAGTAGAGATCAATTCATTGTTTTCATTTGTTATGACAGTTATTCCACCTTTCTTAGGAACTACATGAACAGGGCTAACCCAGTTGCTATCAGAGATAGCATAGATCACACCAGCCTCTAGAAGTTTTATTATCTCTTTCTTTACAACATCTTTAAGATTTGGACTTAACCTCCACTGATGTTCTATAGAAGTCATTGATTCATCTTCTAGATGTATCCTATGCATGAAAAGATCAGGTGAAATGCCATCAATGTTAGCTAGAGAGTATCCTAATGTCTTACGGTACTTTCTTAGCTCACACAAAAGTTTAGCGGTTTCCACATTGTTCAGCTCAGAGTTCACAATAACATGATAGGTGGAATTTGGTCCCAAGAATGCGTACCTGAGCCCCGTAGGGAGGGATTTGAGCTCGATCTTTGGAGCTTTCAGTTTGCTCCATGGATCGGCGAGTTGCATGTTCGGCTTTGTAGCACTTTTCGAAGCGGCTGCTCCGGTTGCACTACTCTGATTGCTCTCGTCTTGCTCCCCTAGACTTAGATAAGCGACCATCTTTTCCATGCTTATGGCAGAGTCAAGCATCTTGTCATACCCATCCGCGTCCACACTCATAACATTGTGCTCAGTCTCAGCTCGGGTTAGAGCCAGTACGATTGGGTCATCGATCAAGATTTCCTCAATCATCCCCTCTTGAGGAGATAATGCCTGATCTTCGCCTTCAACTGTGGAAGTCTGTGTGTCTATCATCGGTTTCTTCAGCAGTTTATTCATCTCAAACTTCCTCGCGATATCTCCCAGGTGAAGATCAATCCTCCCTTGTCGAACATCAATAATCGCACCAGCAGTGCACAAGAAAGGACGATCCATGATGAGTGGATCTCTTGGTTTTTCTTCAACCTCGAGAACCACAAAATCTGCCGGAACAAAGGTGTTGCCCACTCGGACATGGAGATCTTCCAGAATACCCACCGGTGACTTTACTGATCTGTCCGTGAACACCAGGGAGATTCTTGTCGGTTTGAAGTCTGTGAAACCCAGTCGTTTTGCCACGGAGTAAGGCATGAGGTTGACACTGGAACCCAGATTGCATAGAGAACAAGCGAACACTGTTTTCCAATTTGTATCGAGAGAACAAACTTGCCTGGATCATCCAATTTCTTAATCGGCATGTTCTGAAGTACTGTTGTGCACTCCTTTGAAACCAACAATAGCTCACTGTCCCCAGTGATCTTGCCAAAGATCAAACCTTTCATTAAACTGCGCATAGAAGGTATCATATGTATCGCATCCATCAGAGGTAACTTGATAGTTAGATCCTCTAGCATCTTTTACACTTTGTCTCCTCTCGATCCTTGCGAGATGTCTTTGCTGGAATAGGGTATGGAACCTTAGAGGTGTATTCGCGCGAAGGAACATGCTCGACAGGTGTAGCCACAGGGGTTGGATCAGTCTCAGCACACTGTTCCGGTTCCTCGTCAGATAAAGGGGGTGCTTCAGATCGTGGTTGCTCACCCTCCTTTTGCTTGCCCTTATCCGCCTCTGATAACTTCTTAGGGACTGCATCCAGTAGTGTTCTTCCATTCCTTAGTGGTACGATACTGCATTCCTTAAGATTCTTATCGGTCTTTCCAGGAATAGTACCTTGTTGTCTCTTGACGCTCTCGGCTGTCTGCGCGATCTGAACGTCCATCTGACGCATATGGCTGGCTACATTATCGTATTTCGTACTCAGGTCATTGAACATATGATTCATCCTGGAGTTGATGTCCGTGGTGACTTGATTTAACGCTTTCCCTTGAATTTGCTGATGCTGGAGCAACTGCTGCATCATCGTCGCTAGACCCTTCATCTCGTCTTGCGTAGAAGTCGTTGGCGAAGAAGCGGTTTGTTGAGCAGTCTGCTGCTTTTGGTTCTGGAACTGGTTATGCTGTGCCTGGCTCAGGACATATGTTCTTCCTTCGTTTGGATCAAGGATCAGCCACAAGCAATAGAGATCAAGTCCGCTAGGTTCACCGATCACTCTAGTATCTACTTTCTTTGACTAGAGATGCACGGCTCATTCACTCAATATCAAGTAATCCCCTACACGGTTAATGAACAGATTCAACCTACGATCTAGCAGTAAGTGATCAGGTTATAACTAGCATTGAGAACAGAGATGAACAAAGACACAATATAGTCGCTTATTTATGTTTAGCTTAGCGATCAACCCCCTAGAACCCTAGATGAGCTAGGCGACTACTCAGCCATAACACAAGATGAACAAGACATGATAACTGAATAATACTGCATATAAATCTCAAGAGAAATCAATAGGGTTCAAGATAATCTTCTCAGTGAAGAAGAGAAGCCGTCTCCCTTACAATAGCAAATCAATAATCGTCTTAGTCTTCTTGTAAAAACTAGCGTAAAACAAAATAAAGATAAGGATGACTTTTTATATGGAGGCGCCATCGACTTCAGAGGAGAGAATAAGTGATTAGGGCAAATCTTTGAAAGATATGGAAACTTCCATAAATGTCGGGAACAATCGTCCGGTTGTCCCTAGTGGAATCAAGCGTTAGACTGCTCCGCTCGATTGTTCCGCCGAGAAAGACTCCAATTCTTGCTCTTTTCTTCACGCTTCTTTCTTCAGCTCTTTAGTCTACTCTAGACCTGAAATGACTCTAAAAGGACTAGACTAAACACCATATATCAGTAATCATATTATAATAAATTTTTATATGTAATATAGAAAATATAGATATTGATGTAGATATATATTTCTGAAAGTAATGTTTTGATCAAACAACACATACATTTAAAAACTGAAAAAAAAGTATTAGCCTTATTGATTAATAGTGTGAGTTTATTCAGCATAATATATACATTGACAGTTATCTAATTGTATTATGACTAAGGTTGAACGACGAATGTGGCGAATGCGATTCTTTGTGGATTATAATATAATTGTGTACAATTTGTCTAAATTCATTCAAAAAACACATAGTAAAACAAAAAATGAAGCACATTCTTCTTTGTTATTTTGTTCATCACATAAGCTAAGTAATCGGGAATCTCTAAATTAATATGCTTGGAAAGTATGTGATAAACAAATAAAAAATTATTTTATACTTTAAAAAAAATATAAGAAAACCATTTCAACAGAAAACATGTATAATATAAAGTGTGTATATTATTGATGTTGGTTAAATAGCATTCAAATTTCAACTGAATCGAACCGAAATCAGTAACACACATTCTGTCTTTTTATGGTTAGAATGGAAGAAAAAAAATCTAACTTTAACGTGATACACAGATATAGGATAATGAAAAATTAGGCAAGAATAATTATTTTGTTTGTTAATAAAAAGGAAAAATAAATGCAGAAAACTTGATTACCAAACGAATTTATATATCAAATATTTTTCCTTGCTACACAATTTCTTAGAACTTAAATTAGGAAATTTATATTTAAGATTAAGAAAAAACTTTGGCACCAAGGAATGAATTGCCTAATTGTTTTCATAGTTTAGGAAAAGGCTAATAATGATTTTTCGTAGTAGTTAATGCTTCAAATTAACCTAATTTTTATCATATATAAAGTATTGGTTGCAAACAAAGAATAACATCATCAAGTACTCGAAGAAAATATTGATTGCAAACAAAAAAAAACTAATTTCTGTAGGGTTAATGTGGCTCATAACAAACCATATTTCAAATTATAAGTCTAACCCAATTTGTAGTCTTTTTTAATATTTTAATTTTTCATTTTATGTTGTAAAAAAATATAAAAAACTGATATTTTGAAAATTAGTGTAACTTCAAAATCGGAAAATATATAAATCTAAGTTAGTAAAAGAAAATATCAAACGTATCGACCCATCATAAATTTTAAGTTTTGATCCACAATTCCAATCAAAAAAATTATCGGTTCAACGTATAGGTGATTATATAAACAATCCAAAATTGTATATATATAAAAAAATTGTGATCATATAAAAATCATATATTTGTCAATATACCATATCTTTTATATTTTAACTATATAACTTACGCATTTCTTATCTTAGTTCAATGTTATAATACCGGTTTGAGCCATGGACTATTATTCATATGATTACACACGTTGAACCAATACATAGCTTAAGGCAATCATATAAGATTTGAATACGGCCCAAAAGATTTCACTATAGTTTTCTCTTATGCTTAAAGAAAATGATTTAAAATTAATAGAAAGGTTTTAAATGAGTATCAAAACTTTTCTTGAAGAAACCCACTAATTTAAGAAATGATGTGAACTATATCCATCATGATTTGAAAGGCTTCACAATGTGAAAATAAATTATTTAATTAATGGGTTACATTATTTTTGCTTTAAAATTTTACTTGGAAAACCGGTCAGTTTAGTTCGATAGCCGTGCTTGCATTTATAGGAATAGATTATTAGATTGTATTATTAATATTAAACAATATATGCTTCCTAATATTTTCGATATACTTTAGGAAGTTCTGAATATATTTCTGTAATCAAATCATTTAAATTTTTTGTAGAAATGATACACATAAATTATAGAAACCAATTTAAGAAACTATAATATTCTATTGTTTCCTAACAGTGTCACAAAATTTTGGTGTCGTAAATATTCTTAAGCTATCATCATTACAAACCTAGGGACTAATAAACAACTATCATTATCGGGTTTACGGGACTAATAAAGATTATATTGACATACACATTTCAATCAAATAATAGAAGAGAAGGCATATATGCTCACGGTAACGTAACCCAAGATTGGATAAAAGATTTTTATCTAAACTTTTAACAATGATTATCAATGCTAGCAATTCACCACCATTAACGGAATAGAGTGTTGTGATTTCAGTTTGAAACAGTTTATCCACGAGATTTTTGTAGGCAATGAACACCTCGCGAACTTGGGATTTTATGGTGAGTGGGTGCATCCAAGTATATTTGATGTAATGGTCAACAAGAACTAGGCAGTATTTATGGTTTTCAATCGAGGTTATGGGAGAACTCCAGACATGGGAGAATATGATTTGTAAAGGACGAGATGAGGTTAATAGGACATCGGAGAAAATTGTGAGAAAGGCAGTTTATGACTCTTATTAATAGGACAATGGGTGCAAGACAAATGTTTCTGAGTAGAAGATGACAAAAGTAATTGAAACTGAGAAATAATAGAACTTAAAATAGAAGAAGATGAATGTCCTAAGTGGGCATGCCATTGCGTACTGCTGGTTTTTTGTGAGGGTGGAGCGAAAAGAGAATGGATGGTGGATGGGGTCACCGGCCACTTGTAGAGATAGTTTTTAGCGTCCTTGGCATAATGGTATCACCGTGCCAAGAAAATGAGCGGGGAAAAATTCCACAGACACTTGGTTAGAGTTACATAAATGATAAATGGTAACATATATATTAAGTTTTTATTGATTTTGGGAACACAGAGAATATTGGTTAAATATAAAGGTCAAAGTTTTGAAGGTATTAAGGAAGAACCAGTGTGCGAGATTGCGAGACTAGACCCATTTCCTATGAGTACTTCATCGTTTCCAAAATATGGCTGATGGAGAGACATATTTGCGAGATAACTTGTGATGTGGTTAGTTGCCTCGCTGTCCAATAACCAGTTGTTGGCCGTGAACTGAGATGCCATAGCCACATTTGCTCTTGGCTGCCAAGGTGTAAATGGACTGCATACATCATAAACGTTGTGGTTTTGCTGAGCTTGAGTACACTTGCGGGCACTATGACCTTGAGTTCCACATAGTTGGCATCTCCCGAGGTGTGGACGAGGCTGATATGTATCATGTTGATTGTTGTTTTTGTGCCAATTGTTGTTATTGTTGTTGTTGTTTCGGTTTGTAAACTTCCTGTTGTTGGGGTTGGAGCCACGCTAGTTGTTGTTGGTGTTGGAACCTCGATGTGTGGCTATGTTTTATGAGACAGGATGGATCGTTTGTTGTAGAGTAGCGGATTGTAGTTTTGCTTCATGGTTGAGCAGCCTCTCATGAATCTTTGCGAGAGAATGAGTTGTGTCTTTATTCTCAATTTGATCAGCCACATTTTTGTAGTCTTCAGGAAGACCAATGACACACTCCATGGTGACATGAAGCAATAAGAAGAGGAGATGAATCAGTAAAAGTCGGTTTAGACAAGTGTTCAAGATGACTTGTGTATCAAGACCTTCGGCTTAGACAAATGTTCAAGATGACTTGTATATCAAGGCTGTCCGTACAACCTAGGAGCCCCAACGTGACTTACAAGTAAAGGAAGAGGAGAGTTGTGCAAAATATCAACTAGAAACACTCTCCTTAACTTATCTGAGGAAAGAAAACGTTGGGGAACTAGTCACGTGAAGAACCAAGGTCTTGGGAAGACAGACAGCCGTTGGGACATGTCACAGTCAGCCTGGCGCGCCTGCACAAGTCAGTTTGGACACTAGTCACATTGTTTATTCTTATTGTAGGATTCTCTTTGTTTAGTATTTTCCTATGATCTCTACTTGTCTATTTAAGTGTTGTATCCAGAACCTAAAATGTATTAAGGAAATATGTTCCTCAATATTCTCATGTCTCTCTCTTTCTAAGTTCAAAATACTCTCTCTCTCTCTTCCGGATTCTACTTGTCTTACTTTGATTCTCCTCTGTTCTTGATTCTATACTCTAAATACACCCTCTTATCTTTATAAAACTATATGGTATCAGAGCAACAAAGCTCTTGAACCTACTTTCAACTTCCGTAAAAGCTATACTATGTTCTTGTTGTTCTTATTTCTCCAAGATTCACTATCTTGTAACAAGTGAAAGATGGAGAACAACAAGCCTGCCAAAATACCAGTGACTCTAAAGGGAATGAACTACTCCCTATGGTCAAAGATTGGTGAAAACAGCCTTTAAAGGAAGAGGATTATGGAGCCATGTCTCAACTGAAGCAGCCCCAAAGCAGATCCTTCAAGGAGAAGATGGAAAAGAGACAGTGGTGACTGATGAAGACAAATGGTCTCAAGAAGATCAGATGGTGCTCTCTCTCCTCCACAGCTATCTAGATCCGGCCATCTTGGAGTCTTAAATATATTGTGAGACTACCAAAGAATTATGGGAGACTCTCTACAAAGTTTATTGAAATACTTCCAACCTAACTCGAGTTTTTGAAGTAAAGAGGGCCATCAATGCTCTTAGCCAGGCAGACATGGAGTTTCAAGCTCACTTTGGCAAGTTCAGGTCCCTTTGGGCTGAGCTTGAGATGCTCAGGCCCCACACAGTTGATCCCAAAGTCCTGAGTGAAAGGCGTGAAGAGGATAAGGTCTTTCCTCCTCCAACCTTGAACCCAACTTAAAATGACCTTATTAAGCACATACTCAGATCAAACAACCTCCCTACACTAGATGAGGTATGTGCGCAAATCCAAAAGGAGGAAGGTTCATTGGGACTGTTTGGGAGCAAAGGAGAACCAGCCGTGGTGAATCAAGCTAAAGGGCCAGTAGCAAACAAAGGGGTGTACAAACAAGATGATAGGAAGGCTTTAATCTGTGATCACTACAAGAAGAAAGGCCACATGAAAGACAAGTGCTGGATACTTCATCCCCATCTTAAGCCAAACAAGTTCAGAGAGCCACACTCTCAGTTCATGGACGTTAGAGCTCACTTCTCAAATAGAGAGCCACACCCTCAGTTCATGGACGCTAGAGCTCACTTCTCAAATGATGGAGTAGAACCGGCAACTCCACCAACTCCAAGCTCCAATGCTGGTATGGGAGGAGCCTCGGCATCAACATCAGCTTACTCTGCGGCCAGGAACCATCCAGATGAGACCATCAAGCGATCTGACTTAGAGGCTCTCATCAAGGCCTTGAAAGAAAACTCTGATAACCCTAGAACCCTTGGTTACTCTCTTAATGCCTCTCACATTGTTGGTAGCTCTATGAATATTTTAAAATCAGCTAGACCATTAGTAATAGATTCTGGTGCATCACATCATATGATTAGTGATTTAAACCTGATTAAAAACATAGAACTAACTCTAGGAAATGTGATGATATCAAATGGAGATAAAATCCCATTAAAAGAAGTAGGTGAACTTAAGCTATTTAACAAATTATCTAAGGCCTTTTACATGCCCACTTTTGCTTCAAACTTACTGTCTGTTAAAAAGGTAACTACTGATCTGAATTGTCATGTTACCTTCACTCCTAATGATGTGTATTTTCAAGATATTGAGACTAGTAGGTTGCTTGGCAAAGGTATAACCAAGGGAGACTTGTACTTGATTGAGAACACACTGCCAGCTGCTGATTCATCTTATGCTTTTAAGTCTATTTCTGAATTCCCTAAAGATGTAATATGGCATGCTAGATTAGGACATCCTCATTCTTGTGCCTTGAACATCCTGTTGCCTAGTGTTTCTTTTAAAAGTGATTATGAGGCTTGTATTCTAGGAAAACATTGTAAAAGTGTATTTCCTAAATCAATGACCATCTATGATAAATGCTTTGATCTAATACATTCTGATGTGTGGACTGCACCTTGTACATCTGTAGAACAACATAGATATTTTGTGACATTTATAGATGAAAAAACTAAGTACACATGGATCATTTTGTTGCAATCTAAAGATAGGGTGTTAGAAGCTTTTAAAAACTTTCAAAACTATATCACTAACCATTTCAATGTTAAGATCAAGATTCTTAGATCAGATAATGGAGGTGAATATACTAGCACAGCCTTCTAACAACATCTAGTCACACATGGAATCATCCATCAAACTAGTTGCCCTTACACTCCACAACAAAATGGTGTGGCAGAGAGAAAGAATAGACACTTAATGGAGGTTGCCAGGAGCATCATGTTCCACACTAATGTACCTAAGCGATTTTGAGGGGATGCAGTTGTAACTGCCACTTACCTGATCAACCGGACACCCACAAGGGTCCTCCTAGATGCCACTCCATATGAGGTATTGAACAAAACTAAACCTTCTATAGATCATTTGCGTGTGTTTGGGTGTGTGTGCTTTGTGTTGGTTCCAGGCGAGTTAAGAAACAAGTTGGAAGCCAGAAGCACAAAGGCAATGTTTATTGGATATTCAACACATCAGAAAGGC
This sequence comes from Brassica oleracea var. oleracea, assembly GCF_000695525.1. Lineage (NCBI taxonomy): Eukaryota > Viridiplantae > Streptophyta > Magnoliopsida > Brassicales > Brassicaceae > Brassica > Brassica oleracea. Next base: position 11,743,022 of record NC_027753.1, read on the forward strand.
TACAAGTGCTATGTACCTGAGACTCGGAGAGTTCTGGTATCCAGAGATGTTAAGTTCATAGAATCAAGAGGCTACTATGGTGAGCAGAGTTGGAGTGAACTCAAGGACATGTCCCAATCCGCCTCTTATAGAGCAAGCAACCTGAGAGTGATTCTAGAAAGGCTCGGCATCAACATGCCAAAGGAACATGAGAAAACCATGGAGACTCTAACTCGTGATATAGAAGCTGAGAAAAATATTGAAGTCACTCATCCTGATCATGAGGGGGGCAATGGAACTGGTACTGGTACTGATGAGAATCAAACTGGCGCACAAACAAAGGCTGAAGAGAACTCAGTAGCTCATGATCAAGATGAGATGCCATCAGGAGGATCAAAGACTCTTGCACAAGTAGGCGAGCCTAGTAATGGAGTAGAACCTGATCAGATACAACTAGTAAGTAGGAGTACAAGAATCAAGAGACCGGCCTCAGAATGGCGAGCCTACTTCAATGCTGAAGCTGTAGCTCTTCCAACAAGTGCAGTATGCTCTCTTGCTCAATATCCAGAAGAACACCAAGTCTTTATTGGAGAATTGGATCAAGAATACATCCCAAAGACATATGAAGAAGCTATGCAAGATGAGGAGTGGAGAGAGTGTTGGAGATGAGATTGGAGCCATGATCAAGAATGATACATGGTTTGAAACTCAGCTTCCCAAGGGCAAGAAAGCTGTGACAAGCCGCTTGTTATATACTATTAAGTATCTAGCCAATGGAAAACCAGAAAGGAAGAAGACAAGGTTAGTGGCAAGAGGATACACTCAAGTGTATGGAGAGGATTATCTGGATACCTTTGCACCAGTAGCCAAGTTACACACCATAAGAATCCTCCTATCACTTGCTATCAATCTAGAGTGGGATCTAAGGCAGATGGATGTGAAGAATGCCTTTCTCCAAGGAGAGTTGGATGATGAAGTATACATGCATTCTTCCTCCAAGGAGAGTTGGATGATGAAGTATACATGAGGCCACCTCCTGGCCTAGAGAACATAGTTAAACTAGGGAATGTGCTCAGGCTAAAGAAGGCAATCTATGGCTTGAAGCAATCTCCAAGAGCCTGGTACCATAAGCTAAGGACAACACTCAATGGGAGAGGTTTTGTCAAATAGAAGCTGATCACTCCCTCTTTACTCTAACCAGCCAGCAAGGTATTGTAGTCATCTTGGTATATGTTGATGATATTATCATCACTGGTAGCAACAAGGAAGGTATCATCTCAACTAAAACTTTTCTTAAAAATGCCTTTGATATTAAGGATTTGGGAGAATTAAAGTACTTCCTAGAGATTGAAATATGTCGATCTAAAGAGGAGCTCTTCTTATCCCAAAGGAAGTACACACTTGACATTTTAAATGAGGCAGGAAACCTTGGAAGTAGACAAGCCAAGACACCATTGGAAGAAGGCTACAAGGTACTGCGAGAAGGGGAGTATGAAGCCACTCCTTTTGAAGATGTCAAGAAGTATAAAAGAGTGGTTGGGAAGCTCATATACCTTACAATCACTCGCCCAGATGTTTGCTTTGCTGTGAATCAATTTAGCCAACACATGCAAGCACCTAAGGTTCATCAGTGGAACATAGTGGAGAGGATCTTGAGATACTTGAGAGAGGCTCCTGGTCAAGGAGTATGGATGGCGTGTAACAAGAGTACTGAAGTTGTGGGATATTGTGATGCTGATTGGGCTGGAGACAGAGTTGATAGGAGATCAACAACTGGTTACTGCACCTTTATTGGAGGGAACCTAGTCACTTGGAAGACTAAGAAGCAGAAGGTAGTCTCTTGCTCAAGTGTTGAGGCAGAATACCGATCTATGAGGAAGCTCACTATTGAACTCATATGGATCAAGGGACTGCTAAAAGACTTGGGTATTGAGATCACCACACCTATGACTATGCACTGTGATAACCAGGCAGCAATACACATTGCCTCCAACTCTGTCTTTCATGAGAGAACAAAACACATAGAAGTGGACTGTCACAAGGTGAGACAAGCGGTGGAGCAGCAAGTCATTCTTCCATGCTACATAAGAAGTGGAGATCAACTGGCTGACATCTTTACCAAGGCAGCCAACATCAAGGTTTGTGAGTTCATTCATCCTAAGCATGGACTCATAGACCTCTCTTGTCACTGATCCTCTTCCCATGAAGTGTTCTACTCTTTTTCCTTACTTGGTTTTTATCCCAAGTGGTTTTTTCAAGTAAAGGTTTTAATGAGGGAATGCTTCATGGAATCCAAACTTGACCAGTCCTTATGGTCAAGTTTGAGGGGGAGTGTTGACATGAAGCAATAAGAAGAGGAGATGAATCAGTAAGAGTCGGTTTAGACAAGTGTTCAAGATGACTTGTGTATCAAGACCTTCTGTACAACCTAGGAGCCCCAACGTGACTTACAAGTAAAGGAAGAGGAGAGTTGTGCAAAATATCAACTAGAAACACTCTCCTTAACTTATCTGAGGAAAGGAAACGTTGGGGAGCCAGTCACGTGAAGAACCAAGGTCTTGGGAGGACAGACAGCCGTTGGGACATGTCACAGTCAGCCTGGCGCGCCTGCACAAGTCAGTTTGGACACTAGTCACATTGTTTATTCTTATTGTAGGATTCTCTTTGTTTAGTATTTTCCTAGGTTCTCTACTTGTCTATTTTAGTGTTGTATCCAGAACCTAAAATGTATTAAGGAAATATGTTCCTCATTATTCTCATGTCTCACTCTCTCTAAGTTCAAAATACTCTCTCTCTCCCGGATTCTACTTGTTCTTACTTTGATTCTCCTCTGTTCTTGATTCTCTACTCTAAATACACCCTCTTATCTTTATAAAACTATACTCCACTTGATCTTCAGTATCTTAAGGCTTACAAATAATCGTGAGTTGGTCAAACCTTGTGATGAGTCCCTGCATATACTCATCAAAAGTCTTATTTCTCTTCTTCCAGTCTTTAACATGTTGTCTCAGTTGTTTGATGTGACCACATGTGGGTTTAGCATACATAGCCGCCAGTGTTTTCCAGATTTGGTACGCTGTTGTGGCTCGTGATAGCAGTGGTTGGATGGTTGTTGAAATGGATCAAAGGAGAGCACTGAATACAAGTTTTTCTTGTTTGTACAGCACATGGACTTGTCTGCTCCACATCAAATTGTGTGTGCTAGTGAGTTTCGTCACATTAGTCATGTTGACGCTCAAAAATATTTTGTTAATGATAACGATGGTCTCTTTTGTTTATATAGGGGATGAAGCCATTTTGAGTGTTGTTTAGAGGAGGCAAAAAATAAGAGTATAATTTTTAGGTATGGTGACTCTGATACCATATAGGTTTAATGATTTGATTCATTAGATAGAGACTTGTATGACTAGGATATTGAGAAACTTGTATGACTAGGATATTGAGAAACTCGGGAGATGTCAACTAGGTGGACGATCAACTACGCACAACCTTATATATAGACTTGTATGACTAGGATATTGAGAAACTCTAATTACAATTAAACCTTTAAGCATATATTTCCTTGTATGTCTATATTAACCAAAAAAAAAAACACTTTTGGATAGTTGATCTTATAATATATAAATCTGAAATAAGAATATATTCGAATATGAACTAATAATATTTTTGAAAACTTTGAGGAATACAAAATTCTTATCTTTCGAGGTTAATTAATATTATGGTTGGGTATTTAAAACGGTTTAAAAAAATCTGTTTACTTATTAAGATAACATAACAAACAACATCGCTAGGTAGGACTTGGCAAAAAACCCAGATCCGAAGAACCGAACCGAATCCGATCCGAAAAAGTAGTACCAAACCCGAACCGAAATTGATTAAATATCCGAAAGGGTTCAAAATTTTGGTATCTAAAAAACCGAACCCGACCCGAACCGAAATATCTCGGGTATCCGAATGTAAACGAAATATATTTATATACCTAAATATATTACTTATTTTTAGATTTAAAATGACTAAAATATATTCAAAACACCAAAATGCTTGAAATATCTATTGATTTTCTATCCAAATATTTAAATCAAACCAATTTATACGTTAATTTTTAAGTATTTTGACATGTATTATACAAATTTATATGTAATATATTATTTTAATTTATAGATTTTGAGAAACTTTAAGCATATAATGAATATTAAAATTTTAAAAATAATTTAAATGGGTTATCCGAACCCGAACCGAACCCGCAAAGATCCGAACCGAACCCAAACCGGAATTTAGAAATACCCGAATGGAGCTGAAATATTTAAAATTGAAAACCCGAAACCTGAAAACCCGATCCGAACCCGAATGGTTACCCGAACGTTCACCCCTATCCCTAGGTTTCAGAACTTAAATAAACAATGGATAAAGTTCAAAATTCTGAAACTTATATAACAATAATCAATGATTTATACACATTTTAATATATAATAAATTTTAGATGAAATTTATTTATTATGTATCCAAATCTGTTTTTTAAGGCAACATCGGTATCGAAATCTACATTTTTCATTCTGAATTCAAAAGTTTGAATGTTGAGATTGATTTTTACGTAATTGAAAATGGTAGAGAATTGAATTATACGCCCACAGTTTTCAAATCCAAATTAAATTAACCGAAAACAAAACGACTGGGTTTGAGCCTCATAGTCATCACATCATAAGACATAGGCAACTGGGTGGGGTGAGGGGTAGAAAAAAGTAAAGTGAAAAAAGTCCGAAAATCTCTAAACTAGTAGTGGCCGTCGAAGTCTCTCCGTTCTCTGACGTCTTTTGGGTCAAACTTCGCTGTAGAACGGATGGAGCCGCCTGAAGGTTGTGATAACTAATAATAATATCAGTTTTATGATTTTAAATAAAAGCTTTGTGTTTTGTTTGTTACGATTACACAGATGACAAGTCTAATTTCGCCAAAGAGCTTTACGGAGAAGGTTTGCAGCTTTCGAAACCTGGTGAGAATCTTACCTTCATATATATGTTAGATGCAATTGAAGTGTCTTGTCTCTTGCTCTGTACCTGACAATGCTTTTTTTTTGTGGCTAAAATATATGTTGTCATAGTTTAGTAAGATTTCAGTTTGGCCTCACTGAGAATAATTTCTTGTTCTATTACTGGATGATTCGTATCCTCATGTTTGTTTTGACGTGATCCTGTCACACACTTAAGGAAGTCGGTGTCTTCTCAGTTCCTGCCATCTGTTCTAGTTTACACATGCACTTTTTGTTTGCTATTACTATTCTCCTTGCAACCTATGCTCAGTTATAGGTATTGTTATACTGATCACATTAGATTTTATTTGCCAATGCTGTTCCTGCCATCCGGGTCTACGGATGAAGATGCTTTTGTGTTCCGAAAACTTCAAAACCTTAGTGTGAACATGGATATATTACTGTACTGTTGTGCTAGATATGCTCAGATGATAATAGAATTGCTAAAAGCAGCCTGTAAATGATCAGCTTTTGTTCTTTTATCAAACATGTGCTGCAGTTTCACATAGGTGATGGTACTAAGTTGACGCCAAGGCATTTATGTTCAGTTTGAAACCCTATTCATTAATGGATTCTTTGTAGATTTTTTTTTCACTCTCACGGTATACAATAAAGTGTGTCATGTTTCTGAAACCCATCTGCTCATGAGTTCTTTGTTGTCTTGCTGTGTTCTTAGCTGGATCCTCTTTTCTTGGATTCTTTTGTGAGCTAAGTAGATTTCATGATATGATTAGAGCAGGCAGGCATTAACTTAAACGCATCGCTAATGTTCGTTCGTTTAGGTAATGATGATCACAATCTTGAGGGTTTAGACGGATCCTTCTTTGGAAGTTCAGATGATGAACCAAGTGAAGCTTACTCAATGAACAAGGAGACGGAGAAGATACGTGACAAATTTCACACGGTACTATTTTCTCTAAATTGAATTTGTTTTGCCTTTATTTACTAAAGAAATGTGATTTGATTTTTGTGCTGATTCGATGTCATAGGTTGGATACCGTGATGGGATTAGTGCTGGGCAAGAAGCTGCTGCGCAGGAAGGTTATAACGTTGGATACAGGGAATCAGTTCTTGCTGGCTACAAGTTTGGTATTGTTAGAGGTGTTTCCAGGTAATTAATAGATTAGCTTTGTTTCCCGGCTGTGAAGCATATCGAGTAGTAGTCTAATACATATTCTGTTTTTGAAGTGCGATAGCTTTCCTCCCAGATGAGCTCAGAGAAAAGCTGATCGATGAACAAGAAACTAAATACAAGTTTCGTAAATTACACGATTCTGTGCATGCTCTCTCAACTGAAGCCGCAATGAAAGTGTTTTATGGCACTCTGACTACAAAGCAGGTGGAAGACAAGAGTGAAGAAGAAGGGTCTGACTCTAGTCTTGCTTCTGTTACTTCCACAACTGACTTAACAAGCTATGTAAGTGAGCTAAGCTCTCTTCTTGACAAATCTCCTAAGATTGAAGTTAGATTGGACACATAGACCAAGAGAAGCATGGAGAAGAAGGCTTGACTTTTTGGTCCTGGTTCTGGTGCTGCAACCGACTTGGGGGAGCTATGTTGCAAGATGGTGAGCATATAACTTCTTTGGTAGTTTGGATCGTCCCAATATTTAATGAACACGAGTATACCACTAAACAATAATATTATCCTTTTATGCATAGTATTCTTTCGGAAGAAACACTTCTTTTTTTTTCTGTCATCATCGGAAGAAACACTTTCCCGGAAGAAAGATTGTATTGCTATTGTGAAATCTTTACCAACAACTGATCATGTCGTTTTGAAAATCAAATAGGTGCCCATCTTATCCTAGTGATTTGTTCACCAAATAGAACCTTCCGACCCTCCTCAGTTGTAACCTCTTGTTGCAATAATCTGCATTCAGAGTCGAAGCAACTAAAGTCAATGAGGTCTCAGTACACAACTGTTTCACCAATATAATCCAGAGGCTTCTTTTGTAGAAAAAAATCAGTAAAGAAGTGCTCAGCTTCCTGCTTTATCGATCTGCCTGAGAGGACACCGTTGAACCATCATGAGTGTGTTTTCTTGACTAGTATTATGTGTATCTAGAATCTTAACAACATAGTGGAAAGTCTTATTATCCTCATCATGAGTGTGTATCATGTAACGGTGGAAACCTTAAATCTATTATATTAATTTAGATTCATATTTTTATCTATTGATAAAGTTGTCTTTTAAGTTTGAAATGGTCCATATCTGAGAGCAGCTTCGGTTCAGGATCTTCCTATCAGAGAAGAAAGGGTTAAAGCGTCTGTTAAAGAGGTGGAGAAAGATCCAGTGGCTCAGAGAACGGTGCTTAGATTAGAGCCAGCTCCGATATTGATTTCAGATGTTAACAAAGGAAAGGGTCATGTTTTTGAATATGGTGAAGATGCATCTGCAAGAGAAAGCTTTGATCTAAACAAGAATCCTCCGAAAATGATGGCGGCTGCTATAAAAGCTAATAGGAGCTTCCATGCTTACTCGGACCCTCTGCTTATCAAGGATTATGTTGAAGAAGCCAGGGAATCTAGTTTTGCTTCAATATTTTCTGTCCCTCCAACGGTTTTCAAACCGGGTGCTTCGGTACCTGGTCTTATCGGGATGGCCAGAAATCGCACAGCTGTGAAAAGACGCCCTGACAAAACGGGTAGAAACGTAAAAGCGTTGGTAATCAGTACTGAAGTGAAGAAGCCAATGTTTGCACAAAGAGAAGGGAAGCAACATGTGGGGAACAAGAGAAGAGCAGTTGATTCACAGGAGGAAGAGATGAACACATCTACCCAGGCGAAATGCCTTAAGGTGATCCCAAATGAGAGATCGCCCAAGTCCCAATGAGCATTATGAGCTGGAATTGCCAAGGCTTGGGGCGGCCTCAAAGCTTGACAATTCAACGTCTTCGGGAGATGCGTCAAAAATATTTTCCGGAGATATTGTTCTTAATGGAAACCAAAAATTGTAGAGATGTAGTTGTGGATCTTCAAGTGTGGTTAGGGTATGATAAAGTCTACACTGTGGAACCTAGAGGTCTCAGTGGTGGTTTGACAATCTTTTGGAAGAAAAGTGTAAATATTGCTTTTAAGTATGTGATTAAAAACTTGTTGGATATGTTAATCCAGTTTGGGGAATTCACTTTTTTCTATCTTGTATATATGGTGAGCCCTCGGTTGATGGAAGAAGCCATGTTTGGGAAAGACTCAACAGAATTGGTACGACTAGAAAGGAACCGTGGTGTCTTATTGGTGATTTCAACAAGATCCTGAGCAATGATGAGAAGACTGGTGGTCCGTTGAGGTCGGCTGAGTAGTTTCAGTACTTTGCAGACATGTTGAGTATTTGTGAGATGGAGGAATTGACTAGCAAAAGCGACAAATTTACGTGGGGTGGAATGAGATGGCGTAAATGGATTCAATGTTGTTTGGATCGTTCTTTTGGGAATAAAGCCTGGTTTGAAACTTTTGCTAGCTCAAATCAAAACTTCCTTGTCAAGAGAGGATCAGACCACAGACCAGTCTTGGTTAATTTTATGTCGGTGCACGAGCAATTCAAAGATCAGTTCCGCTTTGACAGAAGATTCACTACAAGAAAACAGCGACATACCGAGGAAAAAAATTGTCGGTATGTCGTCGGAATAACGTTATTCCGACGACATACCGACGAAACAAGTCCTCGGAAATAGCTCCTCGAAAATTCATTTTTCCTCAGAAATCCCTCGGAAATTTCCGACGGAATTCCGAGGAAATGAATTTCCGAGGAAATGAATTTCCGAGGAAA
>NC_027753.1:11752144-11752767 GCF_000695525.1 Brassica oleracea var. oleracea
ATCATCTCCATCATTTGCTGGTTCAGCCTCTTTTGTGCCTCATAGCCCGCCTGTTGAGTCGTCATCTGGGTCTCCAACAAAGATATGCGATCATCCTTGTCCTTCAACTGAGCCGTAAGTACTTCTGGTTCAACAAAGGGCGGTGGTGCAGAAGAAGGAGGAACCGACCGTAGGCGACGACCCAAACCGACCAAACGTCCCTTCTTCTTTGGAACCGACTGAAATAGAAAATAGCCAAATTTAAAAAATATAAAAAGATGATAAAATAAAAATCAAGAAATCAATGAATTGAACTTTAAAAAAAGAACTTACCGATTCAACGATTTCGTTGATTCGAAACTGGGACAAGTTGGTCGAAGCCGTCGAATCGTCATCGTCGGTTTGAAGCTGAGACACTTCGTCTTGCACCTGAGTTTGGACCAGGGTGAACAATTCCCTCACAAGACCATCATCAATCTTGTCGGTCTTCTTGTTGGTATACGCCCTCTTCATTAGGGCGAGATCATCAACCTGCTCGCCATCGTTTTCTTCCGCCTTGAAAAAAACATAAATTAAACAAACATTAGAAATTAGAAGAAATGCACAAAAAATAAAATTTCAAAACTTAAATAATTGAAGAAAAA
>NC_027753.1:11753524-11753691 GCF_000695525.1 Brassica oleracea var. oleracea
TAGGAGAGGGTGCAGCAGAGGGAGATGTATGGTAGGAGATGTATGGTAGGAGCTGTGGGGCGAAGCGGAATCCTGAATCTGGCTGGAATCCCGAGACTGGTTCTTCGTACCACCACGACCACCACGACGCTGTCGAGGCCGGGTCTGATCATCATTAGACCTGTAAA
>NC_027753.1:11753746-11754375 GCF_000695525.1 Brassica oleracea var. oleracea
TAAAAAATAGTTTAATAATTACAAAAAATAGTTTTAATAATATTAAAATGTTTAATAAATATAGAAATTTATATTATATATATATATAGTTTATAACCACAAAATATATGTATATTTTTTTAAATCCCAAATAATAGTTTATAACCACAAAATTAATAATAAAAAAAAAATTCCAAATCAAGTGAATACCATAATCAAACTCGATTTTACACAATCCTACCATTCACCCTAACAAAAACCTATAAATATCATTCCAAAATCATCAAATCTACTTAAAAATCTAACAAATCTAACCTAAGAGAGTGGGATAGGGTTCATACATAATGCAGTGACTGAAATTGAGAAGGATTAGGGCGGATTCACCAGAAATCGTGGAGAGAGAAAGGAGGAAACGGCGGAGAGGAAGAGAGCTTCGGCGGAGAGGAAGAGAGAAATGGGGAAGAAGATCTGGTTCGACCTAATAAAATGAGGCGTCCGACGGAAAATGTCCGTCGGAATTTCCTCGGAATAATTAAATACTTCCGTCGGAATTTCCTCGAAAATCATTAATTCAATATTCGCGAAATATTTGGCGGCTTGGTTTACCCGGTTAAATGAAAATATTCCGAGGAACCATGTTTCCTCGGAAT
>NC_027753.1:11755590-11775862 GCF_000695525.1 Brassica oleracea var. oleracea
GATCGATCCAAGAACGAAAATAATTTGAAGAAGACATGTTTTTTATGAATCAAATTCGTGTGTAAAGAGAGTAAGAGGGAGGATGAAGATATGGAGTGAATGAAGAGGAAGAGGGGTGCTTGTATTTATAGTTGAAATCCTGCCGACAGACCGAGGAAATTCCTATGGAATTCCGACACCAACGGCTAGTTCGTCGGAATTTCTTTGGAATTTTTAAAATCCCCCAACGGCTCTCCAATGGCTATAATATATCCTCGGAATTCATTGATTTTTTCCGAGGAATACATTTTTCCTCGGTATTCCATAAGAATATTCCGACGGACTGGTATTTCCTCGGAATTCCGTCGGTATATTCCGAAGAAATTCCGAGGAAACCAAATTTTGTGTTTCCTCGGAATATCCTCGGAAATTCCTCAGGATATTCCGAGGATTTCATTTTCCGTCGGAATGTCCGTCAGAATACCGCTGTTTTCTTGTAGTGACTTCTTCATCACCCAAATGTTAAGAGAGAGGTGGCTTTAGTCTGGGTGGAGGGCAGACGTAATCAAAGCCAATGTGTCTCTCAGAAACTGCGAAGATGTAGGAGGGCGATAAGCCATTTGAAAAAGGACAGGGTTTTTAATGCCAAAGATAAGATTAACTTGCTGGAACAAAGATTGGAATGGTTACAATCAAGATCCTTCCCCTGTTATCATAGGATTAGAGAGACAAAGGTTGAGCTTATTCGTGCGTACAAGGAGGAGGAAAGTTATTGGAAACAGAGAAGTAGAGATAAATAGCTACATAGAGGAGACCGCAATTCCAAATTTTTCCATGCCACAGTAAAGACCAACAGATCAAGGAAAAATTTGCTGAAGCTGAAAGACAAGTGGGGCACTGAGTTGTGGTCTGATGCGGCAAAGGGAGAAATAGCAATAGATTATTTCTCGGAGCTCTTTAAATCGTCCCATCCTGCTTCCTTTGAGCCTGTTTTCAGGAACATGGTTCCTAAAATTTCTGATCAAATGAACCATGTTATAACTCGTCCAGTCACCAAAGAAGAGTTAAAAATGGCGATCTTTTCAATAAAAGCGGAGAGTGCTCCGGGGCCGGACGGTATGACAGGTTTGTTCTTCCAAAAGTTTTGGGATGTTATTGGAGATCAAGTGACTAAAGAGATACAGGAAGTCTTCATTTCTGGTGTCTTACCTAGTGATTGGAACTTCACCCATATATGTCTATTGCCTAAAGTGCAGAATCCAGAGAATATGACGGATCTCCGACCGATAAGCCTCTGTTCTGTCCTCTACAAAGCTGTAGCTAAGATTCTCGTGACTCGTATGCAGCCGCTACTGGGATTAGTGGTCTCAATAAATCAATCAGCCTTTGTTAGTGAAAGATTAATATCGGAAAACATCATCATAGCTCATGAGGCGGTCTATGCTTTGAAGGTCCATCCAGTCGTTGCAAATGAGTTCATGGCCGTGAAAACGAACATGTCGAAAGCCTATGACAGGGTTGAGTGGAGCTACATTAGAAGTCTCTTGCTGGCGTTAGGTTTCTGTGACAAATGGGTGGAGTGGATAATGATGTGTGTTACTTCGGTAACCTTCTCGGTGCTAATAAACGACCAACCCTTTGGTCTGATCACTCCCCAAAGAGGGATCCGCCAGGGGGATCTTCTCTCGCCCTTCCTGTTTGTCCTTTGCATAGAAGGTATTTCACATCTGTTGAACTTAGCAGAGCAGTCAAGTCTCATTCACGGGCTGAGCTTCTCTATCAATGGCCCGGCAATTCATCGTCTGTTGTTTGCGGACGACAGTTTATTCATGTGCAAAGCGGTGGTGGAACAGGCTACGGTGCTTAATAAAATTCTGATATTCTATGGCAAAGCAACTGGCCAAACCATTAACCTACAAAAATCTTCCATATTCTTTGGTGAAGGGATTATGGATGAAGAGAGGCTGAAGATTCAACAGATTTTGGGTATATGGAATGAAGGGGGAGCCAGCAAATACTTAGGATTGCCGGAGTGTTTTTCGGGCTCCAAAGTAGAATTGTTTTCCTTTCTAAAGGAATGTACAGAAGGAAGAGTGGAGGGATGGTACATGAGGAAACTATCTCAGTCAGGAAAAGAAGTTCTGCTCAAATCTGTGATCACTTTTCTACCGGTATTTGCCATTTCGTGTTTTCGACTTCCAAAGACAGTGCTCAGGAGCATTAACAACATAATTGCGAATTATTGGTAGAGCTCAGACGTTCATATTCGGAAAATCCACTGGGTAGCGTGGGATAAATTGTGTCTCCCTAAGTATCTTGGTGGGATTGGATTTACAAACCTAGAATGCTTTAATCAAGCATTGCTAGCGAAACAGGCGTGGAAGCTCCTTACATCTCCTCTCAGTTTGTTATCTCTCTTCCTCAAATCAAGATACTTCCCGCTAGTAGATTTCTTCTCTGCCTCTTTAGGAGAGAGACCATCTTATGTGTGGAAAAGCTTATTGTTTGGCAGGGAATTGTTACTAAAAGGTCTAATGTATCGGGTGGGGAATGGACGCAAGACGAGAGTGTGGGCTAATAGATGGTTAGATGATCCAGTTGAAGGGTTGAGGGCTCCTTGGGTGAAGAACATCACATTTGATGTGAATCTCATGGTTTCTGATCTTATTGACTCATCATCACGGAATTGGAACCTTGCAGTGCTAAATGATCTCTTTGTCCCTGGTGATGTGAGTATCATAACTGCCAAGCTACCTACGGTTGATCGTGAGGATTTTTGGGTGTGGAGATTCAATCACAGTGGAAATTTTACGGTTAAATCAGCTTATTGGTTGGCAACCTCAACAAAGGTCTCAGTTGGTAGGAGGGAAGCTGAGTCGTTACCCTTCCTATGCCCGTTAAAGGAGCAAGTTTGGAAGGTGATAACAGCTCCAAAGATCAGAGTGTTTCTCTGGAAATGTTTGAGTAATGCTCTTCCAGTAGCGGAGTTGATATCGGAGAGGGGTATGAAAGTGGATATGAGATGTCAGCTTTGCGGTCTTGAAGGAGAATCAATCAATCATACCCTTTTCGAGTGCTGTGTAGCAAGACAAGTATGGGCCTTATCTGGAATGCCTCACCCGCGTAATGGTTTCTGTGATTCCTCCATCTTTGCAAATGTTAATTACCTTCTCAAGATGTCCAAGAATCTTGGGATTCAAGAGAGGGCCAGAAGATCATGGCCATGGCTCCTGTGGAACTTATGGAAAAATAGAAATCATTTGATCTTTGAAGGAATCTCCTTTTCGTGTACAGAGATAGCTAGGAAAGCTGCTGCAGATGCTAATGAATGGTTTATGGCTCATAGAATTGAAGAAGAATGGTTGCGGTTGGAAGAAACCCCGGCGGTGGTAGCTGTAGAGAAGTGGAGACCGCACCGTCAGAACTGGTTTATGTGCAACATAGCAGTGGATTGGGCGAAGTACTCGTTGCTAACTGGTGGTGCTTGGGTCTTGCGTGATGAAAAGGGAGTGGTGTTATGTCACAGTCGTCGTACATTTGGTCAGTTTTCTTCCAAAGAACAAGCTAAGGAGACCATAGTGTTATGGGCGGTTGAGAGTATGAGAAGTCAGAAGGTGAGCAGGGTGATCTTCACTGGGGAGTTTAAAGAAATTTTTGGAGCTGTAAATATGCCCTCAGCGTGGCCATCCTTTTGCCAGCAAGGTGACAATGTCCGTAGAGCGGTGGTAGGTATTGCTGAATGGGAAGCCTTAGTGATCGACAAGAATTTTAATAGAGGTGCTTCATTCATTGCTCAAAGTGTCATGAATTGTGGCTTCACTCAATCTTATGTTTCATCAGGTCATCCAAGGTGGTTACATGATCTCTTTGTCGATGAAAGGAGTGCCCTCTAATTGTTTTTTGGTGTGTTAAAGATGATGTTGTAGGAGAGTTGTTTTGTTGCTGATGGGTAGGCACTAGATGGAAGTATTTTTGCGACTCTGTTATTGTATGGTTCTCGGATTTTCTAATGATAATTCTAGTGTTGAAAAAAAAAGTTTGAAATGGTCCAACAAAATAATATAAAAGTATTTGGAACATTATAAATATATTTATTATAATTCAGTTGCTATTTTGGTCATCCGATTATATTGATTACGGTTAATACTTAAACCAACTGAAATTTACTATTTATTGTATTAATTAACTCTTATATTCTTATGTAATTCATTCAAATTTTTGCAATGTTTTGTATGATCATGTCTGAGTAGTCTTCTTGTTAGATTTAATAGTTTTTTAGAGTATTGATGAACTTGTGATATATAGAATTGTTATGGTAATCATATTTCATCCTTCACCAGGATTAATCTTATTGCTTATTTGGAGTAATTAATTAGAAATCTGATCTTAGGATATTTGAGAAACATGAGAATGAAATCAACACTTGATCTGAATCATGTTGAGCTAAATTGTTAATCACAACGAAAATTGGTCTAGGACTTAGTAAACATATCAAATTGGCACTTAATTTATTTGGAATAGCAACGAGAGTTGGACATCGATGATTTAGACATCTAATAGTAATCACAATGAGAATTGAATGGCTTACTTATGAATTCGAGTTCTAGGATTAATCTTAATAAAACCGTTAGCAACTATTTATTTGAGTTATGATTTACCTATTTGATATCCCTGGATCTAACGCTTTTCCCATCTATTTACAAACCAATTTATTTGATTTGTTTTGATTTATTGCTTTCATATTATTTTCCTAACTTAACCTATAAACTTACAATTTATTGTGTAATCCACGCTCCATGTAGATTTGATCCATAAATAATGCAATCAATCTTTTATTTGAGAGAGTTGCTCTTAGAGTAATTTGACCATTATCATCTTCTCCTAGTGAACATCGTCGGCAAAAGACTATAAAAACGAAGGAAGATATGAAAAAGAGAAGTGTATGACCCTTGAATTTATAACCGAGATTACAAATATATCGAGGAGATTATGCCAAGGGATAAATCGAATCTATGAGAATACGACCCTATGAGAATACGACCCTGCGGATATCATGGGTGAATCACAATTATCCCCGCGAAAAAGGAAGATTTGGAAGTTCAAAAAAGATTTTATCCTTACTCCGTAACAAGCAACGAACGAGCCAATTAAGGACGGTGGGACAACTATTGGACCCAAAATCTGACAAAGCTCATTAAAGCAAAGACATGCAATAACCTTAAGATGACGACTTCAACGTAGATCCAAATGAAGGTCGATCTTTGGTGATTAATCTTGAACTCGACTAGGACCAGAAGCCAAGTTTGCAGGATTGAAGAAACAAGTAACACCAAATGGGATATTCGCCAAACAAACTCCAAGATTTCTGGCAACCACCAAGTCTCTAAGATTTCCAGGATCGCAACATTAGGAGGAAGAGGAAATATCGGAAGCCATAAACAAGATGATGGATTATAAAAGGGATACGAGAGCAAGGAGACAAGACACGCTGGAACACTCCTTGGCCTATTGACCTCGAGCTCTTCACTTACCCCTTTGAATCTTGTCCTTACTTTCATTCCTAGTCTAAGTCTTGTTTAGACTACCATTTTCATACGTTGTAAACGATTCAACATCAATATATATAAAGACTATTTTCGTCAACTTGAGTCTGATTACATCGTTGTATTTTGAGGATATTGTTGCCACAAAATTCTTCTTCCCTAATCTATTAGAAACATTACCAAATACATAGTGTAGGTTTTAGGATCCACACACATGATATAACTCATTAACCACTTTGCGCTAGTTTGGAAATCCAGTAACCGTCAAATAACTGTTTCCGCTCATTCTCTTTGGATCTTAGTACACATTTTGGCTCACTAACCATTCCGCGAAAAATGCATATCAGTATGTCCATGCTCTGAACTAACTAATCTCAGATGACAAAACCAACCATCTTGAATCCGACCAGCATGTTCTAAACCGACAAGCCCAACTTCTATGTCTGAATCCGCAAATACTTGTCTGAATCTGACAATACTTGTATTAATCTGACCATCATTGTCAAGTCAACAAGCTCAACCATCCTAACTGAATCGGATCATTGTCCAGCTGTCCGGTCCGAGAATGACCACACTTGTTTGAATCCCACAATTGTTGTAAGAAAATTCCACATTATCTGAATAACTTTCCAAACTCCTATGAAATTCACAAACTGATCTGAGTTTAAAACCAACCGGCCGAGCTTATCTAGCTCCAAGCATTCCATTCCTACTCAGAATCATTTTTCATCTAGTGCATCCAAACTTGGCCAAATCTTCTCATTATCATCTAACACTGACTGTGTTTCATTTTTCAATTATTCAACCATTTCATTTTACCAAGTTCAATGTTAGCCATTTATATGTTTCGATGCAATAGCTTTTTAAGGATCCTCTTTTTTTTTTCTTTGAAAAATTTTAAATTAGAATTTTTTTTATTTCCATATCGATTTTCAGAAACTGTTTGTTCGAACTATCCAAGCCAAACCGTCTTTGGACTGTTCACTATGGAGAGTGAACGCTTCGCTCTAATGAAATTTGAGGGTTGGCCTTGGAAAGTAGCACTAGTGGCATCAACTATGAGGACTTGACAACAACAAAAGTGTTCGAGTTATGGTGTTCGGAATCGGTAGATCCCCGGTTTGCTTAGACGTGTACTTTTTTGTTAATTTTTATTTTGTATGTTGCATAGTTTTATTTTGGTTTTATTTTTGTACATTTTGGTTATCTACTATTTACTTTGTTTAAACTGCGGTGGTACAAGTACACAATTTTATGAAGAAAATTATTGAAAATTTGTTGATGGACCCAAAATCTATAAACCCAAAAAGCCCAGAATAGAGAATATCCACAAATGAGCGGGTCGGACCAGATCTAGGGGCTTGTGATTCCCCGCATACAGCTAATAAGTCGCCGGAAGCGCGTCGTCGATCACGCGCAATCATCTGTAACCTGCCTATGTTTCTCCTTTCTCTCTCTCTTTCACTTAATGATGTAAATGGTGAAAATCGATCTTTATTCGTCCGTGAAGTAAGTCAACCAAGTTTGCTTCATTCATACTTCAAATCTCCTTCTCAACAACCAGTCCCCTTCACCTGTAGGGCGTAGAGAGAGAGAGAGAGAGAGAGAGAGAGAGAGAGAGAGGGCTCGTCTCGTCGACAATGCTAGTATGGCTCAATATAGACAATCCGGAACCGAGAGATTGAACGGTCGCGTCCCTCAGTACGCCAACAACGGCGCATCTTCTTCTGATCATATAGCGATCGGGATCCGGAACGGCGTCGGAGGAGCGACTCAGAACGCTAAGACTAATCGGTGGAGGCGATCCGTACGACCTGAGAGGATTCGTCGCCTTGGAATCGGGTCTGTAGTCTTTGTCATCTGCCTTGTGCTCCTTCTCACTGTTCTAGCCTACTATTACATCTCTGGCTTTACTAACAATGGCTACGATGATAAAGGTTCGTTCGATTCCTTCTCTTGCTATTATATCTCTTAAGATTGTTTCTTATAGCCTCCATTTTTTTTTTTTTTTTTTGTCTGGATTAGATTCTTACGACGGTGATTTTCTGGCGAATGTGACGAGAATTGACCCTGAGAAGGTTCTTGAGTTTGGTCAGGGTTCAGTGGTTCATGGACGAGACTCGAGATATTGGGATAAGGATGACAGACGACGGGATGATGACTATAATGAAGATGAAGTAGAGCATCAACATGTTGATGTGGCTGAAGTGAAAAAGGTGGGGAATGTGGGTTTCTACAATGAAGCTGGCCGGAACGAATTAAACAAGTATCAAGCTGAGTATCAAGCTTCCCTTGATTTGGACCCTAATGACGATGATGCCATTGATTCTCAAGGGGATGAATACGTTGATTCCGGGCATGACGAGGATGACAATGAAGATACGCATAAAAACAAGCCTACCGAGGTTAAGGAGCATATTGAGGAAAAGGATAATTCGAAAAGCTCACTTGAGGATTCTTCTCTTGTTAGTAAGGGTGGTAAGTCCGGGAAAAAATCACGATCTGATACAAAAAGAAGAGGTCGAGGCCGCAGATCTTCAGGTGATAACTTCGTAATCACCTTCCTTGATAACTTCTGTGTCTCTGCTCATCATTCTCTTTTTGTTCAAATCTTTCAGGTGCATCTTGTGAGATGAAGCTGTTGAATTCTAGTCAACCAATAGTGGAGCCCTTGAATACTCGAAAATCTGCTAGGTTCTCCTTACAGTACATAGAGAATGAAGATAAACCCGATGGGGAAGAACAGTGGGAGCCTAGGTTTGCAGGTCATCAGAGTTTACAGGAGCGGGAAGCTTCCTTTTTGGTTCAAGACCAGAAAATTCATTGTGGTTTTGTCAAAGCTCCCAAAGGATCTCCAACCACTGGGTTTGACTTGACAGAAGATGATACTAATTATATCAGTAGCTGCCACATTGCTGTGATCTCATGCATCTTTGGCAATTCTGATCGCTTGAGGCCTCCTGCCAATAAAATGGTATTATTCTGTCCATCGTTGATGTATCTTTATGTTGTTTGGCCTTCTGATTTTCTGCGTCTAAAATTTGTTTCTGTGACCAGTGAGTTGTGTATCATAATAGGAGTCTACCGCGCATACATTGAGCCTAAGTTTTAGTGGCACATACATAGTCACTAGCATAGACTTGCGAGCCGAGTTATCTTAGAGAGTTCAAGTGACACGTGTTAAACTGTAGGTGCAGTTTAACTAACTTTTGTAGACTAATGGGTGGAAATAGATGAAAATGAGCAGTTTTGAGCTAGGTACACTAATAGTGAGTTATAATGAATGCTTAAATAGCTGGCATCATAAAGTTGGTTCTGTGAGTGTTTTCATCAGCCATGGACAGCCATCTGTTAAGATCTCTTCTCATGGCCTTATAAAGGTTTACCAGGACATGGGAGTAGCTCCTCTAGCAAAACTATCTTGCTTCAAGGAGCAACCTCATTTTTCCTTAATAATCTCAGAAGACATATTAGCTCTTTTGTAATCCTTATTTCCTTTTGCTTGATTTTTTATGGTATTTTGTTACTTGTGCTAACCTGAGTTTTTTATTATTCGTTTAGATAAGTAGGTTGTCAAGAAAAAATGTCTGCTTCATTGTGTTCGTGGACGAGATTACCATGCAAACACTTTCTGCAGAAGGCAATGCTCCAGACCGAGCAGGATTCATTGGTTTGTGGAAGTTGGTTGTTGTGAAGAATCTTCCTTACGCAGATATGCGGAGGGTAGGAAAAATACCAAAACTGTTGCCACACCGACTTTTTCCATCTGCAAGGTAAGTCTTAACTCTGATTTTTGATGGGTCCGACTAGCACATATTTTTCCAGCAGTTGCAGTTAGAAAACATATAAGTGTCCCATGGTTGAGTAGGTTTAAGGAAAAATACCTGAAAGAACATGAGTTATAATTTGTAAAGCATATGCATAATTGTCATTCTGAGCCACAAAGACAAAGCCATGTTTGGAATACGCATGCATCTGGATGCATATGCAACGCAGACCAAGCTTCTCAAGTCAGACCAAATCTATATTAGTACACAAAGAAACTCATCTGCTGTTTATTCTTCCAGGTACTCAATCTGGTTAGACAGCAAGTTGCGACTTCAGTTGGATCCTCTACTCATTCTGGAGTACTTCCTATGGCGTAAAGGTCACGAGTATGCTATATCCAATCACTATGATCGCCATTGTTTATGGGAAGAGGTTGCACAAAACAAGAAGCTGAACAAGTACAATCATACTGTTATAGATCAACAGTTTGAGTTTTACAAGGCTGACGGGCTGACCAGATTCAATGCTTCAGATCCGTTTAAGCTTCTTCCTAGCAGTAAGATTTTGTTGGATAACTGATATAAACCAAAATTTCAACCCTTTTTTTTTGCGGGGAGCGTTTTGCATTAGTTAGTGGCCATAACTGGGTTGCTCATTAGATGCACACTGAGTTTTTAATTTCCTTATCAAGTATTATTGTTTATGATCAGTCGAGGATTTAGATATTCGCATGCGCAACTATGCTAATAGTTTTTGCAGCCATCCATTACTGCAACATTTAGGTTATATGCTCTTGTTGGTCAAACCCTTATTGCCACCATGCAAGGGTCAATCAATACCTGGCATTGGTCATATGTACAATACATTTGTGCGTTTTGCTTACTTACAATCCTCTTGTTTATCTTGGTCGCAGATGTTCCAGAGGGGTCTTTCATTGTACGTGCACATACACCCATGTCGAACTTATTCTCGTGTCTTTGGTACAACGAAGTGGAACGCTTCACTCCTCGTGACCAGCTGAGTTTTGCCTATACTTACCAGAAACTAAGAAGGATGAATCCTGACAAACCATTTAATCTTCACATGTTCAAGGTAAAGAAAGATATCAATAACAATAAGCTGTTTGATGCTCATCTAAAGCAGTGGGTTGCCTTGCCTCCATTTGTAAGCTGGGTTTAGGGTTGTAAAGTCGAAAGTGCTTTTGACACGAGGTTGAGTAAAGTCCTATAAACTAGTAGTATCAGAGCCAAACCCCAAATGCAGTGAGTGGCTTGTCTAGTCGTGCAACCCCAGGGTAGTATGTAGTGGTCTCATATTTTATGGATGTCTTTTTGTGTTCGTACAACGATTGAATTGTGGATTAGATTTCATACCGTAGTCTGCGTAGCAAAGAGTATCTAGAACTAAATTTCTAAGTTTCATATGTTCTGTTTCCTCGTCTGAATTTTCAGGACTGCGAGAGAAGAAAGATTGCAAAGTTGTTCCGACACAGATCAGAGGAGAAGCGAAACCTTATACAAGCAGCACTACAACAATAAACGACCTGAACATCTTTTTTTTTCTAAAATCTGTCCTGTACATTACTTGTTGGTTTCTCTACTTCCATATTACACAGTGTCACTTAGAGAAAAGCCACGTTTCTTTGCTCCTGGGGACTTCAAAACTTCTTTACGTTGGATCGAGTATGTTGCTTGGAGGCGAGAGTCAGATTACGAAAACAATGTGAGGTGATTTGTAGTGTAGCGCGACGTTTTAAGAGTTGAAACTTTGAAAGACGAAGAAGAAGAAGCTTTGATTAGATTCGATTTCATGAGAAGAGGGTCCTCGATTTTTATTCAATTCATTGCTTTGTTTTTGTCTGTATCACTATCATGCAACCAATTTATCCCCTTCAAAAAATATAATACATTAATTATATTTTACTATTTTGAAACAAACAAAAAAAAGAGGCAAAGAGCCAAAGCCAAAAACTATGTCGAATTTTTAATTTCTTTCAGATTTTTTTTTGGTTAGAGCAAATGTCAAACTACTCATATTATAGAGAATCAACTACAAAGCAAAAGGTTTTTTTTTTTGGGGGTAGAAACATTAAATTCATTTATAATTTTGTGTTTTTGACAAAAGATGCAGAACAAAAGAAGCAGGTTGACATAAATTAAATCTAACAACAACAAAATACATAAAGTAAAGAACACAACTAAGAATGTTATATAAGGCTGAGATATTTAGGGTTAGCCCAGCCCATAGATAAAAAGTAAGATTCCTAACCCTAATTAATTGTTTTAAAGCATTTCTGGCCAGTTTAGGATTGAGCTGAAATAAAAAGATGGGTTTAAATCGGGTTAGGCCCTATTAGATTTATAAAAAACAAATCTCTGTTTTATGGTGAAACGAAGTTGTTTTGTCTTTCCCCAAAATTCATCGATGATCTCTTCTTCCTCAGATTTTGACGACGATCGCTCCTTCTCACATCTCTTCTTCCTCCTCCGACGATCTCTTTTTCCCCCAACGACGATCTCTTCTTCTCTATTCTGGTAATTTTACGAGAAAACCCTTGTTTCTTATATGTTACTTTCTCTATTCACAGAGTATTGTGGGCCTTAGGGATTGTAAAGTTGTTGAACTTTTGATTCATGTTTCTGATGAGCTCGTCATTTGTCTTCTCTTATTATAACCCTTTTGACTCTGTTTCGTTTCAGGGTAAGAGGAGATTTTAACCCATCTTTTAGCTTCATCTCTGATACGATCTGGTACGTCTCTCGTGGGAAAGAATTTTTTTATTATTCTCAGATAGTTCATTTGTTTTGATTCTGTAATAAACTCAATTTCTTATCTGTTACTTGTCTTTGTCTTAAGTAATATTTTCAGCTTATGAACTATTCTTGTCTTATTTTTGTACTGAGTTTCAGCTACTGATACTATGGATCTCCCATCACTTGAAACACTTGCTGCTATGGATGCTGAGAATGAGAACATAGAGGTGCAGATGGAAGGTGAAGAAGAATCTCATGAGCAAACACTAAGTGGCACTCAGCCATTTCAACCGGTACGTAAAAGATGTAGGGCTAAATGTTGGGAAGATTTTATTCATGTAGGATTACAGGATGATGGAAAAGAAAGGGCTAGATGTAATCATTGTGGTCTTAAGTTGGTAGTAGAAAAAACACATGGAACATCAACACTAAACCGCCATTCAAAGATATGCCCTGCTAAGCCTAGGTCTGATGCTGTTAAATATGATCACAAAACGGATAGAGAGAAGATGTCTTAGATAATTATATATCATGACTTACATTTTAAGTATGTTGAATACGAAAAAGTAAGAGAAAGAGATAGATTTCTTGACCCTGATGGTCAACATATCTGTAGACAAACTGCAGCAGCAGATGTCTACAAGAGATATGAGATAGAAAAAGCTAAGGTGATAGAGGTTTTGGTGAATCACAAGGGTCGAGTGTGTTTTACAGCAGATTTGTGGACAGCCCGAAGTGTTGTGATGGGATGTAAGTTCTTCAAATTTTTCTCATTATTTGTCATTCAAAAACAACAGCAAGTAACTTACTGGTTTGTGTCTTTGTATATAACATGATCTCTTTGAGTTTGAAAATAGCCTCAAATCTAGTTCAAGAAATGCTAAGTCAAATCTGGAAACCTATTTGGATGTTGAACCAAGACTAGAGATGAAGACTTTTGAAGACATGGAAGTTTTAAATTTTTGGAAAGAAAATCAGCATCGATATGGTGATCTTGCTTCAATGGCATCTGATTTACTGAGCATACATATCACCACTGTTGCAGCTGAGTCAGCTTTCAGTGTTGGAGGAAGATTTTTGAGTCCTTTCAGAAATTGAATTCTTTCCAAAAATGTGCAAGCGCTAATTGCCACTCGAAATTGGTTATAAGACGATTTGCAGAGTTTGAAGGTAAAATTTTCATTATTAACAGAAATTGATTTTTTTATGTTGTTTATCTAACTTATACTCATTAACTACATGAGATATTGAAGATTACTTCGATGATGAAGATAATGAATCTGCAAAAAGTAGCTCAGAAGTTAGAGACTCTAGCACATGAAGGTAAAGCTTTCATTTGTTTATAAGGTATGACTTCAGTTAAGTAAGAAATGTGGTTGGACAGAATGCTTATGTGTTGAGGTTTGTATGTGTGGTCTGTCTTTTTATGAGCTTAAAGCATGAGCTTGTTGTCTGTGTTGTCTGCGTTCTTATGAGCTTGTTGTCGTTGTGCTTGCTTCTGGTTTTGTGATCTAGTACTTTGATGTGTTTGTAAAGGTAAAGCTGAGACTGCATTCTTATGAGCATGCGTTGTTAGTTCATGAGATGTTAGAACTTGACTGGTTTTAATAGAACTTGGATTTTGATCATGATAAGTTGTATATCAAGTTATAGATGGTTGTTGTTACTTTTTTATATATCTACTTTGGTGGAATCTAGTTTGGATTTGTAATAGTTGTCCTATGCTCTGTTTGATATAGATTCTTTTTTGAAAAATGCAGATCAATAAAGTCAAGAATGAGCAGGAATAAACTGTAACGCCCACATCCGTCCACGGTTAATGGGCCACCCACACCCGCTCAATCAGCCCGTGGGGCCCATCCCATCCGACGGGGAGTGCATTAATTTTCCAAGGCTCGAAATCATTGTTTACTGACCCTGCAATCACCACATGACTTTTCCTCGTGCTTTGGCCTCACTCGCACGGTATCGCAAATCACTTCCCGATAGGTCACTCATCCTTCCACTACTCCAGCCCATGCACGCTTAACTCTGGAGTTCTAAACGGATGTGTGACAGAAAAGGTAAGTCGACTTTGGTGACATAGGTAGCCAAATCAATTTTCTTAAGCCTTTCCATATATCACAACTCGGGATGTTACAATTCACCCCTCTCAAAGAACGCAACGTCCTCGTTGCATTCCACGACAGGTCTCAAGACGCCTCTTGGGTCAGAACCGAAATGGCTAACCAGCTCTGATACCACTTATAACGTCCCGACCGCCCACGGCTAATGGGCCACCCACGCCGGCTCACTCGTCCCGTCGGCTTCATCCTGTTCCAACGGTCGGTCCGTTAATTTTTCAAGGCTCAAAATCATTGTTTACTGACCCTGTAATCACCACCCAACATTTCCCTGTGTTTTGGCCTCACTCGCACGATATCGCGAATTACTTCCCGATAGGACACCCATCCTTTCACTACTCCAGCCCAAGCACGCTTAACTCTAGAGTTCTAAACGGATGTGTGACGGAAAAGGTAAGTCAACTTTGGTGACATAGGTAGTCAAATCAATTCTCTTAATCCTTTTCATATATCACAACTCAGGATGTTACAATTCACCCCCTGTCAAAGAACGCAACGTCCTCGTTGCGCCCTACGACAGGTCTCAAGACCCCTCTCGGGTCAGAACTAAGATGGCTAACCAGCTCTGATACCACTTAACGCCCCGACCGCCCACGGCTAATGGGCCACCCACGCCCGCTCTCTCGGCCGTGGCCCCATCTCGTTCCAACGGTCAGTCCGTTAATTTTTCAAGGCTTGAAATCATTGTTTACTGACCCTGCAATCACCACCCGACCTTTCCCCGTGTTTTGGCTTCACTCGCACGATATCGCAAATTACTTCCCGATAGGTCACCCATCCTTTCACTACTCCAGCCCAAGCACGTTTAACTCTGGAGTTCTAAACGGATATGTGACAGAAAAAGTAAGTCAACTTTGGTGATCAAATCAATTCTCTTAAATCTTTTCATATATCACAACTCGGGATGTTACATAAACATGCTTTGGAAGATAGACTGAAGCTGGTTGTTATCAAATTGCAGTCTTCAACGAGCAAACAACATTTGAAAGACCATCTTGTTTATTTGAGTATCACTAAAGTATCAAAATAATTTTTTTTTACAATTTTTAATGTCGTGGTTTGTTTCAACTTTTGAGCATGTTCTGTGACAATCTAACGATTTGAAACTTCTTACTATTTATATGACTCAAACCTTTGATTCAACGTTACTTAATTTAACTTTTATATAATATCACTATAAATAATATAATAACTTAATAAATTACAAGAAATATTTATTTGATATGTATTTGTATATAAAATGACATATATTTTGTAAGATATTATAATAAGTGTTTTTAAATAAAAAAAAATATATAAAGGGCTTAAAGGGTTACGAAGGATTGAGCCCTATTTTACATAGTTTAATGGGTTCTAAAAGAGTTAGGGTTCACTTATGGTTGAGCTTAAACTAAATAGGGCTGGGTTGAACTGGCCAACCCTATACAACATCCGTAAACACAGCTATACCCAACCACGCACCTCATCAGATACGGAGCATTACCTTGGCTGTAAGGAGAGGAAAATGCCAATTGCAGCTGTTGAATGGAGATGGCTGTTGTTAAACCAATGAGTTCGAACCTGGTAGAAATCAGCCCTTTCCTGGTGTCCAACTAAAAAGAATAAGTAGCCATTCCACATAAACCTTCAAACGGAAGACCACTGTGCAAAGACACACCGCCTAGTCGAGATAGAGCCTGCACATTTATGGGAAGCGAGAAAGACAAATATGTTGTCACCGCTCTACACCATCCACCGGAAAACAAAGACCACAAAGAGACGTAGATGCACTCTCGTGGCTCGATACGCGCTGCCATAGAAGTCCACTCCTCTCAGGAGACAAAGCAAAAGTTCAAAAGAGATTGCACATCAATGTGATTTGGTTATCTTGGAGACCGATAGCCAATAAAGAGTTCTGGAAGTATATGAAACCATTTAGACCTCATAGACATATGTCGCCTCTTAGGAAAGATGTGCTGGTTATACAAGAGATAAATACAATATATTTTTAGACAATGTTTCATATAATCAAATACTTCTTATGTATCATTTTAATTGATGTTTAAGGTTTTTGCACAAAGATTTAAAAAAAAAGAATAGAATGCATAGATAATCAACAAAAAAAACACTCTCGTGTCTCACGATTATTCTATGATAATAGGTTCTAGTTAATTTCTCTAGATCTTAGTATGATAAACAATCCTAGTGTAGAATTCTATGAATATTCCTAGCAATCAATGATTATGAGTTT
Organism: Brassica oleracea var. oleracea; assembly: GCF_000695525.1. NCBI lineage: Eukaryota > Viridiplantae > Streptophyta > Magnoliopsida > Brassicales > Brassicaceae > Brassica > Brassica oleracea. The sequence goes on from NC_027753.1 coordinate 11,771,987, forward strand.
GACATTAAGCTTATAAAATCTATAAATCTAACAAGAAGTCTACTTAAACATAATCATGGAAAACATAATCATAGACAGAATAGAATGCATAGATAATCAACAAAAAGAGTTCCAGATCAACTCTGAATGAGTTCAATCTATCTCATCGAACCTAAAAGAAATATTAGCCTAAACAGTGGCTGCAAGCTAGTAAATATAGATTAAAACACGTTTTGGGCTCTTATGTAAATAATAGAACTTGGAGAGCCAAACTGAATTTGTTGGAAGCTGATAAAAACTCGTCGCGAGAAAATCAGAAGTAGTGTCGATCGACACCAAGGTAGTGTCGGTCGACACTTATGCCACAACCTCGATAGCTTCCTCTCGCGCGTCAGATGGACAACTCTTCAGTACACTGAGAATAGATTTTGATCCAACAGTCTGATCAACCTCAAACATGTGGTATTGGAAAGATAACTCAATTTTCTATCTTGTGTAAAAATATGAGATTCTCCATATCCTAAGAAGTCATCCATCCATTGCTAAACTTTTGACTCATCTGTGCAGTTTTGCATCCCAAATAGTTCAAAAATCTTCAAAGTTGCCCAAAACATACATGAAACTGAAAAGACTCTAAAACGACTCCAACACATATAATAGACTCTAAATAAGACTCATGGTCTAAAAGTGGTAATAACAATAGTATATCACACTCCCTCTTGACATATGTGTCATTCCTCTCATGTTCTTGGGGCTCGAATTTTATTCTATGGAAAAATACAACATGTTAGTGTGGATGGAGAGTCCTAACATTTATCCTTGATGTACCCCATGATCTTGCAATGTTCACAACAAAGGTTCATTTTCTCAGACTGATGACTACTTTTTCTTACAAGACTAGTTTCAGCAATCTCTCTGCCCTTTCTTGCATGGTCAGTCTGGCTTGTCACTTTAATAAGATCTCGTGGTCCTTCCTCCTTTTGGATCATCATACAAATTTGTTTTTAAGATTGGAACTTCTCAAACCTCATAATAGGTGAATAAGCGCCTTGTAGAAGTCATTCAGCTTGAGAAGCACACGACTTGATACTGCTCACTTCTTTCATTCATTTCTCCGACATCATAAGTAGGTCGTCTGAGCATCTCCAACTCTGCCAAAAGTCCTCTGAAATGGCCAAAGACATCCTTGAATTCTTTCTCTCCTTGTTGAAGGTTACTTAATTCTTTATTCACCTCAAAGATCATGCTGATGTGGAGTATTGATGTACACACTTTTGAGAGTGTTCCATAATTCTTTTGGACTTTCAGCATATGAGTAAGCGCAAGGATAGATTAGTCTAGAGAGCTCTGAGAACATAAAAACAAGAAGGTTATCCTGGATCCACTCAGAATCTTCTTTACTGGTGATCGATATTGTTTGAGGAGACTTAACAAATCCAATATCCACTTCAGTAGTACTACTATCCTCTGACGCCTTCTAAGATCTTTCAATATGCTCTCATAAACTATGGCTACCATGAACCAGTCTTTGTAGTCCTTGAACAAAACAAGTAGTTGTTCCCTTTAAGAACAACATGCAATTAAATTTCTTTATGGTGCTCAACAAGGATCCAGAGGAAAACCAAGACAAAAATAAGGCCTTTGTTTCTCTGATACCATTTAGGAAATGATAGAATTTAGAGTAGAACATGAGAGAATGAAAAATAATAGGAGGAATGGAGAGAATAAACAAAAAGTGTATGTATATTTGCCTATCTTGCTATGCACAAGAATATACCTATTTATATGAATATAATCAAGCTGTAAACACACATAAATGATATATTTGAATGTAGAAAAGATACCATATCGGCCTTGCACGAAGCAGAGAGAGTACATAGTCCATGATAGGCTTGGTCATTTGGAACCTTGGGTCGGGCTCGGCCCTTCGGGTCCTATACATTTGGACCCAACTGAGTACTTAGACAATTTTGGGTCGGTTTCGGACTGGGTCTTCTCGGGTCCGAGTCGGTCCAGGTAGAAAACTTCTATACATGTAAAAGAACCACAATATTTGGATACAAACGGGTTTGGTTTGGTTTTCGTCTCTTATGAGTTATTTTCGGGTCTTTTTCATGTTTTCATCGGTTTCTTTATATTTTTTTGGATCTTTTGAGTATTTTTTTTCAGGTTTTTGGGTTAGTTTCTTTGTAATTTCCGGGTCTTCTGCGTATTTTTGGATACTTTTCATGTTTTTGGCTAGGTGATTTTGTAATTTGCGGATCTATTTTATAAATTTCGGGTATAATTCGAGTCTATTTTACTCTATACCAGAATTTTAACCTGAAATTTACCATATACATGAGGTAGATATTAGACTAGGGTTATTAATTTTTGGGTCTACTTTTATACCATCAAGTCTAGGGTTTGGTTCGGGTCGGGTCCAAGACTTGCGGGTCTTCCATTATGAAACCATGTGGGATAAAGTGGCATTATCCGTACCCGACCCAAACCATTTTTTTGGGTTGGTTTCGGTTTGGGTTTTTGCGTCCGGGTAAAATACACATGCCTAATCCACGATGAGTCTAGTTGAAGTGAATTCTTGGTGGTAGAATAAATATTGTACATAAATATTCCTTAGAACACTAAACTGCTCATTTTAGAAAACCTGAAGTGACCACTTTGAGTTTGTAGATATTAATTATTTCCTTTCAATAACACGTATCAAAGAGGTCTGTAATTGCTATTAGGTCAAAGACTAAATTCACGAAGAGGGGCACATGTTGTAATAGAAACTGTTATAGCTAAGACTCAAGATTGTATTAGATATATGGTTATGGGTAATGTCTACAAATTTCACAATCACCAACATAGAAGAGATTTAAACAATGATTAGCAAAACGTCTTGTGAATGACTCTAACAAACCAAACACAACAACACCTACATTCTAATTTAAGCTGTGAATGAGGTTAATTGATGAGATAGGCAATGTCACAAAGTGAAACTACGAGATTACCCTTTACATTATGGGGTGATGGAGTGATTGTATCATTCAAGATATTTTCATGCTTTTCTCGGGGGTTTGGAAAAATCTAGAATCAATACAATTTTTATAATCCTTCATTCCAAAAAGGAAAAAAATGTGAAATGACCAGTACAAAAAACATCAAGAAAACGAATCCACGTCATGTTTTGATAATCAGTTTCCACTTACTCATCTGAAATTGGTCCAAATAAGATCTTCTTTCAACTCTTGAATCACCTCCTTGAAGCTTTCAACATCCGGTTTCAGATTTTAAATTCTTTTCTCAATGTTCTTAATGTATGTATTTTTTTTTTTCTATGATCCCGGTATCCGGAGCCTCGAGAGGATCCGACTAGCGCCAATGACCGTCCACCGGAGCTTAGCCGAGGAGCCCGACGAGGCATCTAGGAGGGCTGGTGATCACCTCATGTAAATCATGTGGGAACCGAAATTCACACCGTCGAGTTTTGTTAATCAAAGGAAAGCCAAGTTAACCTAGCCTTCCCTGAAGGTCTCGGTTATCTGCTGGGCCACACATGACATGATCAATAAGAAAGAATAAAATGAAAATAAGCAGAATAAGAGAATAAGAGGATCTTATTTCCGAATTCGCGTTTGAGCGTGAACAACAAGTAAAGACCTAGGCTACAAGAGCTGTCGGTACGTTCGCTAGTCTAGCGACCTAAATCTAAACTAGTTGAGTCGCAGCTCGATTAGTAAAAACGGAAAAAGATGCCTAAATTGCTCTAAGTTCTAAGTTGCTCTGATGTGCTCTTGTCTCCCCTCCCTCTTCGTCCTAGGTCCTCCTTATATACTCCTCCTTAAGTCGGTTTACCTCTTCTTGCGCCGGATTTGTCGCGAAGCGGGCTTTTCCATATTTCCTTCTTCTTTG
>NC_027753.1:11776018-11777247 GCF_000695525.1 Brassica oleracea var. oleracea
ATAGCCAAGGCAGTTGGTGTTAAGTTAACCGTAACCTGCTCTACTACGAAGAATAGGAAACCGTTCGAGAGACATAACCTTCCCAACTTCCCGAATACTTTCGACGATGTTTTTTAGACGGACCATTGGTGTCTTGTCCACGGACCCGAAAACTGAGTTTCGGAAACTTCGGACGAAGATGCATGGTTATGGGATGGGACCGGGTTCGGAATGGTCCACGGAGAATTGGCCGCGCTCGCCGGGGGAGCTGATCCGTGCCACGGTCAAGTTCGCCGGCGAGCCGACCGGAAACACAGTCGTGCTCGCCGGGCTCGCCGGCGAGCCGACCGACAACACGGTCGTGCTCACCGGGTGAGCTGGCTCGTGTCACGGCCGAGCTCGCCGGCGAGTCGACTGGCGACACGGCCGTGCTCGCTGGGCGAGCTGGCTCGTGTCGCGGCCGAGCTCGCCGGGCGATCCCGGTCGAGCCCGCCGGGCGATCCGTTTCGGCTATTCGTTTTCTAGGATTTTTGAAGTTTTGAACGAGATTCGATTTTTCTGAGGACTTTCGGACATCGATTCCGTCGTGACCGACTTTGACCCCAACAGTTAGCCCCCCAGCTAGCTAGGATCTGTGGACCTGGGCGTTTGGTCCTAGCTTGCGGTATGGTCTGTTCTAGGTGGAATTAGACGTAATCGTTTGTCGAAAGATTGAAGGTGAATAGTAAAAAAAAAAAATTGTATAAGTAAGGGAAGTAAGTTTTTCAAATCCTTTACTCACTTCTTCCCTTAAGAAATATTTCTCCAAAATAGAAACTTTTTCTCCAAGATCTCTCTTTGCTCAAAGAAAATGTCTTCAAGAAAAGGATCTTCAAAGAGGAATTCTTCCTCACACTCATCTTCGGGTGACTCTTCTGCCAATGAGGTGATCGCCCCGAAAGAAGAGTTGAAGTCGAGGAAAAAGCAACGGATGCGTACTACAAAGCTCTTTGCGGCTCGCCTCCGCCTTCGCAAGACATTCCGATTCCTAAGAGGCCCGTGAGGTCGCCAAACGCACCCCTCACGCCGAGCATGGTCTCTCCCGACTACCTCACGACTCTCAGGGACTTTTACCAGATTTCAAGTGGAGTCGTATTTCGGATACCGAGTGGCAACGAGAGTGCGAAGAACCCTCCGGAAGGTTTCTTTACTTGCTACGAGGCCTTCCTGGTGTATTGCCGCATGTGGTTTCCGATCCCTGGTACCATCGT
>NC_027753.1:11777508-11777870 GCF_000695525.1 Brassica oleracea var. oleracea
ATGGAACTTCACCCGTGGTAATACGAATAGTTATGTTTTTCGCTTTGATACCTTGAAAACATGCGAAGATGATTTTTTTTTTTACTATCTTGCAGTGAACAGGATCCTTCCGCCGACTCCTGCCGATCTTTTTGCCAAACGAGATCTTCTCCGCAGCAGGCCGTTCTTCTGGAATTCCTTCACCGTTGAACGGATTCGGAGCGCGGTGGAGCTCCATCGATCTCGACCCGTCTCTCAGCCTCTCGACGTTCCGTATGACGTAGAACCGGTCATTGATGTCTTGCCTGCTCAGAGGCAGAGAACCAGGTCTCGGAAAGGCAAGGGAGTTGCCTCCGAGAACGTCTTGGGAAACCTTCCGCTGC
>NC_027753.1:11777882-11778321 GCF_000695525.1 Brassica oleracea var. oleracea
GGGCGAGCTGGCTCGTGTCATGGTCGAGCTCGCCGGGCGATCCGTTTCGGCTATTCGTTTTCTCGGCTTTTTGAAGTTTTGAACGAGATTCGGTTTTTCTGAGGACTTTCGGATATCGATTCCGTCGTGACCAATTTTGACCCCAACAGTTAGCCTCCCAGCTAGCTAGGATCCGTGGACCTGGGTGAATGGGTGTTCAATGCGGCGCTCGACGGAAGTTTCCGGGAGTCGCGTATCTCTCACTTCAAAGCCGAGGAGGCTGAAAGAGAACTCTTTCGGTTTCGGAAGGAGGTCGAAGAACAGAGCCGGAGACAGGCTGAGCTCCATTCTCGGGACCTTTTCTGTGCGGAGAGGAGAGGAAAGAGAGAGATTGTCGCCGAAATGAAGCGGAAGGCTGCTTTGTTTGCCACCGAATTCGAGAGCTTTAAGGATGCTCAAG
>NC_027753.1:11778415-11779518 GCF_000695525.1 Brassica oleracea var. oleracea
AGATGTCGGGTCTTATGAACGGGTGTGCCCATGCCGAATCCTTGGTTCCTCCGATCGAAGAAAGGGACCGACAGCTTTGGGATTCCATCGAGGTCTCGGAGGACACGGCGGAAGCGGGAACCGGTGTTGGTGATGAAGGTGCCGGAGTCGCGGACGGAGGGGTGGACCAGCCTACGAGCTCGTTCGGGGTCTCCATGTCCGGGTTCTTCGACTTTGAGCGTTGAGGATTATTTCCCTAAGTTTTATTTCGAGGTTTTATGTATCTACGCCGAGTGTGGCCGTATTTTATTTATGTGTGTCATGGCCTTGCGAGGCTATGTGAACTATGTGTTTGAGACCGGCCGTTTGGTGGCTTTGGGTCCTAGCCGTTTTTTGCGGCTTCTATATGAATGATTGACATTCTGTGCGTTTTAGTTTATCCTTCTGCCAAGTGTGAGGGAAAGATACGAGTAGTCACTTCGTATCTTAACTCTTAGTTTATCGTCTTGTTCGTTTGCTCTTACTGAACGAGGGGGGTCGGAAACGTTTAGGAGTTTCGCGAAGTTTCGTGAGCGTATTAGATATAGACAATGGGACATGTTTTTAAAATCTGGTATCATGTCTTGAGATGTTAGTGGACCAGTAGGACTGGGTTTAGGGCAAGACCTAGGTTTACTTTCGGCTCTAAGGCTGTGCGATGACTAATCGGCTCTCATTTTGCTTGTGGGCGATTTCCACCTGGTTCTTTACGATTTAAAGTCTGCGACTTGGCGCCGGCTTATATGACTTGTATGGAACGAACCGAGCACTCTCCAGTGACCGTCTGGAGTGCTGACCAAAATTTTGGATTTCTTGTATAGTGCTCTATGGTATCCTCGTCGGATGTAAGAGAACCTTTACTTTTACGAAAGGTTAGACTACGAGTTCTTTTTTGAGAACGTTTTGGGTTTGTCCGTCGGGGCCAATCGATGGGCAATTTGTTTTTTTTTTTTAGAGTCGCGGACGGACCGTGTGTTTGGATAATATCTCTCAAAAATATTTACGACGTCTCGCTTTTTCCGAAAGGTATATCCTTTGTAGTGAGAAAGTTACGATCTTCGTTTTTAGAGAAGATGTATTTGGTC
>NC_027753.1:11780448-11781310 GCF_000695525.1 Brassica oleracea var. oleracea
GAGGTCTCGAATCACCAAGTCGATGACCAGCGGGTCGCAGTGAGGTTTATCGAGTCCGACGGTTTCCTTCTCCTCGAAAACAATCGTATCATTTGGAGCGTTGTCGGTTGGGTACCGAGTCATCCAATTAGAACTTGTTTCCGCCTTTCTTCTGTAGGCTTTGATGGATGAAACAGAGTCGCGGTAGAATTGCGATTCTCCGATGATCATGATTATCCACCGGCGGGTACTATTGTCTCCAAGGTCATCCTGCCTTCTTCCGCGTTTCTCGCCAGACTGGTTTGCGCGTGCGTCCCTCTCGGGAGACTCTTAATCAGTCCTGGGAGGGTGGTCGGAATCCAGGATGAGGTATTTTATGCTAGTGACCTTCGAGAGGTCGCCAGCGAGGAGTTTTGCGGCTAGCCTTGCGCCGAGAACTTTGCAGTTGGTAGTGGAATGACCTTTGGTCTGGTGAAACTCGCAGTAGGATTTATCCTTGTACTGGTTCCTGGTCCAGGTGTTTCCGGAAGTCTTTTCTTGTTCGGAATTGATAGTGTAGTTGTGCTCGCCCTGGATGTCTTATCCCTCGTGGTGGACATACTTGTCGTTTCGAGAGCCTTTTTTGTGGGTGTCTTCTGCGGGTTGTACTTCTGGGAAAGGATTTTCATCTCCTCTTCCATTACGATGAAGTCCGTTGCCTTATGAAGAGCATCCTGGATCGTTCTCGGTTTTTCGAGGGATATCCATTGCCGGAATTTCGACCGGTACCAGAGAGTTTTCTTCAGAGCATCGATCGCCACTTTGTTGCTGATCCCGGTGGCTCTTGCCATTACTAGCTTGAATCTGTTCATGAACTCGCGAAGTGGCTCGTCTTCTCTTTGAG
>NC_027753.1:11782858-11783453 GCF_000695525.1 Brassica oleracea var. oleracea
CAGCTCGATTAGTAAAAACGGAAAAAGATGCCTAAATTTCTCTAAGTGCTAAGTTGCTCTGATGTGCTCTTGTCTCCCCTCCCTCTTCGTTCTATGTCCTCCTTATATAATCCTCCTTAGGTCGGTTTACCTCTTCTTGGACCGGATTTTTCGCGAAGCGGGCTTTTTCATATTTCCTTTTTCTTTATGATTATCTTCGGAAATTTGACATTTATCTCTTCTCGCGGATGAGATAAACCGTCATACCAGTCTTTGGGCTCAAGTCTTTTGGGACCATAGATGGGCCGTTGTCCGCAATTCGGACCCTCTTTAGGCCGTATCGAGACTTAAGCGTTTTTACGATTTTACTCGCGAAGTAGCCGTTGGCATAGGCATGGTTCTTCCAACGGAACCCTGTTTCTTCGCATAGCCGAGGCAGTTGGTGTTAAGTTAACCGTAACCTGCTCTACTACGAAGAATAGGAAACCGTTCGAGAGACATAACCTTCCCAACTTTCCGAATCCTTTCGACGATGTTTTTTAGACGGAACATTGGTGTCGTGTCCACGGACCCGAAGACTGAGTTACGGAAACTTCAGACGAAGATGCATGGTTAT
>NC_027753.1:11783471-11800645 GCF_000695525.1 Brassica oleracea var. oleracea
GGCGAGCTGATCCGTGCCACGGTCGAGCTCCCCAGTGAGCCGACCGGCAACACGGTCGTGCTCGCCGGGCAAGCTGGCTCTTGTCAACGCCGAGCTCGCCGGCGAGTCGACCGGCGACACGGTCGTGCTCGCCGGGCGAGCTGGCTCGTGTTGCGGCCGAGCTCGCCGGGCGATCCGTTTCGGCTATTCGTTTTCTCGGCTTTTTTAAGTTTTGAACGAGATTCGGTTTTTCTGAGGACTTTCGGACATCGATTCCGTCGTGACCGATTTTGACCCCAACCTATCCCACCAGTGGCCACACATTAGCAGGCTTCTCCGTATTGGGCCCGAAGGTCCCTCAATATAATCACCTCCCAGCGGCATTCGAACCCATGATTTTCCAGGTTGAGTTTAACCACTGGACCACTAACACGTGGTTAATGTATGTATGTAATTTATCATACATATATTTCAACACTGACTCTTTTACTCACTTAAACAGATGTTCATATCAAACAACAATGATGTTGTTAATTTTATCTTCATCATCCAACAATGGTGTGGAAAATCATCAAATCAAACTTATATCTCTTTTAGTTTTACACTGCTAAAGTGAAGTTCAAGAATAATTCGTTGATGTGTATATAGACACATCACTATCACAAATATACTTTGAAGGATAACCTTATTTTCCAAATTGGGTTTTCTAAACAAAACGAAACTCATCTCATTCACGTATTCTTAACTATAAAGTTAATAAAATCGATTTGAAAAGAAAAAATTTTGGGTTTTAGGAAAATGAGGAAAAGGAAACAAAAATATGAGGTGAAATCGATATGAGGTTTAGGATTTTAAAGAGTACTATTTGAGTATTTAATTTCAAAGATTTTAACTTTGAAATAACGTTGTCTCATTCAGTGTGAACAGTAGACAATAATACATGGTGACTAAAATTAAATTTTAAATAGCCCAGTCAACGAAAATTTGCTATTTGTTTAGATTAATTAAGATAATGTGAAGAAAGCGATTGAGTTTAGTATTTAACGGTCTATTTTTCTATCTATTAGTAATTTTTACGAAACAAAAATAGCTTAGAAATTTCTTTATTTCGTTGTCTTTCTAACATTTTTGATATAAAGAATAGAAAAATTCTCTAGGATAGACCTAAAAAAAGTTTTTGTCACAAATATAGACCTTAAAAATAAAAATGACCAAAATATACTTAAATGTTTTATCAAAAAAAAATATACACTTATACCCGTAGGTTTAATTAATCTAGACATTAGGGTTTAGAGTTAACGGGTGGAGTTTAGGGTTTAGGGTTTAGGGTTTAGGGTTTAAGGTTTAAGGTTTAAGATTTAGGGTTTAGGGTTTAGAGTTGAGTAGTAGGGTTTTTGGGGATAAGATTTCAAATTTTAAAAAATAAAAAAATATAAAATTTTGAAAATAAAAAATGCTATTTTGGTCATTTTAGTTTTTGAGGTTTATTTTTGTGACAAAACTTAAAAAAGAAAATTCTATTCGAAAGAATTGCCATAAAGAAATTAATAAAAACTCTACACAATTAAAATAGTTAAATTAATTTTTAATTAAAATAGAAAAAAAAAAAAAAAAGAAAGGACAAAACAACTAAGCAACAAAATGGGCCTCAGAAGAAGCCCAATAGACAGCAAAAAGGCGCGTGAGAAATAAGAAAAGAGACGACAGTGGTTGTTACCGGTAAACTAATTCGATAATTCCGAGGAACGTCCATCCTTCCCCTTAAATCCCATCTCTACTCTCTACTCTGAGAGCATTGTGATTCACGAAAACATGTCTCGTCTTCTCAACACGTCGTTCCTTCCTTGTTCCACTTGCAGAACCCGATCCTCCTCCGCTCCTCATTCCCGCGTTAACAAGCCACGAATCGTCAGCGTCCGGGCGAAGATCCGAGAGATCTTCATGCCTGCTCTCAGCTCCACCATGACCGAAGGCAAAATCGTGTCCTGGGTCAAATCCGAAGGCGACAAGCTCAGCAAAGGGGAGAGTGTTGTGGTCGTCGAATCCGACAAGGCAGATATGGACGTGGAGACTTTCTACGACGGTTATCTCGCCGCAATCATGGTCGAGGAAGGCGGTGTGGCTCCCGTTGGATCCGCCATTGCTTTGTTAGCTGAGACTGAGGAAGAAATCGCGGATGCTAGGGCTAAAGCTTCCGGTGGTGGTGGAGGCACTTCTCCATCTCCGCCTGTCTCCCAAGCACCTCCGGTTGTTGAAGAGAAGGTTTCGGCTTCGGTTCCTCCGCCGAAAGTTGTGTCTTCCGCGTCGGCTGTGCATCCGGCGTCGGAAGGAGGGAAGAGAGTGGTGGCTTCTCCTTATGCCAAGAAGCTAGCGAAGGAGTTGAAAGTGGAGTTGGCTGCTTTAGTTGGAAGCGGGCCAATGGGAAGGATTGTTGCTAAAGATGTTGAAGCCGCTGTTGCTGCTGCTCCTCCTGTTCAAAAGGAGGCTATGGCTCCTGCTGTTGCTGTTGAGCTCGGCTCCGTTGTTCCATTCACCACAATGCAAGGCGCCGTGAGCAGGAACATGGTTGAGAGCTTGTCGGTTCCTACTTTTAGAGTCGGTTACACAATCAACACCGATGCTCTTGATGCTCTCTACAAGAAGGTGGCTTCTTCTTCTTTTTTTTTTTTTGGATCTTCCATTTATTCTGATTGCAAGCTGATAAGAAAAACTAATTGGTTGAAAAGGTTTTTAGCTTTGGGATGAATAGTATAATTGGAGCTTAAGGGTTAGAGTTCAGTGTCATAGGAACCGGTTTTCACTGATCTGCAGTGAGACATAGATAGTTAAAAGTGTATATGATTTGCATGAGAAGCATATTACGACTGGTTCTAAAGGTGTTTGGTGTTTTTTTCTTATTTGGTTGGCTTGTAGATTAAGTCTAAAGGTGTGACAATGACGGCACTACTAGCAAAGGCAACTGCACTTGCACTCGCAAAACATCCAGTTGTAAACTCTTCCTGCAGAGATGGTAACAGTTTTGTGTATAACAGTAGCATCAACATTGCTGTTGCTGTTGCCATTGATGGTGGTTTGATCACTCCTGTCCTTCAGAACGCCGATAAGGTGCGCTCTTTTCAACAGTTTTGAGTTTACTCTGTCTTTGAAACGGTATCAACGGATTGTTCTAACTCATTTTGTAAACAGGTTGACATTTATTCATTGTCTAGAAAATGGAAAGAATTGGTTGATAAGGCCCGAGCCAAGCAGCTGCAGCCCCAGGAGTACAACACTGGTAATCCTGATCGTTTGATCAAATGTAAAGAGATCGTTTGAGCCTTGTTTCTTATTCCTTCTGGGTTACTTTCAGGTACTTTCACTCTCTCTAACCTCGGAATGTTCGGTGTTGATCGGTTTGATGCAATTCTTCCCCCTGGAACTGTAAGTTCTTTCCCTTCTATGTACAAATTCACATTCTGTCAAACTAAGTTCTGTGATCAATGAAGGGAGCGATTATGGCTGTAGGAGCATCACAACCTACAGTGGTTGCTACTAAAGACGGCCGCATCGGCATGAAAAACCAGATGCAGGTAACTCTTGTTCTAGAAATTGTTACTCTTCTCTTTTTGTCTTCACGGAACTTGTTAATGATTACTGTTCACTTGCAAATCCACAGGTGAATGTGACGGCAGATCATCGTGTTATCTATGGTGCTGATCTCGCACAGTTCTTGCAAACATTGGCCAGCATTATTGAGGACCCAAAGGACCTTACATTCTAGGCCTAATTACTGCTTTTTTTGCGACCCAATCTTCTCTGCTTTTAATTCCATGGGAGCTTTGTATTTCTGCGGTAATCTGTTTCGTTGATAGAATCGACTCTTTTTTAAAAGAGTAATGTTGAACATATACTCATTTGTTTGTGTTGAGATATCTCCTGCAACATTTGGCACATTGAAAGGCCTTCTCATATGATTTCGTTGCAGTATTTTCATATCCATATTTGATTTCGATCTTATGAAGCCATCTGGTATTCTTAGGCTCGATTATTCAATCTGATATGGACTGATAGTTTTTAAACTACAAATTTGAATGCATTGGGTTCTTCTTGTTTCTGAGTGTCTCAGTAATGTAGATGCAGATAATAGGGGGTGCCATGGAAATCCTCTCTATGCTGCTTAGATAAACAGCAACAAGCACAAATTTACACATTTTGCAACATCCTATATCTTTACTTAGATTCTTGTGAGCGTCCGTAGGACAGTATTCATCTTTGGCCTTTCCCCAGGAGATATGTTTATACAGGCATGTGCAATACTGAGGGCACTTAACATCTGCTTTGTTGCTACAGTTGATGTTTTGCTCACTCTGAGGTCAAGAATGTTGTTGGGCTGCTCTTGTTGGCTCGAATGGCTCTGCACCCACTTGGCCAACTCTCTTCCTTCGTTGACGGCTGGCCTTCCGATTAACAACTCCAAAAGAATCACCCCAAAGCTGTAGACGTTACCAGCCATTGTCACCCTCATTGTGTAAGCTTACTCTGATGATGAGATCAAAAGTGAAAGATTAAAAGAGCTCATTTTTCTCCGACAAGCTCAGTAAGGTTTTGTAGTATTATATCACCTGGTGGAATGTAGCCGATGGTGCCTGAAACTGACGAGAGGCTGCCATTGCTTCTGGAAGGATCGATTACTTTGAACAGTTCAAAGTCCCATACCAGTGGATCAGTGAGCGAGTTGAGCATAATTTATATACAGATGGGTTGAGCCAGACTTGGTCCATTTCATAATATTTTTCATAACACAACTAAACAACATTATCTTATGATTTAGATAAACATAATATTTTTATTAAAATATTTATAATACAAACAAATAATATTTTGTGATTTTGAGAGAAAACATGATTTTCGCGAGAAAAATCATTGTTCGGTTTAGGTGAAAAAGTTAAATATTTTGGTTTTGGCGAAAATTAGATTTTCTTTTTTTTTTTGCAGGAAAATTTGATTTTTGTAGTTTAGCCGGAAAACTTAATTTTGCGGTTTTGGCACAAAAATTTGATTCCCTGAACTACCAATGCTATATTGTACTTGCTAGTCCAGTCAATCACATCGTTGGAATGGTTGTGTAGAACATCGTAAAGGGTACGAGTGTGAGCAAATTAATGGAAGAGCAAGAATCATTCTCACTATAGTACTTAAGTTAGTGGAACCATTACATTTGAGTGATGCAGCTTGCTCAACCTCGTTAGGTCTAGATCTAGTGGCTCACTGCTGGCTTGCTAGAAAAGTATGTCTCTTGCGTTAAGTTTTTTGATGAAATCACTCGAACCGGAAGACATGACTGATCTGTAGTAACTTCATAACATTGTCTGGAACAAAGCATTCTCTAGATGAGGAACAACTACATGTGTAGAGAGTTTGACGTAAGGGATTTCCACGAATGACCTCGGGAAGTTCAGTTGATCTTTCATCATGGTCGACTTGCATGCTGTTTACTTCCTTGAAGCACCTAAAAGGTTTTGACATGATGACAATTATAATCACTGCCACAAGGGAAATAAATCCAACGGCTACAAACGTTACAACCAAAGCTAGTTTGCTCCTCTGATGGCATTTTCTGGATAGGACTCCATCCTCTTTTATCAACTTGAACCCGAGGTTTCCACTGACATTGATTATAATATTCTTGGTGAACTTTGGAATATTTCCAGTCAGCTGGCTGTTGGAAAGTATGAGCTATGTAAAAATATTAAGCTGATCAGAAAATCAGGGATTTCTCCTGAAAATCTGTGATTTGACAGATGAAAAACTTCCAAATGGTCAAGTTGAGACAATGACGATGAAGTTGGGAATGATCCTTCAAAGATATTGTCGGTGAGATTCAAAGATATCTGCAACTTTCATGGCATTACTGGATTTCCCCCTCTTAGCCAGTTCTGCCCGAGATTTCCAACGTTATCAGGTATAGTACCACTTAGATTATTTCCTTGCAAGTTCAAGGTGAAAAGTTGCTCTAGCTGCAAAAATGAATGTGTATCGATCCACTCAGAGAGTTCCTGCTGATGTTAGGATTTCGAATGTTTACAAACTGCACAGCACCGGAGCTAATAGTAACAAAAATTTCAACATATATCTATGTATTTATATGTTTTTGTTACTATTAAGACCACCGCAATTGTCTACCATGTTGCCATTCGGATCCTAAGAATCAAGAGGTTCCTTAACAATCTCATCTTATCTGGGATTGCTCTTGTAAGCTTTTTGATGTAGTTATATCACTTAAAGCTTGGTAAGATTTCCAAATGCATGAGGTAGGATCCCCGTGAATCGTTCATTGCTAAGTTCCCATGGTTTCCAAATGCTGCCGGTTAAACAGTTGTTGTCAATCTCTGTATATGTTAGATTTTGCGTTGATTCGAAACGCAGCATAAGCCACCAGTCCTTTTAGCTTATTGCTTCCTAGTCTCAGTCTAACCAGTCCAGGTGAAATTCATAACAAACTGATTAGATGACAAATCCACATAGACAAATTAGGCTGCGACAAAATGTTATCTGAAATGGTACCTCGGTGCATTTCTCTGGATCAGATCCAAAATCTAAGAGAATCGTTTACCGTTCTCAACCATTGACGAAGACCACGAAAAAGTGAGTTTTACCTCGTATCCTTGGATGTTGGAACTTTCCATGTCGCCTCCGTTGTAGTTTGTAACCAATGAACTCATCAGAGCTTGTAAACATCACATTCATTAAAGCGTCAGACGAAACAAGAAGAGTAAGGCGAAGAGACATTAACCAAGGGAGAGCGACCCAAAAACCAGGCTGTATAATTTCCCCTCCAATGCCAAGATATGTGCAATGACCAAGAGACGTAAAGGACCTCTGAGTCCAAGAACGACGATACATAAAGAAAGGAATGAGAAGACCGCTGCTCTTGGACCAGAATATGCTCTAATACCTGCATAAAGTATTGCGATGCAACACTTGAAGAAACAAGTGAAATCCATGGTATTGGGATGTGTTGGACCACCATAAGGAGTCACCAAGGACATGAAAGACCAGCAAACCTCGCAGACCTCCACAGCCACTCTAAATGCCGCCTCCGGAAACTGGAGGAAGGTTAACTTAAGCCGAAAATGGTTGATACCGGTGACGATGGATCACGCCACATCAAGAACACCGAAAGAAAATTGCCATGAAACATGAATCATTTTTATGAGTTATGTCACGTTTTATAATTGAATAAACTTTTATACAGTTTGTTTTCAGATTTAACTTAAATCACTGCAGCCACAATAATTGACAATTTTAGTTGTTTTAGATTCAGAGTGGCATGCAGTTTTAGTTGGCCTTTAGATTAATTATTGAGAAACAAAAGGTTCGAGTCGTAGCAGCTGCTAGAAAAGATTTGGTAACCGATTCTTATCCCTAGTGTGATTGGCAGAGCGGTATGCTGGAGAAGATGTATACTCTTATTAAAATATTTAATAGAATGATTACTACAACAATATCGACATGTTCTTTAAAATTATTATAAAAATAGTATATAATATATGATATATTTATTTCTATTGAAAGATATATAATTTTTTTATTTTATTTAATAATATAAAAATTATGTTTATATCAAAAATTTTATTTTTAAAATAAATTTTACAATTAAAATTAATATTTTATAAAATATAATTTCACATTTAAAATATAATTTAATTGTATAAATTTAATTGTATTTTAAATGTGAAATACTTAAAAATATATATTTTACCGTAAGTTTATTTTAGAAATAATTTTTTTCTGAATATAAAAATAATTTTATAATATTATTAAATAAAATAAATGAATTAATTATATATTTTTAATTTTATAAATTATAAATATAAATGTTCTACTGAAAGTTTCACATAAAAATATTAACCAGAGAGCATTTGGAAAGTATTAGCATTTGGTAAATGTTTTTTTAAATATTTTTCTAACAAATGTTGATTGTATAATGTATAGCATAATGTTTATACTAATATTGGAATTATGAGTTCCGGCCGAAACTTTTTGCAATTAGAAGAAAAAGTTGATTATTGAGATAACTTTGTAAGTAAGTCCGGGCGTTCGGGTACCTGTTGGCGTTCGGATCAGGTTTTTTGGATTTCGGTTCTCTTTTATAACACCTCCTAGGTCTCATTCTAATAAATTTGCAAGTACGGATCGGGTTCGGATATAACACATCGGGTTCGGATTGGTTTTGTATTACATCATAAAACCCATAAAGTAATCATATATCATTCGAATTCGGGTTATATTGGATCGGTTCGGATATACCCGAAATAAAATCTAAAATTTAAAAGTAAAACATAAGAAATATATATTTATTTATATATAATTAAGTATTTAAGGTAGTTATTTAAATTTTAAATACTTATTGTTAGATAACATATCAAAATAAATATGAAATTGAATATTTGAAGTATATATTCATGTTTCATATAATTATATTGTATATTATTTTGGACATTCGGATCGCTTTTCTTCGGATATTTTTTCGGATTTTTCGGTTTTTTGGGTTACCCGTTCGGGTTCGGTTAGTAACACTTCGGGTTCGGATATGTTTTGTACCACTTTACAAGACCCATTCGGATATTTTTAACATTTCGGACCGGATACGGTTCGGGTTTTTCGGTTCGGATTTCGGGTTACGCCCAGGCCTAGTTGTAAAATTTTCATCTGAAAAGCCCACTTAAGGCCCATAACCTTTCTGAGAAAAAGAAAAAAAGGAGAAATGAAAGTGAAAACGTCTGTGGATAATTAACAAATTGAGTGTAAAATCATTCTCTCTCTCTTGAGGTTGAAGATGATGACAACAGTAGGATATGCTCAATCGAATTCTTTTCTTCTTTCCATGAGAAGTCAATCCATCGAAAAGACTAAAGCTCCGCGAGCAAAATGGGTCGCTTCTTCTTCTTCTTCTTCTTCTTCTTCTTCTTCTTCTTCTTCTTCACATCTTCGTGCATCTTCAGTATCGCCCTCTTCCACTGAGGCATTTCATCGAGTAGATTATGGGCAAGCTATTGCCAATGATGGTATGAATGAAGAAAGCAGTAAGAAGAAGAAGAAAAGGGTCTTCTTCTTAGACGTTAGTCCACTCTGCTACGAAGGAAACAAGCCAAGTTCGCAAGCGTTTGGTCACTGGCTTTCACTCTTCTTCTCTCAAGTCAGCCTCACCGATCCCGTCATAGCTGTAAAACACTCTCCTCCTCTGCACAAGTCTTTTCGTTTCTGCAATCCATGAAAACGTCTGAAAGATGTTTCCTTTGTAGGTTCTTGATGGAGAAGAAGGTAACAAGCTACGCCGAGAGTTACTGCCTTCATATAAAGCGCATAGGAAATCACCAAATCCTGGGAAATACTCCAAAAGGCCACACCAATTCGTCGAAGAAGTTCTTCGAAAATGCAATGTGCCAGTGGGTAAAACTATGCATCTACTCAGTTGTAGTGTTGGTGTTTGAACTTAGCCATAGAATTTTGAATAAATGATCTGACTTGAAGCTGGTTTGATGGACAAGGTTGTTAGACTTCAAGGGCATGAAGCAGACGATGTGGTGGCTACACTGATGGAACAAGCCGTGCAAAGAGGATACCGTGCGGTTATTGCATCGCCTGACAAAGACTTTAAGCAGTTGATCTCAGAAAATGTTCAGATTGTCATTCCATTGGCTGATCTCAGAAGATGGTCTTTCTATACGCTGAAACACTACCATGCTCAGTATAACTGTGATCCACAGTCTGATTTGAGCTTTCGTAAGTGTACATTGCTTTGTTTTTTTTTTTTGCTCAGTAAAACCAACTAAATTTGGCTGTTCGGAGTATGGAGTTTTACTAAACAGGACTATAATGGGTTTTGGTGATAGGATGTATAATGGGTGATAAGGTCGATGGAGTTCCAGGGATTCAGCATGTTGTCCCGGCGTTTGGAAGAAAAACAGCGATGAAACTTGTGAGGAAACATGGTTCTCTGGAGAGTTTACTAAGCGCTGCAGCTGTAAGAACTGTGGGTAGACCATATGCTCAAGAAGCCCTTACCAAATATGCAGATTACTTGAGAAGAAACTATCAAGTTCTTGCCTTGAAAAGGTTCCTTTCTTTCTCACTTTCATTTTGATTATTAATGCATGCATCTCCTGTTGGATATTCTGTAATCATTCCTTTTGTTTTATCACAGAGATGTGAAGGTACAGATTGAAGAGGAATGGCTGGTGGAGAGAACTACAAGCAATGATTCAGAAGTACTGTCAAGCTTCTTCTCAACCTTGCATGGATGATACTAAGAAACCTCAAGCACACCAACACATCTTGGTGCTAACCACTCAAGAGCCGATGTTAGCTTTTGCTAGCGGCTGATCTTTAAGTTTTAGTAAAAACTTTTAGTTAATTCGCAAGTTCACAGTGTAGTTGCATACTGGATTTGGTTACATACTTTATATGTGGTGAATCTATATATCAAATTGGTTGGTATAAAATAAAGATGAAGGAGAGGTCAATTCATTTCCTAAATTTGTTAAATGACAATTCACATAGTTGTGAACCAATAAAAGGTAAGAACAAAAAGAATCCAACTTTCTTACATTAGCAAACAGATTTTAAGAAAAGCAAGTACACTTTTGCTTCATGATATTATTCTAGGAAATAACAAAAGTAACGACACAAAGGAGCTGCCTAGGGCAAAAAAAAAAAAACTAGAACATCTTATAAAATAGCTTAATCATATATGGCAAGTGCCTTAAACACTAGTATCCGAAACAGAGCCATCACCACCATTGATGGGCGAGCAACCACATGCACTTGAAATAAGCATTTGAAATGAATCATCAAATATAGATCGTGGGAACCCTCCAAAGTTGCATGTATCAAAGCTCAGCGGCGAGAAAGACTCCTCGAAGCTTATCTTCCCATCCATGAAACAAGGCTGTGAGGTTTCTTGATTAGCATTTGTTGCAGAACCAAGATTGAAACTAACCATTCCTGCGTTGTTGTTATTGTTCCCGCAACCAGAGCTCCCTCTCTGAGAAGATGCAGCAGCTGAAGGTTTTGTCTCTTCAAGTGGGATCGCAGGAGTGTGTCCCTGGAACAGAGCAATGTGACCGAACAGCTTGTCTTTCCGTGAGAATGTGGTACCACAGGAACAGAGCCACTTGTTTTTCCCGCAGTGCTTCTCGTGGGTTTTGAGATCGGCAATGACAGAGAATTTCTTGGTATGGCAGCGGCTGCAAGTGAAGCTTTTGTCGCAGTGGGTTCGTTTATAATGGTTCTTCACGCACAGTATGGTCTTCAGAGGCTGGAACTTTTTGTGATCCTTGTTACGTTTGCAGCCCGGGAATGGGCAAGAGTACCTTTTGACCAGCATCTGCTCAGACCCGGGTACGGTTTCTTTGGTCGGCTTGGCCAGAGCGGCGGGAGTTTTGTACTCGTCACCGTGACCTCTCATGTGCATCCTCAGGTTGGCGTCTCTCTTGAAACCCTTGCCACATATAGTGCAGAAGTTGGTATGGGGTGCGAGGATCTCCTCTTTCTCAAGCTGCTTAATCTCGTAGGAACCGGGAGGAAGGTTCTCTCCTTCCTCGGCATCATCTTCGTTCTTCATTTCATGGCTTTCACCAACAATGGGCTTCGGCAAAACGAGCTCTTGGGAGGCGCCACCGTTGTTGTTAAGGGTCTGTGAAGCAAGGTTATTAGCCTCCCTTGGAAAAGGGAACAAGGCTGAACCTGGGGCTGTAGTAGACATATTATGATGCTTAACAGATGGAAGAAGACTACCTGCAGTTGAAATCAGCTGTATGATTATGGAAGTAAGATCAGCGGTTACGAGTTGCCGCTGCTCGTCTTGAAGCTGCCCGTTTCGGCCAAGGATGAGATGAACAAGACCCTGCAGTTCGTGAATCTTATGTTCCATAAAAGACAGGTTGCACAGCATGGTCCTCGGATCCCACGCTTGAGCCTTGACGCCTTGCAGGAAATCAACACTAGCTTGACCACCGTTGTTGTTGTTGTCTTGGCACGAAGAAGAAGCTTTGAAAACATGCAAATTAGGCTCCTCCTCCTCATCCTCCCTAGCCATCTCGTAATCCAAGATGGAAGCACTTCCCCAGTTGTTCTTGCACAGATCATCTTCTCCTGTTTCCATGTTCTTTGTCTACTAACACCTTCAATAACCCTCAAGATATGATCATCACATCAATTTAAAATTAAATAAATAAATAAAAAACTTGGAATTGAAAAGTTTAGATGGAACAAATCTCAAACCTTTTGTCTCCCAAAAGTGTCTTTCTCACACGACTCTAGAGATCTACAAATCGATCGATGATAACAAGCAGAAGAATCAAATCATCATTCGCCAACAATAAATCAAACAAACCCCCCAAATCCTATCAAGTTTAACAAATGGTTGAATCAAATTCACTCCATGACAGAAAGAAAGCAAAAAAAAAAAAAAGAGAGAGAGAGGAAGAGAAATTCACCGCAAGTATAGTAGCCTTTAAATGGTTCTTCGGGACCTCCAGTGGCCGCTTTAAAGGATAGAGAGAAGGAGAGCTTGAGCGAAGGGACTCTCCATGTTTATTAAGCGCTAAATCTCCTCTCCACTTTTCCGATTTTCAAGTCAACGAAATTATCTCAGCCGTTGAAATGTATTTTCATCGGCCATCCACCAGATCTGACGACTCTCAGGCGTTTTGTCGCATCAAACACAGTAACGCTACAGAAGAGCCGTTGATTTATGGAAACTATAGATGACGATAGAGAAGGGGGTGGTAATAGTGTGGGTCCACACCACAATTCTTATGTCACGATTTTCAATATGTTGCTGTTCCTTTTGCTCATTCCTGTGAACTATCCGGGTCAAGATGCCCTACAAACTAGTGTTGTTTTGTGTATTAAAATTAAACATTCAGATTAATCACTCAACTCCATTCTTATAAACCCACCTCAAATTTTCAAATGTGAGTTTTCATGGGAAATCGGCTAATTCCTTCGTCAACAAGGGCCAACGGTCCCGATCAGTACATAAACATGTTACCTGTGCGAAAACATACATCAACTAGTACAAAATTTAATTTTTATACGCGAACTTTCAAAATTTGGTTTTATCATACATTGACCTAATTTCCGTTAGTCAAACGTTGAATTGTCGTTAACCAATAATAGAAAATCAGCTAATTCCTACATCAACAGGGACCAATGGTCCAGATCAATACATAAACACTTCACCTGTGCAAAAACATACATCAACTAATACAAAATTTAAATTCAATACATGAACTTTCGAAATCTTGTTTTAACATACACTAAAGCTTGACATGCGCGTCCGCACAGGTATTTGTTGTTGATTTTTTTATAAATTGTTTAATGACATTTCTAAATATATAAATTTTTGTTCATTGTTATGTTCCTGCACATAAAAACCAAACTCACCCAAACCAAACCAAACCAAAGAAATAAAAAGTTTTTTTGTTAACTGGTTTGAATTCTTGTCGCGGATGAAGAAAATTTATTCAAACATATAAAATTATTATGGTTAACATGTAAAATAAACGTTGTCGAATTATTATGACAAATATAATTAATGAAGTAGTTAAGAAATCTGGTTTTAACATACACTAAAGCTTGACATGCGCGTCCGCGCGGGTATTTGTTGTTAATTTTTTTATAAATTGTTTAATGACATTTCTAAATATATAAATTTTTGTTCATTGTTATGTTCCTGCACATAAAAACCAAACCCATCCAAACCAAACCAAACCAAAGAAATAAAATGTTTTTTTGTTAACTGGTTTGAATTCTTGTCGCGGATGAAGAAAATTCATTCAAACATATGGAATTATTATGGTTAACGTGTAAAATAAACGTTGTCAAATTATTATGACAAATATAATTAATGAAGTAGTTAAGAAGTATAAAAAAATGTAAAAGATATAATGAAAACATTTAAATATAGGTAAGTTCTGGTTTATATTTCTATAAGACATGTTGTCAAATTATTTGGAAAAAATGCAATTAATAAAGTAGTTAAGTTGAGTGAAAATAAGGAAAGAAAAGATGTAATAAATCTGTTAAAAATATTAGTTAATTTTATTTTGTACTTAAATTTAATAAAATAGATTTACCTAATTTCCACTAGTCAAATAATACCGAAAATAAATTTTCTGTCACGTGTTGATTAAGTAAAGTTTTTATTGTATTATGTGATAATTAAACCGTAGTATGTAGTAATTGACAGAGAGAAATGAGAATGTTTAGCTTATCGAAGACATTCTCTTTTCTCTTTGTTCAATTTTGTCTTCTTTCGTTTTCTCGGTGTTAGTGTTTTCTTTTGTCGAAAAAGTTGAAGAAAAAAATTAATGAGAAAAGCTAACTAATGAATTACACGAGAAATAAATCGTTTGACCTACATGATTTATTTTTTCTCATTAAATTACCACGTAATACAATTTAATTACCACATAATACAATAAAAACCTTACTTAATCAACACGTGACAGACAATTTATCTTCGATATTATTTGACTAGTTGAAATTAGGTAAATGTCAAGCTTTAGCGTATGTTAAAACCAGATTTCAAAAGTTCATGTATTGAATTTAAATTTTGTATTATTTGATGTATGTTTTTGCACAGGTGAAGTGTTTATGTATTGATCCGTACCATTGGTCCCTGTTGATGTAGAAATTAGCCGTTTTTCTATTACCAGTTAACGACAACTCAACGTTTGACTAACGGAAATTAGGTCAATGTATGATAAAACCAAATTTAGAAAGTTCATGTATGAAAATTAAATTTTATACTAGTTGATGTATGTTTTCGTACATGTAAGATGTTTATGTACTGATCGGGACCGTTGACCTTTGTTTATGTAGAAATTGGCCGATTTCCCCTAAAACTAAGCTAATGTGAACGTGTTTGCTATAATCATACTATGAACCAGTATGAAGTGAGGGTTTTAAAGAAGTAAATATCGTAAAGAACAGGTAACTAGATTAGGTTGTTTTGGATTGATTTAAAGGCGCTAGTCTAGGGTTTCTTCTTCAGGTATGGAATCACAAACCAAGCAATTATTCAAAATCAGTTTATAACGAGTCTAAACTCGGATCACTCAGGTTGAATTAACCCACTCTCGTGGTGTTGATTCCTTTGCAAGTCGGTCTTGATGCCTAAACTCTCGTTTGGATCAAGACACGATGGCAAGCTCTAGAGATCAAGTCCGATATGTTCACAATACACCATAATATCTACTCTCGCTGACTAGGGATGCAAAGCTCATTCAATTCATATCAGGTTATCAATTAACGGCTACCTAAATCGATTAACCCTAATTCATGCACTGGGTGATCGGTTCAATGCAAGCAATAAGAACAGATATGAATGTAGACAATCTCAAGATGACTTATTTATGCTTAGCTCACGAATCCAAACCCCTAGAACCCTAAACTAACTCGGTTACTACTCAGACATAACACAAGAACAGAGAAGCATGGTTTCTGAATAATACTGCATATACTAGATCAAAGAAATCAGAGGGTTCAGGATAATCTTTTCTATGAGATAGATGATGTCTTCTCCCTTACAAGTAGCAATCGCTAAAATCAAAGCTCTCTCAGGTATTTTCTTGCGTAAAAATTAAGGTAGGTCTAAAATAATAAATAGGAAACTATATATATATAGGAGCCACAGGCGGGTAGAGGAAAGAAATAGGAAATCTAGGGCAAATCCCGAAATATTTGGAAACTTCCATTTTTTATCTCTGTCGCTGGAACAGGCACTCAGGCTGCTCCGGTTGGCTGTTCCGCGCGAAAGACTCCAAATCATACTTTCCTCTCTTCTTTTCCTCTAGCTGGTACTTAAAAGACCTGTTATGACTTGAAAGGGACTAAAAAGACTCGATAAAATCTTGAAAACTATTAGTAAGACATACGTATAATGTGCCAACAACACAATATATCAACTCCCCCAGACTTAGATCCTTGTTTTTCCTCAAACAAAATCAAGTACCAAGAACCGAGAGAAAGGAAAGTGTGGGAACTCGCCTATTCTCAGCAACCATACAATAACCACGAATCTCTGAACCATATAAGCAGTTTAGCTAAAACGACATATCCTTACCAAGAACCCCACAGTCTGCTTTTCAAAACGGCTCCATACTCTGTATCTCATATTTGCCAAAGTTAAAACATTCCAGACAAAACTCCTTATATTCAATTAAGAGTAGTGTGAGCTTCTCATCATAGGCATTAGATTGGGTAACGGTCTAGGTATGAAACAGACCTTTTTGTGTTTAAGTGGAGCTAATCAATGTTTAGGGGTTACCACATTTCGTAGAAGATGCAGGATATCGCGCAAAATTGCAAGAGAGGATAGATCCATTGATGTCCACAGCCTCTACTCGTTTTTGCATGTTCTTCTTTAGGAACAGTCGCTCTGATCTGCATGGTTCTCATCTCTTTTCTTTATACTCCGTCTAATTTACCAGTGGCGTCTATCTTTTCTTTAGAATCTTCTCCTTCTTCATCACCTTATTATGAAGTACATAAAGCTTTTTTTTTTTTTTTTTGAATAATACATAGGTGATGGTGACGAAGCAGGATGTAACAATTGTGATATAGTGACATGCCATTGGAGTTCTTGACCTCACATTCATTCCTGTCTCCCTTATTTTCTTAGTTAGATCATCGGCGGCGGAGCGGTTGCCCCATGTGCTTACTCTATTCCTCAGCAGAAAATTCTGTTGCATCAACGAGTGAGAGACTGTGTCAATCCATTCCTCTCTGACCCTTTTGTACATATCTGCACATAAGATACTGAATAACAAATGCATGAGAGCAGAACAAAGGCCTTATGGTTTTAAGGTGGGTACTAGCTAAAGATGAGCTAGCCACTCAGGATCAGCAAGATGGATAAAAAGAATAAGAAGTCCTGAGTGTTGATCACGTTAAACCCTATTCTAACACCCACAACAAGAAGAATTGCAGTCAAGATTAAGTTCAAGTTAGATGGAGTTAAGTCTTTCCAGAGTAACCTCGACAAGCTGAAAGCTTTTGGAGAACAAGATGATGTAATGTCAGGGTGTTCTTGATCCACATGTGCGTCTGTTGCTTCTGCTAAGGTCACTGAATAAGATGAATTAGGGCACGAGGGTAGTTAATACACATCATAGAATAAGGTCCTGATTCCCACAAAGTTTGGA
>NC_027753.1:11800664-11800820 GCF_000695525.1 Brassica oleracea var. oleracea
TCAAAGCGGACTGACTCTAAACATAAAAACCAAAGGTAAACGATTAGTAGTAGATAAGCGCCTCCCCCAGACTTACTTCTCACCATCCCTGGTGAGAAAATAATTCAAAGAAAGGCCAAAATAATAAACAAGTGCAGGAAACAGAAACAGAAATAG
>NC_027753.1:11800876-11809163 GCF_000695525.1 Brassica oleracea var. oleracea
TCAGTATCATCGCTCTCGGACTGGCCCTCGGAACGCTTGTTCCTTCTGCATGGAGTGGCCCATGGAGTCTCTTCGTAACCCCTTGCAGTACCTGCTGGCTCCTTCCCTGGACGATGACTGCGCGGTGTAGGCTGGTCTTGACGAGGTTCAGCTATGCTCAGAGCTCCCATGCATCCTCCAGTGATCGCCTTCAGTATCCTCTTCATGAGGCTGTTGTTCTTGCGCTGAGAATCTACCATCCAGCGACGGTAGGTGGCGTCATCTGCGTTGTCCCAAGGAACTTACCTTCGCGGAGCGGCTGCTCCGAAAAATCAGAGACTGTTCCGGTTTGAGTAACTCGGGTTTTTATTTTTATTTTTATCCTGCAAATAAGTAAAACGAAACACAAAACTAAATCTAAAAGAAATATTTACACTCACCAGTGGGTTGCCTCCCACCAAGCGCTTGGTTTAAGTCACTAGCTCGACTTGGTTAGCCTATTAAGCTAAGGAAGGATCACTTAGGAGAATTTCTTCACCCTCTGCGATTGTTGTCTCAGAAAGTTATGGCTTTATGCGTTGACCATTGACAACAAATTCTTCCACTTTTGTGTCAGCAACACAACAGCTCCGTGGGGGCGGACCTCTTTAATGGTGAATGGTCCAGACTTTTTTTTTTTGATTTTTATCCTGCAAATAAGTAAAACGAAACACAAAACTAAATCTAAAAGAAATATTTACACTCACCAGTGGGTTGCCTCCCACCAAGCGCTTGGTTTAAGTCACTAGCTTGACTTGGTTGGCCTATTAGGCTAAGGAAGGATCGCTTAGGGGAATTTCTTCACCCTCTGCGATTGTTGTCTCAGCAAGGTATGGCTTTATGCGTTGACCATTGACAACAAATTCTTCCCCTTTTGTGTTCAGAAACACAAAAGCTCCGTGGGAGAGGACCTCTTTAATGGTGAATGGTCCGGACCATCTAGATCGCAGCTTTCCAGGGAACAATCGTAACCTTGAGTTGAACAGGAGCACCTGATCCTTAGGTTGAAAGTTGCGGTTGATGATCCTCTTGTCATGGTAAGCCTTAGTTTGCTCCTTGTAGATCGTAGAGCTTTCATAGGCGAGATGCCTAATTTCCTCTAGTTCGTGAATCTGCATGGATCGTCTCTCTGCTGCTGGTTGGATGTCGAAGTTGAGTAGTTTCACAGCCCAAGCTGCCTTATACTCCAACTCAATCGGCAGGTGACAAGCTTTACTGTACACCAGATTGTAAGGAGTGGTCCCGATTGGTGTTTTGTAAGCTGTTCTGTAAGCCCATAGAGCGTTGTCTAGCTTGAGCGACCAATCCTTGCGACTTGTGGTAACTGTTTTCTGCAGGATGCTCTTGATCTCTCTGTTTGAAACTTCCACTTGCCCACTAGTTTGAGGGTGATATGGCGTGGCTACCTTGTGTTGCACGCTGTTCTTCTTCAATACACCTGCAAAGATCTTGTTGATGAAGTGACTACCCCCATCACTGATGACTACGCGTGGTACCCAAAATCTTGGAAAGATGATGGTTTTGAACATCTTAGTTACCACCCTTGCGTCATTTGTGGGACTGGCAATTGCTTCCACCCACTTAGAAACGTAGTCAACTGCTACCAAGATGTACTCATTCTTGAAGGATGGTGGGAATGTAATGAGATCCTAGGACTCTTCTCTGGATGGTTTTGGATAGATCCTTGCATAAACGAATCAAAGACTCAAGTTTATCAAGGCTGTGGATCGAGTGGTGACACAAGAGTCTGCGGAAAGGCTTCTTGATACTCCTAGGCTTAGATCGGATATGACACAGCTTTCTAAAGCCCTTGGGCTTTGGATATTACACACCAGCAGACTGGATATTACACACTAGACACTCTCTTAACTCGTGAAAGCAAAGGGAGAAGAAAACACAAAGGTTTTAAGTGAAAGAAGACTTGATTATTACTAGGGTTGCCGTCACACACATATATATAGTGAAAGGCTTGGAACAGGCTCCAAGCATTTCAAAACTAAAGTAATACGCTTGGAGATCAATCTTGTAGGCATTGGTGCTGATCTTCTTTATGATCTCAAAAGGTCCATCAATTCTCGGCATAAGCTTGGACTTCCTCTCATTAGGAAACCTCTCTTTTCTTAGATGAACCCATACTTGGTCACCCTCTTTAAAGATCATCTCACGCCTTCCTTTGTTGGCATTCTTGACATACTGCTTAGTTTTCTCTTCAATGTTGAGCCTAGCCTGCTCGTGGAGTTGTTTCACCATCTCTGCCTTCTTTTTGCCATCCAAACTGACCCTTTCACACTCAGGTAAAGGGATTAAATCCAAAGGAGAGGTGGGATTGAACCCATAAACAATTTCAAAAGGTGAAAACTTAGAAGTAGAATGCACAACATGATTATATGCAAATTCACAATGTGGCAGATAGTCTTCCCAAGATTTCAGATTCTTTTTGATGAATGCACGCAAGAGAGTACCTAGAGTTCTATTAACTACTTCAGTCTGACCATCAGTCTGTGGATGACAAGTAGTAGAGAACAACAGCTTAGTACCTAGTTTAGACCAAAGAGTCTTCCAAAAATAACTAATAAACTTAGTATCTCTATCAGAAACTATGGTTCTAGGCATGCCATGTAAACGCACAATCTCCTTAATGAAAAGATTAGCTACATGCAACGCATCATCAGTTTTGTGACATGCTATGAAATGTGCCATTTTTGAGAACCTGTCAACAACAACAAAGATAGAATCCTTTCCAGTCCTAGTTCTAGGCAATCCAACAATGAAATCCATAGATATGTCATTCCAAGGATGATAAGGGATAGGGAGAGGAGTATACAAAACGTGAGACTGAACCTTAGACTTAGCTTGCTTGCAAGTTGCACATCTCTCACAAATTTTCTCCACATCTCTTTTCATCCGAGGCCAAAAGAAATGATCCTGCAAAGTTTTAAGAGTCTTTGCAATACCAAAGTGACCCATGAGACTTCCTCCATGAGATTCCCTAACAAATAAGTCTCTCAAAGAGCAATTAGGCACACACAGTCTATTATCATAAAAGAGAAATCCATCATGTCTAAAGTAATGCCCAACAGCAAATTTCTCACAAGAGTTATAAGCTTCTTTAAAATCAAGATCAGATTCGTACATACTTTTAATCTCCTCAAAACCCAACAATTTGACATCAAGAGTGTTTAAGAGAACATACCTTCGAGATAGTGCATCAGCAACTATATTCTCTTTACCTTGTTTGTACTTGATCACATATGGAAATGTTTCATGAACTCGACCCATCTCGCGTGTCTCTTGCTAAGCTTGTTCTGTCCTTTTAAATACTTGAGGGACCCGTGGTCTGTGTGTATGACAAACTCTTTGGGCCAAAGATAATGCTGCCAAGTCTGCAAAGCCCTCACCAAAGCATAGAGTTCCTTGTCATAAGTTGCATAGTTGAGAGTTGCTCCTCCAAGCTTTTCACTAAAGTATGATATTGGCCTCTTTTTCTACATCAATACAGCACCCACTCCAATACCAGAAGCATCACATTCAAACTCAAAGTTTTTATTAAAATCTGGAAGTATAAGAAGAGGGGCATGAGTAAGCTTCTCTTTAAGGCATTGGAAGGCAGTCTCTTGTGCTTCTCCCCCCTTGAATCCGACTTCTTTCTTTAGAGCTGCTATAGTGCTAAAGTCTTTAACAACCCGCCTGTAGAAACCAGCAAGCCCGTGGAAGCTCCTCACTTCACTTATGGTCTTAGGAATTGGCCATTCTTGAATTGCTCTCACCTTCTCCTGATCCACCTTTACTCCATCTGCACTCACAACAAAGCCTAGGAAGACCAAGTTATCCGTACAAAAAGTGCATTTCTTAAGGTTAGCAAACAATTTTTCTTTTCTCAACACATCAAGAACATACCTAAGATGATCTATATGCTCTTCTAGGCTCTTACTGTAAACAAGGATATCATCAAAGTATACTACCACAAACAAGCCTATGAAAGATCTAAGCACATGGTTCATCAATCTCATAAAAGTGCTAGGAGCATTGGTTAATCCAAAGGGCATGACTAACCACTCATACAGCCCATGCTTAGTCTTAAAGGTTGTTTTCCACTCGTCTCCCTCTTTCATTCTTATTTGATGATACCCACTTTTCAAATCTATCTTAGAAAAGATACTAGAGCCATGTAATTTATCAAGCATATCATCTAATCTAGGAATAGGGTGGCGATACTTCACTGTTATATTGTTGATTGCTCTACAATCAACACACATGCGCCAGCTCCCATTTTTCTTAGGCACAAGGAGCACAGGTACAGCACAGAGGCTCATACTCTCACGGATGTAGCCTTTCTCCATCAGTTCCTCAACCTGTCTTTGTAGCTCCTTGGTTTCCACAGGATTAGTTATGTATGCTGGTCTGTTGGGAAGAGTAGCTCCTGGTACAAAGTCAATCTGATGCTCAATCCCACGGATAGGTGGCAAGCCAATGGGATTATCTTCTGGAAATACATCCTGATATTCCTGTAAAAGAGCTGGCTGACATCTCACTCGGATATAGCGGTGTACAATCGGTTAGAGATAAAAGAGATTCTTTAAAAACAAATAAGAGAACCGATTG
Organism: Brassica oleracea var. oleracea; assembly: GCF_000695525.1. Taxonomy (NCBI): domain Eukaryota; kingdom Viridiplantae; phylum Streptophyta; class Magnoliopsida; order Brassicales; family Brassicaceae; genus Brassica; species Brassica oleracea. The sequence continues at coordinate 11,805,497 of NC_027753.1, forward strand.
ATGAGAGTAAAGAGATCTTTTGATTTCACTAGTTTTGGCATAGAAATTGTTTTGCTTATCAGGTTTGAGATCAATCTCTTTCTTTTTCTGAAGTTGAAGTTGATCTTCATGCACTTCTTTAGGAGTTAGAGGTACCAAGATAGTTCGCTTGCCATTGAACTCAAAAGAATGTTTGTTGGTGAAGCCATCGTGAATGACTCGCCTATCAAACTGCCAAGGCCTTCCAAGCAATATGTGGCTGGCTTCCATGGGTATAACATCACAGAGAATGTCATCTTCATATCTCCCAATGGAAAAGGGTATAGAAACCTGAGTAGATACCCTCATCTCGCCTTCTTCATTAAGCCACTGCAGTCGATAAGGCCTAGGATGTTTCTGAGTTTTCAAGCCAAGCTTCTTCACCATTGTCTCGCTAGCAACATTGACACAACTTCCACCATCAATGATCAGACTGCAGATCTTTCCTTGCACAATACAACGTGTATAGAACAAGTTCTCTCTTTGTTCTTGCTCCTTGGTTTTGTTTTGCAAGCTGAGAGTCCTTCTTGCAACCAAAAGTCTACCACGAACTGGTTCTTCCTCATACTCTGCCTTTGATAGTTCTTGATCAGTCTCTGGTTTCTCATCTTCAGATTCAAACTCTCCATTCTCCAAAAGAATCATAACTCTCTTGTTGGTACACTCATTAGCATAGTGCCCACGTCCTTGACACTTAAAACATTTCACATCTCTTGCACGCGAGCTTGTAGTCTCCATTTTACCCTTTTCTTTGTTGTAGATGCTACTAGGCTTAGGCTCTTCCTTTGGCTGTGGCTTGCTCTCCTTCTGATAGCTCGGTTTATCTTCCTTAGAGGTCTGGTACCGACTAGAACCATAGCTGCTACGCGCATGACTTCTTCTTTTAACTTGTTGCTCCACCAAGATAGCTTTGTGTAACATCTCCTCTATCTCCAAGTAATGTTGCATCTCCACTCTATCTTGTATCTCACGGTTAAGTCAACCAAGAAACCGTGCCATAGTAGCTCCACTGTCCTCCGATAAATTAGCTCTCAACATAAGCAACTCCATCTCTTGAAAGTACTCTTCTACAGTCTGTGAGCCTTGTGTAAGCAGCCTCAGCTTTTGATGAAGATCACGATGATAATGGCTTGGCACAAACCTCTTGTGCATCAAAGCTTTCATCTCAGCCCAAGTCTCAATAGGAAACTCCCCATTGCGCCTCTTGTTTGTAACCAACTGATCCCACCAGCTCAAAGCATAATCATTGAACTCAGTAGCAGCAACTTGAATCTTCTTAATCTCTGAGTAATGCTGACAGTTGAAGACGAGTTCTATCTTCTTTTCCCACTCAAGATACGCATTTGGATCAGTTTTGCCATGGAAAAGGGATCTTAAGCTTAAGTCCAGCTAGCTTATTGCGTCTGTGTCTTCGGCCCTCATGATCATGTCGAGACCTTCTACTGCTATGTCTCGAACCGGAGCTATGGCTACTTCTCTCAAAGAAGTTATCAGTTTCTTCTGATCCAGCATGCTCACGCTGACCACGTCTGTTTCTTTTTTGCTCACGTCTCTGACCAGATGCTTGCTCTTGCCCATCATTCGGTCTCTGATCATACTTCTCTTCCAGCAACTTCACCATAGCTTCCATAACTTGTTTGGTGATTGCTTCTTGTAACAACTTATTTCTTCTCATAAAATTTGCATCATCCTCCTCGGACCCCATTGCTTCCTGATACACGAAAAGCTTGAACCAGTAAGTAGTTCAAAGAAATCAGAACACAAAGATTCAAATAAGGAAACAAAGGATTCAAACAAAGCGGCAAATCGAGATACTTGAACAACACGCGACGATTTGAATTCTATCAATTTCGAAATCGAAACAAAATAAATCAAATTCAACAGATGATGATTCGAGGTTCAACAGATGATGATTCGAGATTCAACAGATACGGATCTATGCTAGCAATAACATATCGAAGCACACAATCACAAGAAACTTTCAGATCAAAGAAATTCGTAACGTGATCGACAAGAATACGAAGGGTTTTGTTTAAAACTTGATCGAAACTCTTAGATCTAGCAATTTTGAACCACGAAACAACAGATCTATCAATCCTGACAATGAAAACAAACCGATCAAGTGAGAAACAACACACAAGAACCGAATGATCAAAGATATGAAACAATAAAGAGTAGATCTTATGAACAAACAAAAGAGAAATCGAAACTCCCCTTCCAGAGTGCTATGATACCACTTAATGAGATCCTAGGACTCTTCTCTGGATGGTTTTGGATAGATTCTTGCATAAACGAATCAAAGACTCAAGTTTATCAAGGCTGTGGATCGAGTGGTGACACAAGAGGCTGCGGAAAGGCTTCTTGATACTCCTAGGCTTAGATCGGATATGACACACCTTTCTAAAGCCCTTGGGCGTTGGATATTACACACCAACAGACTGGATATTACACACTAGACACTCTCTTAACTCGTGAAAGCAAAGGGAGAAGAAAACACAAAGGTTTTAAGTGAAAGAAGACTTGATTATTACTAGGGTTGCCGTCACACACATATATATAGTAAAAGGCTTGGAACAGGCTCCAAGCATTTCAAAACTAAAGTAATACGCTCCTTTAATAATGTAGAAACAAAGACATAACTTAGATAGAGTTTTCGAAAATAAAAGACATAAGTACTTAGAAATAAAAGATAACATAAGGTTCTTCATGTGGTTTGGTCCGAGAGTATCAACTAGGTGATGTGTTAGCAAGACTATGGCCTCGTTAAAAACCTATCATTGCAAAACCCAGTGGGACAAAAACAATGATAGGAAAAGAGCACACATAGCTTGCTAGCCTAGATGATACTCAGCTTGATGGTAAGATGGCTTGAATGGTAATGAGTGTGTCTTGAAGTATCAAGCTTCCTCCAAGACATTCTTCTTGTTCCAAAGACTTCCTGATTAGTCCTCCAATAGCTTCTTTGAGTTTCCTGGTTCTGGCTCGAGTTATGGGACCTTTAGGAATGGTTAAGACATCATCTTCTTCAGCTGGTTCATCTCTAAGCTCTCCATCTCTATCTCCATCAGCTGGCTGGTCCATGATCATATCAGAATGGTCTCATGAAGTCGATTCCCCAACAATCGAATACTTCAACCTCCAAGATGAAGTTCTGAGGCATCTCATTCGGTTTACTGATATTCCCTTGTCGCTGGCACGAGTCGCATCTCGAGATGTAGGAATGGGCATCTTGGAACATTGTTGGCCACCAAAAACCGGCTTGAAGGATCTTAGACATTGTTTTAAATGTCGCAAAGTGCCCTACATAAGAGGAACCATGACAGTGATAGAGGATTCCTGGAATCTCAGACTCGGATACACATTGTCAGAATACTCCATCCTTGCAACTACGGTACATATAGGGTTCATCCCAGTAGTAATGTCTTGCTCCTCTCAGAAATTTCCGTTTATCATTGCCAGTGAATTTGACAGGTTCTTTCCCAGCAGCCAGATAGTTGGCTATCTCAGCAAACCATGGAAGATTGGGATGTTGCTTTTTGATCGCACAGACAAGGTGTTCCAGAACGCTGGAGCAAACTGGACGGAGCGGTTGTTCTATGACTCTTCCCAGACTGATCGAGTAGACATGCTCGACTGGAAGGTTGTCATC
>NC_027753.1:11809424-11814713 GCF_000695525.1 Brassica oleracea var. oleracea
ATGTATCTTCATCTATCTTCATTCTGGAGAGGTGATCTGCGACGCCATTCTCAATGCCCTTTTTGTCCTTGATTTCTAGGTCAAACTCCTGGAGCAATAAGATCCATCGGAGTAGCCATGGTTTCGCATCCTTCTTCGTCAGCAAATACCTCAATGCTGCATAATCTGTGTGCATTATCACCTTCGATCCAACTAAGTAGGATCTGAACTTTTCAAAGGCGTAGACAATTGCTAGAAGTTCATTTTCTGTAGTTGCATAGCGACAATGAGCTTCATCTAAAGTCATGCTCGCGTAATAGATCACGTGAAGCTTCTTGTCTTTTCGTTGTCCTAGCACAGCTCCAACTGCAAAATCGCTTGCGTCTGTCATGATCTCGAATGGGAGCTCCCAGTCTGGTAGTTGCACGATGGGTGCGCTGACTAGAGCTCCTTTGATCGTGTGGAAGGCTGACAAACAATCGCTATCGAACTCAAATCTTGTCTCCTTGCAGAGCAGGCGAGTGAGTGGTCTTGCAATTTTGGAGAAGTCCTTGATGAATCTTCTGTAAAAGCCAGCATGTCCGAGGAAACTCCTGATTCCTTTGACAGAGTTTGGAGGTTGTAAGCTTATCATCACTTCTATCTTTGCCTTGTCCACTTTGATCCCCTTTTCTGAGATTTTGTGACCGAGAACAATCCCAGCTCGCACCATGAAGTGAAACTTCTCCCAATTCAAAACGAGATGCTTTTCCTCGCAGCACCAAAGGACCCTACACAAGTTTGACAAACACATAGAAAAGGCGTTCCCATAGACGCTAAAATCGTCCATGAAAACTTCCATTATATCCTCAATTAGGTCAGAGAAAATAGACATCATGCAACGCTGGAATGTCGCAGGAGCGTTGCACAAACCAAACGGCATTCTCCTATAGGCAAAAGTGCCGTAAGGACACGTGAAGGTCTTTTTCTCCTGATTGTCTGGGTGAATGGGAATCTGAAAGAAACCTGAATAACCATCTAAAAAGTAGTAATATGGGTGGTTAGCCAATCTCTCAGGCATTTGATCAATAAATGGGAGCGGGAAGTGGTCCTTTCGTGAAGCCGTATTTAATTTACGAAAATCAATACACATACGGTGACCGGTTATTGTCCTAGTGGGTATCAATTCATTCTTTTCCTTAGCAACCACAGTGATCCCCCCTTTCTTAGGAACTACATGAACAGGACTAACCCACTTACTATCAGAAATCGCATAAATTACACCAACTTCTAGAAGTTTCATTATCTCTTTCTTAACAACATCTTTTAGATTTGGGTTTAACCACCTCTGATGTTCTACAGAAGCCATCGATTCATCTTCTAGGTGTATTCTATGCATGCATAAATGAGGTGAAATACCGGGAATATCAGCTAACGAATATCCTATTGCCTTGTGGTATTTTCTCAATTCACACAATAGTTTAGTAGTTTCCACATTATTAAGCTCAGAGTTCACGATGACAGGGTATGTTAAATTAGGTCCAAGAAACGCATACCTGAGTCCCGCTGGAAAGGACTTTAATTCGATCTTTTGAGCTTTGAGTTCGCTCCACGAATCATCGAGCCGGCTGGTTGGTTTGGTCGGCTTTTTAGGAGCAGTTGCTCCTTCTGGTGAAATCTGATTGCTCATTTCCCCCAGACTTAGAAAAGCGACCGTCTTCTCGATGCTTTCACACGAGTCTAGCATCTTTTCGTACCCGTTAGCATCAACGTTGCACGTGTTCTACTCAGACTCTACTCGTATCAGGGCTACTTCCAAAGGATCATCTGTGTGGATTTCTTCGATCATCCCTTGTTGAGGGGTCAAGGAGGCATTCTCGTTGCTAATCGTGAAGTTCTGACCATATAGCATAGGTCGTTTGAGAAGCTCATCCATCTCGAACTTCATCACAATATCTCCCAGTTGGAGATCAATCCTCCCATTATGGACATCAATGATTGCACCAGCTGTGCGCAGGAAAGGTCGGCCCAGAATGAGAGGGTCTTTTGGTTCATCTTTGAGCTCTAGAACCATGAAGTCTGCCGGAACAGTGGTGTCACCAATTTGAACTTGTAGATCTTCAAGAACACCTACTGGCAACTTGATTGATCTGTCTGCGAACACCAAAGAAATCCTGGTTGGCTTGAAGTTGGTTAGTCCATGCGTTTTGTAACTGAGTAGGGCATGAGATTCACACTGGAACCCAGATCGCATAAAGAACAAGCGAAGACTGTTTTTCCAATCTGAATAAATAGGACAAATTTTCCAGGATCTTCCAATTTCCTGACTGTTCTGTTTTGAAGGACTGCGCTGCATTCTTTCGAGACCATCATGATGTCGTTGTCTGTAGAGTTCTTCCCAGAGATCAGCCCTTTCACAAGACTGCGCATTGAAGGAATCATTTGAATCGCGTCCATGAGAGAGAACTTAACATTCAACTCATCAAACATCTTTTTGCATTTCATCTCTTTGCAATCCTTGCGTGATTTCTTAGCAGGGACTGGGTAGGGAACATATGGAATGTAGACGCGAGTAGGAACAGGTTGATCTTGCATCATGGGAGCTACTGGTTCTGCGGCAGTTGGCTCTTCCGGTTCATGATCGTCGTCGTGGACATCCTCAAGCGGAGGTTGTTCTCCTTCTTTCTGTTTTCCTTTCTCTTGAGCAGTGAGCTTCTTGGGGATAGGATCTGATAGATGTCTTCCACTTCTCAGCTCGACTGCGTTACAGTCCTTGGGATTCTTGTCTGTTTTCCCTGGGAGTGTTCCCTATTGCCTTTATATTGTTTCAGCAGTTTGAACAATCTGAACGTCCATCTGTCTTATGTGGCTTGCTACATCATCGTATTTAGAATTTAATTCCGTGAACATGTTGTCCATCCGAGTGTTTATCTCGGTGCCTTTCCTTGAATCTGTTGACCTTGCAGAAGTTGTTGCTTCATTCCCTTCAGCTCATCTGGCGGACCGCTCGCGGTTGCAGGAGCAGCCTGTGGATTATTCTGCCGGTTCTGAAATTGATTCTGAGCCTGGCTGAGGATGAACATCTTCCCATTTTGATTATGATTCTGATTCTGGAAGTATGGCTTCTGATATCCAGTGTTTTGGAACTGATTTCCCTGAGATCTGTCGTTGGGGTTGTCTGGATTGGTCTTGTATGAGAACAGATGCGGGTTGTTCCTCACGTTAGGGTTTGGATGGTTGTTCTTGAACTGCCAACCCTGCCCGTTAACGTAATTGACCTCTTGCTGATCTTCTTCCGGTGTCTCGGTTTCTGCTGCAGCATCTGTAGTGCCTGGTTCCAGATTGGTTTCTTCCATGACATAGATCTGATTCTGATTGTTCTTGAGCAACAGATCGACCTTAGCGGCGAGGTCATCAATCTTCCTAGTGTCCATGCTGTTCACCTTCTTGGAACGGTCAGTCTCCTCGTTTTTGTTGGACGAACTAGCTGCCATGTTCTCTATTAGCGCGTGAGCTCCTTCTGTGGTTTGAGTCATGAAATCTCCGTTCCTCGCTGCGTTTAGAGCATTGCGGAACTCCCATTCCATACCATCGTAGAAGATTCCTAGAACATGGTCATCGTCGAACCCGTGATGAGGACACTCTTTGAAGGTATCATTGAACCGTTCCCAAGCTTCGTTGAAAGGTTCATTAGCGAGTTGCTTGAAGGAGGAGATTTTGTTCCTTAGGGCAGCTGTTTTGGCTTTCGTGTAGAAGTGTCCCAAGAAAGCTGCTCTAACCTGTTCCCAAGAAGTTGGGGAACCTGTAGGTAATTACTTAAGCCATCATGAAGCCTTGTCCGCTAGAGAGAATGGGAACATCATGCATTTGATGCAGTCGGGTGGGACGCCGTTTGCACGAGTGAAACTACATATCTCTTCAAAAACTTCAATGTGTTCCATCAGTATCTCAGCTGACAGTCCATGGAACATCTTTCTCTGGACAAGATTGATCATGCCGGGTTCTATCTCAAAATCTGCCCTTTGACATGGTGAAGGAGCGATAGCAGAGCGCGTAGCAGGGATTTTATGAAGTAGGTTTCTCTCACCAATTGGGACAGGTGGTTCCCGCTGCGCAGCCAGTTGCTGCGCTGCCATTGTTTGCTGCAACTCTTGCATCTGTTGCATCTGTTTCATAGACGCGGCCATTTGTTCTAGAGTGCCGAAGTCGGCCATTGTTGCAGTGATTGATTTTTGTTGACGGTTGGTTCTTTCTAAGCTTGCGAGTTCCTGATTTGTAAGCGAAATTAAGTCCCCTTGTGTATTGCTCCGAGTATGTCTACTGGTCATGCACCTGGGGCATTAACTGCAAAAAGGATTAAACAAGTTAGAAGTTTTAGACTAAGTAAATAACCGAAAAATAAAGGTAAAAAGCTGGTCCATGTGGGAACCGAAATTCGCACTGTCGAGTTCCGTTTAAATAAGGAAACTAGGAAAACCCTAATTTTCCAGAGGTCCCGGAAATCTGCTAATACCACACGCCAAGCAATCAGAACACAAGAATAACAACGATAAAATATAAGAAATCGAAAAGAGAGCAAAGTTGATCTTATTCCGAATTCCCGTTTGAGCGTTACAACAAGGTAAGAGTCTGGGCTACGAGAGCTGTCGGTGAGATTCCTAGTTCTAAAACCCTAAGACGGCAATAACCTAGTTGAGTCCCAGCTCGAATAACAAAAACAAAAAATATGCCTAATTGCTCTAAGTGCTAAGTTTGCTCTGAGAAAAGTCTCTCTCATGCCTCTCGCCTAGGACTCCTTAATTATATACTGGCTCCTAGGTCGGTTTACGCTTTTCCTCTTCTGCCCTTAAGCTGCCATAGCATAAAAATGGAGATATTCTATTTTTTCCGATCTTCGTAATTATCTTCAAATTTCATATTTATCCGCGGAAACTTGACATTTATCTTTCCTTACGAACCAAGCGTAAACCGTCATGCGGCTTACGGGCTGTTGGTTAGGAATCGTAAGTTGGGCCTCGAGTCATGTCTTAGGTCCCTTTGGACCGTCTTCTGACTCGAAGCGTTTATTACGGCTTCTTTCGTTAAGAACGGACTTTTCGCGGTTTTTACCGTAAAGTTTGATCGATGACTTAGAATGGCGGGAAACATGAAATGGGTTCGCTACGGTCTTCGGGAGATAGCATCGAAGGGTAGACGAGAATGCATGGACTAATGGCATATTGACGTTTCGGAAGAGCTCGGTTGCTACGTAGCGACCGAGCGGAACTATTTTGAAAAATGATTTGTCGAAGAAGGTTTTTCGTTTTCTTCTTCGGACGTTTTGAATGTTAA
>NC_027753.1:11814836-11830336 GCF_000695525.1 Brassica oleracea var. oleracea
GAGGACCAGTTCATACTTTATCTTTATGGGATCAAAATTTAGCTAAAATGAAGTGGGAGTTTTAAAGAAGTAAATATCGTAAAGAACAGGTAACTAGATTAGGTTGTTTTGGATTGATTTAAAGGCGCTAGTCTAGGGTTTCTTCTTCAGGTATGGAATCACAAACCAAGCAATTATTCAAGTTCAGTTTATAACGAGTCTAAACTCGGATCACTCAGGTTGAATCAACCCACTCTCGTGGTGTTGATTCCTTTGCAAGTCGGTCTCGATGTCTAAACTCTCGTTTGGATCAAGACACGATGGCAAGCTCTAGAGATCAAGTCCGATATGTTCACAATATACCATAATATCTGCTCTCGCTGACTAGGGATGCAAAGCTCATTCAATTCATATCAGGTTATCAATTAACGGCTAGCTAAATCGATTAACCCTAATTCTTGTATTGGGTGATCGGTTCAATGCAAGCAATAAGAACAGATATGAATGTAGACAATCTCAAGATGACTTATTTATGCTTAGCTCACGAATCCAAAACCCTAAAACCCTAAACTAACTTGGTGACTACTCAGACATAACACATGAACAGAGAAGCATGATTTCTGAATAATATTGCATATAATAGATCAAAGAAATCAGAAGGTTCAGGATAATCTTCTCTATGAGATAGATGAGGTCTTCTCCCTTACAAGTGGCAGTCGCTTAAATCAAAGCTCTCTCATGTCTTTTCTTGCGTAAAAACTAAGGTATGTCTAAAATAATAAATAGGAAACTATATATATAGGAGCCACAGGCGGCTGGAGGAAAGAAATAGAAATAGGAAATCTAGGGCAAATCCCGAAATATTTGAAAACTTCCTTTTTTTATCTCTGTCACTAGAACAGGCACTCATGCTACTCCGGTTGGTTGTTCCACGCGAAAGACTCCAAATCATACTTTTCTCTCTTCTTTTCCTCTAGCTAGTCCATTTCCCATCCAAATCAACTCTAGTCTTGTTATGACTCAAAAGAGACTAAAAAGACTCGATAAAACCTTGAAAACTATAGTAAGACATACGTATAATGTGCCAAAAACACAATATATCATCGCACATGTAACATGTTTATGTACTGATCGGGACTGTTGACCCTTGTTGATGTAGGAATTGGCTGATTTCCCTGAGTTTTCATTGAGCATCTCGATATACCTATTTCAGTTCAAAATAATAAATAATAAAAATAAGCCTTTCAAATTTAAAAATTATCTTTCTAAACTAAATGTCATGAAATTATAATTATTTTCAAACGTATTTTCTGTAAAATTAAACTTTTTTGTCAAAACCAGCAAAATGCACGTGTTTCTTTTAATTCAACATCCTCCTTACATTGGTCTAAACAATTGAATTATTATCCATGTCCATCGTCGTAGAATTATTTTTTATAAATTGTTAACTTAATGGAAAATATATATTTAATTTTTATATATTTATAAATATTTTTTTTGTAACACCTAATAATGTATTAATAATTTCACCTTAACTCATTTTGTAGATGAAATATATTTTTACTTTATTTATAGGTTTTTTTTATGAGATAGATAAGATATATTTTAAATTCAAAATCTGAATTATTTTGGTATAGATGATAGTATTTTGTATTTGTTATAGTTTTTTTATTTATAGTAAATAAAAATATATATATTAATTCTATTTATTTTAAATTTTTAAATTTAATCTATTTTATAAAACTTTATAGGAAATTTTTGTTTAATATTAGATTATAACTATTGTTAGGATATAGTAAAGTAGGATTCATTGTGATACTATAGAAACATGAAATTGTCTGGTAAAAAGAGAAAATAGACCAAAAGTTATGCTTTATTGATCAATAGAGCATGGGTACAATGTTATTGGTCAAGAAACCCTAGTTTTATCAGCATGTTTCTATAGTCGAAGTGTTCCATAGTCGATCCCCCTCTTAAAGGGTTTATGAGTCCCTTTTATAGTTTTTTGTAGTTGAAATTTAGATTATCATTTTATATCCTAAAATATGGAAAGATCTACCTTTAGTAGAAGTTTTTTTCATTTTACTCAGAGATTAGAAAACACACGATATAGAGGTGATATCAATCAAATTACCCTAAGGAGTGATTTGTAAGAGGTTCAATTTTAATACTTAGGGATCGAATCCACATAGACTCTAAGATTACACAATTGATTTGTAGTTTTCGAAGTAAAGCTAGACGATTATGGTTAAAGTAGTAGATTGGTTGAACAAGATGGTTGTTCGATTGAAATGTTTTTAGGTTGTAAACTGTTTGGGAAAGAGCTAGATTTGGGATAATTCTCAGGTGTGACAAGTATGCAACTTAGTTTAGTTAATCAGGAATTATAAATTTTATGTTCTCGAACTCAAACTTTAGTATAATCTATCAACTTCTATTTGTTTAGATTATCTAATGTCTAGATCTAAGATCTCAACTGTCGCTTGTTGATCTTGAGAAAGTGTCGATCGACGATTCTACATGAATGTCGATCGATACACCTTTCAGACCGTTGATCGATACAAATATGGAGTTGTCGATCGACGTTCCTTCTAGCACGCTTTGCGAACAAGTTTGAATAGGTTCTCTAATCTTCTGGACCACCTTTCGTGTGTATCCAGTCAATTAGATCATACTAGTTAGTTTCAGACAATTAACCAAGCTTCTGCTTGCGCTAGTTAAACCTAAGATCTAAGTTTAGGGTGATCAATCCTAGACTTAGCATTAACAGCAACTAGATGAAGAACTATTAAAATATCCTAATAACAATTTATATTAGCAATACATAGATGATCCTTTGAAGAACCCTAATCTAACAGTAAGACTACTCAGACATATTCATAAGAAACATGGTCATGATAGTCTGAATAATACTTAAACGACATGAGTATGAAAAGTAAACAAGACAGAGTAAAGAAAGAAGGGAGTTCAAGATCTTCTCTGTTTATGAAGTTCAGATCTCTTTCCTCTATCCTAAGCTCTCGAAGCTATCAAGTATGCCTTCTCTTCAATTGTATTACAATGGTAGAAGAGGTCTCAAGAAGGTTTGCCTCTAAAATTATACAAAACCCTAATAAATAGCCTAACATGCGGCCAAGAACTTATGGTCAATAACCTGGAGTTTTGGGTAAAACTTGTGATTTCCTTTAATGTTGTTCTCGTGGATGGCTCGCCGTCGATCGGCATCGATAGTGCTCTGTTGATCGATTGTGTAAGTGATCTATCGATCGATGTTTATCCTCAATAATCGATCCGCCTTAGTGATTTCAGCATAACTCTCAAAAAGGTTCCAAAATACTCCAAAACCACAATTTTCCTCAAATGAGTACCTAAATCTGTAAAAACTATTAAAAGACTTCAAATGCATATAAAATACTTTGAAAACATATATAAATCATGGTCAAAAGTGGGTAAAATTCATGATATATCAAGATGCCAAAATTCGTTTAATCGGGAGAAGGCGTCATGCTCTAAGTAGTAGGAATGATGTCCTAGATTAATATCCCAACAACTATAGCATATATTTTTGCTTTGTTTAAAAATTTAACAACTTAATTTAATTATTTATATAATATATAAACTATAAATATTTTAATAATATTGTGTATGATAAAAAACTTATTATATATTTAGATGAATCAACATATTTCTCTAAGTATTCTAAGAATCATTGCGGTGATGACACATAATTACTTCAAATGTTGTAATTCTTCTCAAATAGCATATAAGATACTTTTGGTTAGTAATGATCGCCTTTTCATAAAATATATTATATTTCTCTCCAATACTTTTGGTTAAATATATATAATTAATATAAACAAAATATTTCCTCCGTTTTATAATAAGTGTCACTTAGACACATTTCACATAGATTAAAAAATAACAAAATATACTAATCTACCTTTATTTAGTATACAATTATTTAAATAAAATGATTTAACTAAATATATATTGATTATTATTTTTATTTTTTTTTGTAACTTGGCTTTCATATTAAAAACATAAGAAATGTAAAATTGTTACAAACCTTTATAGGCTATAGTAAATTTGGGCTAGACCCAGTGTTATCCTAGTGTATCACATATCATTAGAACTCGGTTGGGCTTTTGAAGTTGTGGATGAAGACTTGTTAGACCTCATAAGTGGATGGAAGAAATGAGCAACGCTTCGCTTTCGTCGATGGTTCATATGTGCTATGACCGAAGAAACCAAAGCTGCATCATCGCCGAACATGCACGGTTGTTTGTCCCCCTGAAACTTTGGAGTATGTTCTGGATCTGACGATCAATGAAGGTGAGGAGCGAGTCAGTTGATCTGTAGGTTTGCTGATGAAGCCTTGTATTCCTCTCATTCCACAGCCAGTAGAATTAACGCCTGAAAGGATAGATAAGTGACACGTTGAAGGTCCTTGTTTCCTCTAGTCGATTGAAGCCTCCGAAGGTTCTCATCCCAGTTTGTTTGTAGAAGGCTGGAATTGGCACTGGAATGCCATAGTTGTCCACACTACTCTACCGTAAGAGAAATAAAAAAAGATATGGTTTCTTGTCTCTGCCGCCGAGTTACATAGTAAACAAATGGGATCGACTCCACTCATTCCCGAACGAAGTAGCCTATCTTTCGTAGGACACCGATCTAACACCACAAGCCAAGACAAGAAGCTCTGTCTTTGGATTCCGTAAGAGCACCACACCACCGAAGACCAAAGGACCGTTTGCTTATCCCCCATGATGTAAGTGCAGATTTCTCCCGTACTGAACTTAGTACAGTTTCTTCCCATGACTTCCCATTCATAAGTATCCTCTTCTTGATTCAGCGTAACTGTTGTTAGGTAAACTTGAACTAACAACTGATTCTCCGTCCTTGCAGGTGGAGGTAGCCAGTGATATTTCTTGGAATATAGGGAAGCTATAGTTGCAGCTTTGGGAATCCCTAATCTTCTAGTTGAAGCATTTAGAAATAGTGAGAGGTTGCCGTACAGAGACCAGTTGTCAAACTAAAATCTAGTCGCTAAGCCATTACCAAGTCTGCGGTTTATGAGATGGTAGACAAGGTCTCTACATTTGATCAGCTTGTTCGCCAACCAAGTGTTAGTAGGGCTCGGTTTAATCGTCCAGTAGTTTGAAAGCGACCCTTTTAACACCACCTCCTTATATAAGCAGGCCCAAACCGTATCAGGCCTAAAGAAGAGGAGCCAGATGAGTTTTAGGATGCAGGCGCGATTCCAAGTGTATAAATCTCTTATCCCAAGACCTCCTTGCTCTTTTGTGAGGGTAACCTTATCCCAAGAGACTCTTGCGGATTGATGACATTCAGTCGTTCCATTCCATAGTAAGAGTCCACAAAGTGAGTTTACCCTTTTTATACAAGCTTTTGGGAGGATGAAAGAAGAATACCAGAAGGTAGTGATGCCTGATATTACTGTCTTTATGAGTAGCAATCTACCAGAAAAGGAGAGAGATTTGGCAGACCAAGACGAGAGTCGGGCTTTAACTTGTTGTAAGAGAGGTTCCCAGTTAAGGAGACTCAACTTCTTAGTGCACATTGGGACTCCAAGATAGCGCACAGGGAGGGTATTGTTCGGCATACCGGTGGAGACTACAATCGCAGAGACCTCAGCTTCATAGAGACCGGAGGAGAAGAAACTTGATTTTTGAAGACTAACCGCCAGACCCGAACGGATCTCAAAGTCATGAAGAACTTGCAGTACTCTTTGGACTGACTTGATGGAGCCATCAATAAAGATCAGTAGATCATCCGCAAAGGAAAGGTGGGTCAGTTTCGTCTTGTGGCAGTTGTGGTGGTACGAGAGGTTACCTGAACAAGATTCCTGATTCAACATCAAAGAGAGGCAGTTCATAGCAATCACAAAGAGCTAAGGTGACAGTAGGTCTCCTTGACAGAGACCTTTCTTCCCTTTGAAGAATCCATTAACGGTGCCATTATAACCCACTGTGAAACTTGTTGTGCACACACAGGCCCTTAACAGATTGAGGAATGGAGGGGGAAGATCAAAGCTTTCCAATGCCGAGAATAGGAAGTCCCATGACAGAGTATCAAAGCCCTTGGATATATCGACCTTAATGGTAATCTTCTTCGAACCCCTATTTTTGTGATAACCATTGACTAGTTCACTTGCCAACAGTGTGTTCTCTAATAACAGTCTTCCTTCTACAAATGTAGTTTGATTTGGCACTATAAGGTCTTTAAGGATAGGCTTCAGACGATGGACCAGCAACCGAAAAATGACCTTATAGATGGTTGTGGAGACAAGAGATAGGGTGGTATTCAGTGACTCGAGTTGCGCCTGGGAATTTCGGGATGAGAGAGGATAGTTGAGTTCGTTTTTGGCAGAAATCCAGAGTTGAAGAAAGTTGTGATGGCATTAATTACTTCAGTTCCCACTATGCTTCAAGCTCCTTTGAAAAAGGCAGAGATAAGACCATCAGGTCCTGGTGCTTTATTAGGATTTACAGAGAACATTAGATTTGTGATTTCTGTAGTAGTCGGCATGATCATGATCCTTCCTTTCTGTGACAAGCTGCATTGGAAAGGTGTTAACCCTTGGAACCAATCAGGCCCCAACACTGACTTAAAGTGTTCCACCGCATGAGTACTCATTTGTAGTGGATCAGTTAGGAGAACTCCTGATTGTAGTAAGAATGACCTTACTGCATTGAAGCTCGCCCTCGTTAAGCACACGCGTTAGAAAAAGGTAGTGTTTAAGTCTCCCTCCTTAAGCCAGTTGATTTCACATTTCTGCCGGAAGTAACACTCTTCGATATGTCGTAGGAATTGCCTCTTCAGATTTAGTGTTTTTTCTGCTTCAAACGTGTCTGAAGAAGGGTCCTCAAGGGCATGTACCTGCGCAAGTTGCAACAAACGGTGAGTTTCTTTCACTCTCTCTTGTATCTGCGAGTAATTCTCTCTATTTAATTGTTTTAAACTTCTCTTTATGTTTTTCAACTTCCAACACAGTGTCGAAAGGTTGGCACACACACTTCTGGTTTCAAACCAGGCATCACGAACCACCTCAGTGAAGTTAGGGTGTTTAGTGAGATAGTTTTGGAATTTATAGGGCTGGGTACCTGCTTTAGGAAGTTGGAAGGATAGGTCTATAAGGCAAGGGGTATGATCTGAGGTTTCAGGGGCTATGAAGGTTGCTGAAACATGTGGGAAGGTCAAGATTAGTTGGCTGTTGACTAAGCATCCATCCAGCTTCTTCGCTACTGGAGATAGGAGCTGTTTATTTGACTAGGTATGTGTGGGGCCTTGATAACGTAGGTCAAACACCCCGAGCTGAAGAAGACAGTCACAGAATTCATAGATGTTAGCCAAACTGGAGTTATCTGAATGTTGAATGCTCAGATGGGTGTAGAATCTGATTAAAATCTCCTCCTATGAACCATGGCTTGGCATCGAGATCAAGAGTTGTATGGAGGTTGATAAGCTCTACCTAGAGATCAATTATTTCATCGCTTAAGTTGGATGCATAGACTGCTGTGAAGATGAAAGGCGAGCAGTTGGGTAAAGAGATCTCACACGTTACTATCTGACGAGTCTGCGAAAGGACACGAAGCTTTAGCGGATCCTTCCAAATCAGAATTATTCTTCCATCATCATCAGAGAGGTGATTTGATTGAAAATGCCATCCTCCGCAAAGAGTAGACATCAAATGCGCCGACGAGAATTCTTTGATATAAGTTTCCAAGATTGCACCAAAAAGAGGTTTATGGCTATTAATCCAATTAATAAAAGTCCGATGTTTGTCCGGATCATTCAGACCGCGAAATTACCCAAAAAAGAGTTTGACACTCATTGGGAAGAAAATGGAGGATCCCCAGCAGGCTGGAGAGAAGTATCAGTAGTGAGGACCGAAAAAGGGTTGAAGGTAACATGAGAAAAGTTAGGAGAAGCAGCCAAAAAAGTACCTAACCCTTCATGAAGGAAAGGTGAAATAGGGATTGGGGTGGTAGCTAGGGTATTAGTAACAGTGGTCTGGGATGTGGAGAGAGTCAGAGAAGATCGACATCTCTTCAAGGAAGGTTTTAAAGGTTTGTTAGAAGGACTTTGTGGAAGAGAAGATATTTGAGAAGGTCCAGGCTGAGGGTTTTGGTTGTGGAAATAGGAGACAAAAAAGAGGTTTTTGGGTGGAGAGAAGTGTTTTTATGGATATGGTTTGGTGGGTTTGATTTATGAGTGACATGAGTTTTTAGGATAAGTGAAGGACCCGATTTGGAAGGAGAGGTTGTGGCAATAGAGGAGGAAGAGGAAGGTAGTTTCTTTTTCACTACATATTGGTTGTTGCCGGGAGTATCAGTAACAGTTTTTTCCTTTGCAGGGGTCTCTGTCGATTTCCCTTTATGTTTGTTTCCAATGATAAGGGCCTGAGGAACCGGAAGAGGGATCTTTAAGCAATTACGCACTATATGACCCAGCTTGTGACAATGAGAGCAAGTCGTTGGTAACCAGGGATAGTCAACTAGCACTTCAACGACCTCACCACTCTGTCTGGAGAATTCAACAACTCTTGGCAAGGGTTTGGTAAAATCAAGTTCCACTTTAACATGAGATAAGGTTAGACTGGCCAAATTTAAAGTGAAATCATCTGTCTCTTTAGGGTCGCCTACCAAACCCGCAACAAGACTGAGACCTTCTTGATGCCTAAGATCCAGAGGGATTCCCGTAAGGTGAGCCCATATCTTGATCGAGCTGAGAGTAGGAGTAGAGGGTGAGTGACTTGCTGCCCATTGCGCTGTGTGGAACATAGATTCCCCAACGTACCAAATATATTTATCGAGAATTTTTTGTCGCAGGAAGTCACTTGGTATTCTCACAATGAAGAGTGGTTGAGAGGGTTGTTATGGATTTCCAATTTTTTACCCTTTCTCCACATATGATTGAAGACGCTCTGAATCTGGCTAAAAGGTGGGGATCTTCCATTGAAGTAGCAAATGATGAAGTCCTTATGCATATATGCGCCTTTTTGGAAGACAGAATCATGTATCAGTACCCGAGGCCTACAATTTCCAGCACTAATGATGGAAGCTAATCTTGAAAGAGATTTGTCTCCTTTAACTCTAATTTGTTCAGCAAGTGTTGGAACAAAGGGTTGAGGTGCTAAAAGAGGGGCAGTATGAACAGGGAGAGTGGAATTAAAGGGTATAGACTGAGGCAGAGGAGTGGCCGAAGGTAAATGTGAAGGGTTGACTAGGGTGGGAAAAGGCGTAGGGGTGATTGGGATGGTAGAATGGTGGAGCAGAGGCAAGGTTTCCTTAGTTGTACTGGAGGACAAAACAGAGAAAGCTCCATTCGAAACCAAGGGGGAGGTACTTTTAGGGGGAATAATGGTGAAATTCTCTACAGCAGAGGTATCACCAGAGTAGGTGGTAGTCTGAGTTTTAGCAGAGTCGAGGGAGTGGGTTTGAGCGGACGAGTTGATAGTGGCAAGGTTAGGGTTTCCTGTAGCAGGAATAGTGGCCACATATCCATAATTAAGTTAAGGAGGTTGGGGTTCAGTTGCAAAGAAGTTTATTTGCTGTTCAGGCGTCACAATAGTAGCAGCCAGAGAGCCAAGTGGTGAAGACTGAGTCATAACAACATCAGTAGTTGATGGGGAGGAAGAGTTGTGGTAGGCAGAGCGAGAGGGTTTGGGTGAGTTTGCAGATAGGGGTGGGAATTGGAGAGGGTACTGGGGGAGTTCTGGTCAGGAGCGTCAGGGGGAGCGGGAGGAGGGGCTTCACCTGAGGTGGGTGACGGTGGTTTGAGGCCGGAAGCACGGCCAGGAATGGCCCAACGAGACTGCATCGAGAAGCGTGTCAGGGAGAAACTGACTTTTTTTAAAATTATACTAGTGAAAAGAGACAACGTTCTGCAGTTTGTGAAAAGAGACAACGCTCTGCAGACTGCAGTTTGTGTAAAGGGGCACCATTGAAGAGCTGTGAATTGGTGACCATTGCTCCGGTGGAAGATGACATCATGGTTTTATCTTAAAACGCTTTAGATTATATATTCAAAACAGACTCCACCTTTGGATCTTTATTTTTTTTTTCCTATAAAAAAAGAATGACATGAGAGGTTAAAAAAACAGATTGCTATTATATATAAATTGATTATTTAAAAGGATAAGAAAGAGATTTAATGTAAAATTTACGTTGAGAATATAGAATGACACTTTTTTTAAACAAAAAAAAACTAAAATGATAATTTTTATAAAACAGAGAGAATATATTTCAATAATTATACTTTAATAAAACAGAGAGAAAACTTAAACGTTGAACCAACAAGTTCTTGGTCTAGTGGTAAAAAAGTGTTTAGTATGCACTTCACCATTCTAGTTTAATTTTCGTTGGAAAAGATTTTTGGATTTTTGGTAAAAAGGTGAAATCACTTTTTTAATTTCCCAAAAATAACTTGAATTGTGAAGAACCTCCTCCAAATTCAAAGTTCAATTACATCTACCGCGAGGAGTCACCTGCCACGAAGGTTTGTTTCGTTCATGCACCACTTGAAGGCCAAAGTTGAAAACTAAGGATTTTTTATTTTATTATTTTTTGTTATGAAAACAAGATGGATTGTTTAATACTATAAAGGATCGAACGTTTATTGGGAAACAGGGCATTCTCAGTGGGGAGCTCTTCTAGAGTTTCTCAATTAATGTAAAACAACAAAAAAGAGAAAATGAAGAGAGAGGGCGCAAATATGAAAGAAAGAGGTCATGGACGTTTCTAGAAGAGACTTTCATGAAATCTCGAGGGAGTGCTTTAGAGCATGCGCAGCGGCGAGCTCGTTGAAACTCAAGAAATTAATTTTTTTTTCTTTTTACGTTTGATTTAAAAAAAAAAAAAAAAAATTAAAAAACTCTCTCTCCTTGACAACACAGAGACTGTGTCATTTAAGTTTGGGGGAGGTACCAAGTATTTGATCACGTTTGCTTTAATGATTTTGAGTCTCATGCATTGCATTATACATATATATTTGCATTAAAAAAAAAAAAAAAAAATTAATAAAGTGACCAATAGCGGGCCGCCACGTGGCGTGGGGCCCGCTGAACAGTCACGACCCGGGTTCACGCGGAAGAGGCGGGACGAGCCGTAGTCTTCCATTTATGCTTATTTTAATATTTTTTTTTTTTGGAAAACGTGTGACCCCCTCCCCTGAACTCCTAATGCGCTTGCTCTAAGTGTGTCTTCTATTTAATGGTTCAAATGTCTTTTGAATAATTTATACAGTCCCTCGCCACTGCAAATGCTCTAAGATTCCCCACCTGCTAAATCCTTGAATGGGTTAATTAAGTCAACAGCATTCACCATTTTCAAAGATCAATGGGTTCTCTCATTTCTGCTTTCACCATTTCCCTATACTTCTTACAACTATAAATAAATGTCATAAATAATGCTCTTTAATTTATTTTGGTTAAATAAAGATAAGGGAATGATGTGGAAAAAATGGACTCAGCCATTTTTTATGTAGTAGTTAATGTTTTTTCTAAGATTCTTATAACCTTGCCGAATATTCTCGTTTTTTTATATATAATCTATTTTGGAAACTAAAGATTTTTATCATGCACATATATTAATTTTTTTTTAATTCCTTACATTTTTATTTTAAAAAAATATAATTAAGTATATAAATACCCACATATTACATAATATAAAAGAGAGCAATTCTCTCAAGTAATCTTAAAACAGGTTTTTTCACCAAAAAAAAAAATCACAAAAAAAAAAACATGTTTTATTAAGGAGCCAAAAGACCCTTATACATTTATTTCATGGTTATATAAATATAAATAGTTATTTATTAAATATTAAAAATAAAAAATTTAGTTTTCGAACTGTTTGTTTTAGAATTCAATTTTTTTTAATAAATTTTCTTTTTCAGATATTTGTTTTTTTTTTAAATCATTTTTCAAATTTTTTTGTTTCAAATTTTTATTTTTGAAATTCGAAAATTCGCTTTGAAACTATTTTAAAAAAATTTCAAATTTTAAGTTTTTTTTTAAAAAAATCCTAAACCCCACCCCAAAACTCACTCCTCAGATTTAAACTCTAAATCTATATTATTTAACTCTAGAGAGATCATTGTCTATTTACCTTATTAATAAAACATTTTGGTCATTTTAACCCTTTGAAACTATATTTGTAATAAAAACTATTTAGGGGTCATCCTAAGAAATTTCTCTATAAAAGATCATATAATATAAAAAAGCTATGAAAGCTTGCATTGGAAATATATAATGTCATCTAATTTGGAACAATTTTTTTTTGCTAAAGGTTAAGTATTATAAAACAGAAAAAGTTACTTTTCCGTGGATAATATAGTATATCTGAAAAACCAAAAACAATGAAGTTTATAAGAACAAAAATGACAATCCACAAGAGATCATATTGCAAAAATAAAAAGAGGTTTGTTGCAGAGGCACAACTCCAAGACTCTCAAATTTCTGAAATACATTATGCTAATCAACCAAGCTAAAATTTTTTTTTGAACAACCCAACCAAGCTAAAACATATAAGATAGAATATGGTGCTACGCCAAGGTCCGGCCTGGAACAATAATGGACTGGAAGCAAAAAAAAATGGACTGGTTACGTATAAAAAATAGAAATAGTAGCTGCTTATACTAAAACACAACACCATATACATACACACTTAGCTATAAACAAATTACTCTGCCTAAGATTTTGTTGAAAAAAGCCTAAATATTTGATATTCTAAGCAGGACTGGAAGCACATGCTTCCTCTGGTATACTCAGGTTATGCTGATGGAGCATGAAAAGATAATGCAGTTATACATTTCAGCCTTTCACTTTAACATGCAGAATTTGAAACTTCGATTTGGACTATAGAGTGTAACGAAAATTCTACAATATTCGGATGTGAATTTCGCAACAAACTGTATTTCAACTAGTAAAGATGGTATCAACATCGACGGAGTGAATGTTTGTGGTGTCAACAAACTTTTAGTCTTTTCTCAACATCGACATAGAGAAGAGACTAAAAGGAAGTGTTCGCCCTATCTTTCAATTTCTCTCCCAATTCTTACGCAGCCGCTTTTCTTTCCAGTGGCAACAGTTTCTTTTCTAGCGGTGGATGCTCATCGTCGCCTCCGAAGAAGCCAGCTACTTCCTCCTTCTTTCGGCATCTACCTTGTTTGCTCAGTTCTCAACAAGGAAGATGATACGGCAAAGCTTCGAGACAGTTTCTAGCAGCATGTGCGGCAGATCTGGGTGGTGCGGCGTGTGGCAGTTGGTGGTTCACCGGTGGTTCATGTGCCTTTCTGGTCTTCTCCTCCTTTGGGTTGAGATGGTAGCTCGTTTGTTTTCTGTGTCGCAGATTTTTTCTTGGTGTCAGGGATGTGAGGACTGTCCTGATTCAGGTGAAGGTGCGGTGAATGAATTTGGACGATTCACCTCATATTTTTGGCTACTGTCTTTTCCGCTTGTATCTTCTTCAACATGGGTTTGCAGCTTTGGCCAGATCTCTATGGTTTGGGTTGCGGCGGCGAGGGCTCACATGGCGAAGGCTATGTGTTTGCTTCAATGGAGGTGGATTTCAGAGCTCCTATCTCAGTTTCTTGATTACCATTTAATTCTCAGATCTTTGGTAGATCCGGTGTGGCCATTTTTCATCTTCCGTTGTTTGTTTTGGTTTACGACTTGTTGGACAAAAATTATAGCAGTTCTTCTACGAGAGGAGTGAGTCCCGTCGAATCTCCAGTGGTGAACCGGTGTGGAATAGAGGCGGCGATCCTGGTTTTAGCGACTTTTTTTTTGTGGGAGACGATTTTTATGGCTGCTTTTTTGTCAGAGGATGGCGGTTGGAGGCAGCTCTTTAACTGTCCATAAATGCTCAGATTTTTTTTGTTGTTATTCTGGTTTCGTCTTTGTGTTAGTCTTTGGAGAAGCTATAAATATTCTCTACATTGAAGCTTTTGAGGGTGGCTTTTTTTCGGAGGTACTCGTGGCAACTAAGATTAAAGATGTCAAATGGACTGTCCATGTCCAATGGGCATGTCCAAATGGACAAAGCAGTTTATTGGACATTATTTTTTTGAAGCCCAAATTGTACCAAGTCCAAATTGTCCAGACCAAATTGGACCATTCCAAATGGGCCTTCCGCAGAGCCCAAATAGATTTTCTGCTTTAACATGCTAAGTCCATAAAAACATAAGGTTCAGACGTTTTTACACATTAAGGTTCATATGTTTTACACATCCAAAGCATTGATAAGTTCATACATTAAGGTTCATACACCAATACACAATCCAAAGCATAATCCAAAGCATAAGTAAATACATAAGATATGAGAATAGCTTGTGAAGTTCTGATGGTCCTCTTCTTCTTTATCTTCTCAGCCTCTCGGTCTCCTATCATAATGAAACACAGAAGTTAATCAAGTTATCATCACACAAGCAGATACACATCACATCAGTTCAAGTAATCACAGACATGAAGTGATCTAAAGAAAAACATGATGCATAAATCCCAATTTAGTTCATGATAACTAACCAATAAGATTACCATAAAGCTGACACGAACAACAGTAACAACATTAATTATACCTTTAGGGTTTAGTTGAGTCGGGTCTTCTTCTTCCTTCCACTTCCTTCTGCTTCTTCATTGGCATCTTTCTTACCTTCCTCATCTAAATCGCATCCAGCTATCAAAAACAAGAAGTTCAATCAATAGTTTCACATATCAAAGCTCAATTATCAATTCAACAAACTCACCAATCACTTCAAAACCATGAAGCCAGTTTCTAGCGCAAATCAAAGCTTGGACATTTGAGGGAAGTGCGGCTCCTGTACTTGCTTAGAACCCGACTTCCCACACTGAAGGATGACTCAGACGACACTATTGTTATTCGGATGCATAGGACATCACATGCCAATCGAGATAGCTCCCTAAACCAGTTTGAATTGTTCTTCCAATACTTTATGACATCTAACTTTTGATTTGCAACCATATCAAGCACATGTTCACTCAGATACAAATCCAAAGCAAATTTCCTTGTTCCTGCTTGTTGAGAGAAGAACTCATAGAAGCCCTGCAAAGAAAGAGATTATTAAACCATCTGTTTCTACTTCTTGTGATAACTTAAATACACATCTAAAGTATTGGTTTTAAATAACTTACCCCATAACCAGCTGGTAAAGCATCTGCTTCTACTTCTTGTGAACTATGCGCACTAGTATTCTTCTTGTAATCTCCATACAGCTTCAACATCCTTTTGCGTATGTAATCCATTCAGGATTTACAAGTTGTTGGATCTGAACTGTGGTAGCAGTTTTCCAAAACCTTGAACTTTAGCCTAGGATCTAACACTGCTGCAATGGCTAAAATGTCGCTGTACTCTTCCCAGTACTTAACAAACTTCAACCTCATGGAAGCCACCATATCAGCAATCACCGTATCTTCATGGAACTCATTTGAACCCAACCAACTTTGAATTTTCCATACTTCCATGAAGTACAGATTCGCGGTA
>NC_027753.1:11830394-11846382 GCF_000695525.1 Brassica oleracea var. oleracea
TGTAGGTAAGCTCTTGTAACTTGCTTCGATTTCTGCAAGATTCTTAAACGCCTCTTTGTAGTGAAGAGCCCTAGACAGCGTCAGATAGGTTGAGTTCCACCGCGTAGTGACATCCAAAACCAAACTGCCTTTCTTAACAATCCCAAGAGTCTCCACACAGCCTAGAAACAGCAACTCTCTAGACTCACTGACCTTGACATACTTAACGCTGTCTCTGATCTTCTCCAAGGCGTCACTTATCACCGATAATCCGTCTTGGACAATGAGATTCAGAATGTGAGCAGCACACCTGATGTGAAAGAAGTCTCCACTGCAGACTAAATCCTTTCTAAGTTGCCTCTTGAGAACTCCTTGCATGTTGTCATTAAAGGATGCATTGTCTACGGTTACTGTGAAGACCTTCTTCTGCAAACCCCATTCTTTAATCAGCTCCATTAGCTTCATGGCAATGGCCGGACCAGAATGGGGTGGAGGGAAAGTGCAAAAAGGAGAGGATCTTAGCTCTAAGGTTCCACTCAGCGTCGACATAGTGGGCAGTAAGACAGAGATAACCTTTGATTGTTATTGCTCTCCATAGATCCGTCGTTAGACAGATCCTACCCAGAACTTCACTCAACACCTGCCTGAGCTTCATTTTCTCCCTCTCAAAGATCTTAAAAACATCTGAAACCGCCGTGTTTCGACACCAGAACTCTATGGTCGGGTTGGCATAATGCAATGCTTCTCGAACTCTTATGTACTCAACAAAGGCGTAAGGTAAATCATGTTCCACAATAGCCACAGCAATCATTTCTCGAAACACCAACTGATCGATCTTAGGACATGTGTTATTAGGGGTTTTAGGGCAGGTTCTTGAGTGGCGAAGAAGGGTATTGGTTCCACTTTTATGTAAGTCTAGGATGTAGAAGTGGTTACAGTAGTTGCAGACACATTTAAATTTTCCATCAGGCATCCTATCTCCTTCTATAGTAAAAAAGTTCCAGCACTTAGAGTGTCTACGCTTGTGTTTACCTTTCACCTCGGCTGTACTCATCAGAGACTCGTCCACCACAGGATTGTTCTCATCCATTTCCTGTTCTGAATCCCCATTGTCACTCGCGTAGTCATCATCATTGTTCAAACTCAATGTATCCTTCTGAAAGCAATCAAAGAAAAACATCAGAGAAACCCATCTCGCAAAACAAGCAAACAAACCCATCTCGCAAAACAAGCAAACAAACCCATCTCGCAAAACAAGCAAACAAACCCATCTCGCAAAACAAGCAAACAAACCCATCTCGCAAAACAAGCAAACAAACCCATCTCGCAAAACAAGCAAACAAACCCATCAGATTATATCAAGCAAACAAACCCATCTCACAAATCCAAGCGTGAACCAAAGACGGTTACAATGAAAGAAATAGAACCACAAACCCATTAAGCGTGAACCATCAAACATTCTAAAGCAATGTAAGCAAGTTACAAGTCACAATGAAACACAATCCTGAGAGAGCTAAATATAAGTTAAACCCATCAAGCTTACAAAGCTACAAGACACCATACCAAAGCTACAAGACACCATACCAAACTAGAAAAAATCATCTATAACAAACCCATCAGATTATATCAAGCTTAACATCAAGCAAAAAGACTGAAAGTAACAAGCCATGAATCAAACAGAACATGAACGAAATAAGAGAATCAAAGACGTGCAAACCCTTTTAAGAAGTTGATCTAGAGTCGCCGAGAGAGAGAGAGACGGGTCAAGAGTCGCAGAGAGAGAGAGAGACAGATCGAGAGTCGCCGAGAGAGAGAGAGAGAGACGGATCGACAGTCGCCGAGAGAGAGAGAGAGAGAGAGAGAAGACCTGATTTAACATGCAAACATAAACATTAATCAGCAAACCCATCAAAATAAACATGCAAACAAGCAAATCTGAAGCGACCAAACCTGAGAGAGTGCGAGACTGAGACTCGAGACGGACGGAGAGTCAGAGAGAAATCGAGACGGAGAGTCGGAGAGTCGGAGAGAAGTCGAGACGGAGAGTCGGAGATTCGGAGAGACGGAGCGACGTCGACTCCCGGAGAGAGTCTAGAGAGAGAGATTTTGAAAACCCACGGAGAGAGTCGAGACTTGAGAGAGAGAGATGAGATTTCCCCCAAATGTTGAAAACCCTAGGATTTCCCCCAAATGTCCAAATGGGCAAGCCCAATAATTTTGGGTTTAATTGGTTTTTATCCAATTGGACAACTTTATTTTTTAGTCAAAAATGGTCAGTCCAATTGGATATGGACATGGTTTACTCATGGACACTAGGCCCATTTGACATCTCTAACTAAGATGAGAATTCAATTTTTTGGATTTTTGGAAACAACACAAATTTCTGAGTTTGATGCTCGATTTCTTCATATCTTTTTGATTAGATGCTCTTTGATTACGTTATAACACAACCTTTATTTGGAGTCTTTTCTTTTTAGTTTTTCGGTCTTCTTACTTTCTCTGTAATTTCTGTCAAAATTTTAAATTCATATACAATTTAACATTTTACCAAAAAAACATTAACGGGGTGGCCACTTTTACTTTTCATACTAATGAATTTTAATGATGTAAAAAAATTCTTTAATTTATGATCAAATCAATACTATTAAAACAGAAGGTCTTTTTTTAGGTGTCCTCCTGTTTCAACAATATTTACAAGATACTGCGACTAGAATATTTTTAAGCTATCATTTTAATTAAATTGAATTAGTTCCATTTAATACTTTTAATTAGTTTCACGAAATCATTTACTTCCAACAAAAAATGTATTTTCTTATTTCGCTTATCCCTTTCAACTAAATCGAGAGTATTATGTGGGTTCTATGATGATTGGTGTGAGATCTTTGATTGTGACTGGGATTTTCACGACATGGGTTCGATCAGGAAATTATGGAACGAAGGTTTGAATGTTTGCCGTCTTCTTATGGGGTTTACTCGAAATTTCGAGGTACCTTTTTGGTCGGTTTGGATTGAGGTACGATTGAAGTTTCTCTGGATCTAGAGGACGAGCTGAAAGGGAAGGAGGAAGATTCAGCGGATTCGATAACGATCTATAAGACAGAGGAGCGATCTCTGTGGAGGCACAAGAGGGAAGTAGATTTTTTGTTGCGGAGGATATTTGCAATCATTTTCATGGAAAGTTGGGGCAAACTAAGTTGACAAAAGCTATTACAAGGTTTATGTGTTTTTGCAGTTGCAGTGAGTATATAACAACGGGGAGAACGGGAAAAAAAAAAACTGAAAAGGTTTGTTTTCGAACAAGGTGGGTGTTCTCGTTATGTTTGTGTTTCACTGGGTCTTGAACACTGAAGAGAATATTGAAGTACGATGGTTTTATAAGAGAGGTTTATATAGCTAGGACTAGGAGCCAATGTACAAGTCTCGGCATGATGAGTTTGGTTACATTCAGTGGGTCTGACATTAAGGTTATCTATGCTTACTGGAAAAAGGCTTTATCAATGGACTAGGTTCTGGATACAATGGTATATGTTGCTGCACCTTAAAGGGAATCCTGGGATCAAAACTATACTAAAAGGAGCAAAAGAAGCCTTCTTACAACATCCACGTCGGACAGGAAATTCGACCAATAGAGATGAAGCATTCTTCCACGTCATTTAGTAATGGCTTTGGGTTGGGCTTTTGTTCAGACAGGTTTGCTTTCGGTTGGGCTTAGTTTGTTTAGAAGCCATCGTCATCTTCGCTACCACTTCGTCTTCTTCCCTCCGATCCCGTAGAAACTGATCCCCCTCTACACAATCAATCCCATCCTTTACTTCGATCAATCAATTTCGTTTTGATGATTTCGTTTCAGCTCCCTCTGTTCCTCCTTCTTTATATACTGATCCTCTTTACTTTGTACAAACCCAAACCCTGTTTATATGATCATTTTTTACTGATTTAAATTTCAGCTTTCTGCCGGCAAATGTCTCGTCGCCTTCCATTTCAACGACGTCTCACCAGGACTTGCCGAGTCAGAGCTTCGATTTTGGCTAATCCAGTTGTGGGATGGATCCTTAGAACCAGGGGAGGGGGGTCTAGGTTCCTGCTTTGAAAGAATCGGTATCTCTTTTGATATATTTTTTGTTTTTTCATTTACGATTCTTAGGGCTTCTGTGACGGCCAGCGATGGGAAAACAGAGAAAGATGTTTCTGTAAAACGTTTTAATATAAAATATTATATTATTAATTTTAAATTACACTTCCGTTCTCAGTGAAGAGGTTTATTCCAGGTTTCACGTATTCTAGATTGTTAAGAGTTCTGGCGTTTTCTTCAAATATGCTGCATCCGGTTAAGCTCATGATCTGAATGATACCCAGTTTACTAAACTGGATGAGCTCTTCACTCAGACCCAACTCTACTCTGAATTTCTTCTTGAGAAAATGGAGGATATCACAAAAGTAATCTCTTTTTTGCCATTTATATTTGGTTGGTTAAAGAACGTGAATTTTCTTAATGGAGTTAGTGTGCTTTGATAGAATGGGACAGAAGGTGAGACCCAAAAAGCTGAGCCCGAGAAGAAAGGAGGTCGTGGACGCAAAAGAAATGCCGCTACTCAGGTAAGCCAGTGTAAGTTCAATATATAAACTTCATCTACTCATGTTTGATATATTTTGTTGTTCAACTTGCTCGGATGTTGGATGCTTTATTCTTCATTCAGATGAAGGCTAAGAAAGTTGTTGCTGCTATGCTTTATAGCATCGACTGTAGAATGAAGATCTAGATACCTAGATGAAATGATTTAACAGAGAACAATTTTTTTGAATCTGTTACTCTTTGATTTAAGCTTGCTTTGGCTGCCAGGTGCTGTGGAGATGAGATGGGTTGATACATATTTTCCATTTACTGAGCTTTCGAGCTTTCGATATATTTTTAAGGTAGTCTTTCCCCATCTTGCATATTTCGCAAAGCATACTTGCTCTGCGTTATGAAGACTTACTTTTGTTTTTGTGTAGTCTCATACATATACTGGAGTTGTGTGTTTGACTACCAATCTTAGCAAGCTAACAAGCTTTATCTGGTTACTGATTCAGGAAGACTGGTGAGAAGTTTCGGGCTGTGGGGTGACAGAACAAAGAATTTTGAAGCAGAGTGGATTAGAAAATAATGCTGCTTGGGACTTTGGACTTGGACTTAATAGAAAGACTCAAAAAAGACCTGCAATTACATACCTTTGAACCCTCGCCGTTGCTACAAGTATACTAAGGTAAAGTCAATGAAGAAAATGTAATTTTAGTTTCTCTCAGTGTTTGGTTGTGTGTTTTGTCTGATTGATAGATAAGAATTTGTATCTATTTCAGAATTTTTTTTCGGAATTAGAGAGATCTTACACGACATTCATTCCTCCTTGAAGTTTCTTTTTTTTGTTTCTAATATTTTACACTTTTGAGTAGTGTAGAATTTGTAACTGAATGATTTTGTAAATTAATTCACTTCCAGAGGAGGCGTTGCAGGGCTTGAATTTGACAACCAGGTTACCTCTCATTTTCTCAAATCAAATACTTTTCGTTTTGTGTCAAGTCCTTGCATTCTTTGTTATATCATTGATTTTCTTTGTTACCATTTTTAAGGTAAATGTATTTGTTTCCAGGGAGTATTCGTAGTCTGTCACATGATCAGGATGCTTGACTGTTCATGACTTTGACACTCAATATTACCGCAGTAAGCTTGCAGAAATACCTTGAAGCGCTTTGTGTTTCTATTTGTCACTTGAGTCCATAATAAATTCATTTTTGCTTTTGTTTTTCATATGAAGATAACGCCAAGGCAGTTGGAATACCTGTTAAGGAGTTGAAAGTGTTCTCCAAGATCTTTTAAAGGAGATCACCATGCTTTTAACCTTTAACAAACTTCAGGTATTGTGTTTGTGTGAAAAAGAAGATTTCAATGAAAATCTGTTTCCTGCTTCTTATTGTTGAGTTGATAATTGGCTTCATTGACCTGGATTGTTTATAATTCGTTTGCTTTGTAACTTTTCAAGTGAAAATTAGCAGCTTTACAAGTGTGGGGATACAAAGTCTGCAAGAGGTATTATGCCCTGCGAGAACTTAAGAAACTGATTGAGGTGGCAGAGAAGCTCCGTGAGAAGAGGTGGCCTTGAAAATTCGGTTTAGATTAGTTTCTGGTTTAGATTGAGTTAGATTTTTTTTTTTAATTTGGTTTAGTGTAAACAGATTATTTTGGTTTAGTTTGATGTTTGTAAACTGATTTTTATTAATAAAATTTTTTATTTATATTTGTATTTTGTAGTTTTTTTATTTATAGATTTTTATTTATAATCCCATATAGCTAAATAACACTATTATAATATTTACTCTATAATAACATATTATACAGTTTGACACAATTCTTCCAGTGAAGTCTCCGTCCCCGTTGAAGCTCCTTAGCCTTAGTTGATCCATCGGCGACTTCTCCGCCGTTGGTTTGCTTAGGCGGAAGCCGCATCTGATGTTTCCCGGTGAAAGGACGATTTCAATCTCTTTAGTTATGCTTGAAGACAGTGTGAACAAACTCAAAAGCCTCAACACTTGGTAGACGCAGAAATAAAGCTAAGGCTCAGATAATATTGGCGTTTGATTCTCCATCCGATTGGGTATTCAAATCTTACGGCTATATTTTATATCGGGGTCTCGCGCATAATCGCAGGAGAGAAGCACAAGTTTGAGTGAGTTCTTCGTTGCTAACACTTTCTCTTTGTTGTTGGGTTTAGGTGTACCTTTTGTTGATTGTAATTTGTTTCACTGTCATGTTTCAGAGGATGAACAAGCATTAGACTATTTCTCACCTCAGATTGATTAACCAAAGGCTAAGGGCGAGTCTGTATGTGGTGGAGGTTCTTTAAATTTCTATGGCGAGTGTGATTACACATGAGATGGAGACGGTGTTACAATATTTTGGTTTGTACAGTGCATCAATCCGCTTAACGTTACAAAAAAGAACCGATATGCATTTTGGAAAGAAAAAACGTCAGTTTTAGTGTTTATATATATGCTGTGTTACCAAAAATCGAAAATCAATGAATCTAATCATTATGTTAATTGCTTTGCCATGCTGTTAAAGCTTCAGAAAGTGAGGGATGCGAAAAAGAATAGTCCAGTACGGCAGTACCACCCCAATGTGGAATAAAGGCTTCGGAGACATAGGCTAAACATTTCTATAATATCTATAATAATTATGAGCTTCCTTGCTATTTTAATTTGCCAACGTATTTGGGTTTTCTCAATATTTAATTTAACAAATCTTTATAAACATGAAGAAACCTTAAAAGGGTCTAGCTAGACAAAGGTTTCACGCATGTTTTTTAGAAGATAGTGGCAAGAAGCCAAGAACAACAACATTATGTAATTTCTTACCATCTTATGTATCAATTCTCTTGACAATTTGTAATTATTTTCTATTTATCAACTGTATATCTGAATTTATTTTCTGAAGACTGATTTTACAATATTGAAAAGTTACTGGTGCTTACCTTTCAAACAAAACTGATAAAACCCACCTCGGGGAACTTTCTTCATGGCTATAATAATTAATATATAATTTGGCAACATAATTAATTTTACCTATCGAGCAGATTATCTACTAAACACATGTTGCAATATATTCTTTATGCATTTCAATTGTCTATTTCATATTTTTTATATTTCTTAACATTTAAACTATTCAATTTAGAATTAACAAATGTACAGTTATACAGAATATACAAATTTCATCTATAATTTATTTTAAATTCTAATTTTGTATAAATAATCGGTTATTGTTCTACTACAAGTTTCACAATTTTGAACTTAGCCGATTGTTTATTTAAATTTTGAAAACTCAAAATATTTTTTAACAGATATTGTTTGTTATATTATAATAATAAGTAAGCAACTCTTTTAAAAGTTTTCAATACCCAATCCATAATATTACGTTTCAATACCCAACAAACTTTTACTTATAGTTTATTTATATTCAAATATATTCTTATTCTTATTACAGATTTATATATTATACAATCCTATATATTGAAAAATTATTTACTGTTAAATTATCTAATTCGTGATTGTAGTTAATCCAAAATATACTTATATTTGAAAAATATAAATTGAAAAAATATGTTAAGAAACAATAACTCTAGAGAGGAAAAGAAAAACTTCAACTCTTCATATTCCTTTTATTCATGTCCCACCGAATAATGTATTACGCTTTCTGCTAAACTAAGGGCACCCAACTCTATTCTCTTCTATTATTTTTTTAAAACTAATATATTCTCATCTATTTTTCACAAATTTAATCTTCCCCACTATGAAAAACTTTCACATTGCACAATATCAACATCGAAACAAAAATTAATTAAACATATCAAATAAATTCTTAATATTATTTAAAATTTTCAATCCTAAACATAATATATTTAAACTCATTTTCCGCGCGTAGCGCAGACAAAGACTCTAGTATATATAAAAACAGGAAGGGCGATAGTGTTTATAGGTCTTTATATATGGTGTTTTGGTCATCCTTGGATAAATATGTTAGTATTTACAGGTATGAGTGCTGAAAACAGGTACAAGTGCTGAAAGTTTATGGTACTTGCAGGATAACATGCAGAATCAGCTGATTCAATTTGAGCTGTTGTTAAATACTGCAACATTTGTTGTAGCCATCTTCGTGGTTGTAGTAGGGATCTTTGGGATGGATTTTGAGATAGATTTCTTTGAACAGCCTGGTGCTTTCAAATGGGTTTTGACCATTACTGGAATCTGTAGCGTTTTTGTATTTTTGGCATTTCTCTGGTTCTACAACCGTTGAAGGCTCATGCCTCTATGAGGACTTAACTGCCCATGCATATAGGTGGTTGGTAGTTCTGTCTATGTTGCTTTTATCAATCATATGTGACCTTCCCAAAATGAAAACGGTGTTCTAGATGATATATTATGAGAATAAAGCTTTAACTTGAGACAACTCTTTAGCCTTCTCATTATTTGTGTGAATTTTTTTTTGTATTTATTCGATATAGACTTCAGTACAGTGAAATGCAAAGTATCTGAACCAAAAGAACATTGAGCCGCTCAGACATCACTGAACTATGTTTCCATTGACATGAAATAACCTTAGTTAAAAAAAAACTGAAATAACCTTAGTTAAAAAAAAACTAAAATAACCTTAAACATGGTGTATTAAATCTCCAACCTCATAATTTGTATTTATTAAAGAATCTCATGTTCGGTGGTTTGACTAAGGGTTCATTAATATTCATTAAAGAATCGTCTATGTAATATTTCTCAATAGCATAATTAATCAGACGTTAAAAAAAAAAATCTCCAAAAATATATATGACAAGTAAAATATTGTAGATGAAAAAATACATTATAAATAGAGAAATTCCCTAGGATAAACCTAAAAAAGTTTTTGTCACAAATATAGACCTTAAAAATAAAAATGAGCAAAATATACTTAAATGTTTTATCAAAAGAAGTAAATATACACTTATATCCCAAGGATTAATTAATCTAGACATTAGGGTTTAAAGTTAAGGGGTGGAGATTAGAGTTTAGGGTTTAGGGTTTAGGGTTTAGAGTTTTGGATTTAGGGTTTAGGGTTTAGAGTTGAGGGGTGGGGTTTAGGGGATAAGATTTCAAATTTTAAAAATAAAATAAAATTAAAATTTTCAAAATAAAAAATGCTATTTTGGTTAGTTTAGTTTTTGAGATCTATTTTTGTGACAAAAACTTAAAAAAGTCTATTTGAGAGAATTGCCCTAATAAATAAGTGTAAACAAAATCCTAATATTTAGGGTTTCGCGTGAGAAGCCCATTTGAACCTTAATATATAGTTAAAATTTAAAAATCTTTCTCCAGCCTATTCAATTAATTAACAATATCAAAATTTGTAACCTTTAAAATAAGCATACTAATTATTAATAATTTTATTAACCATTTTATTTATAGATATAAAATTTAAAATATAAATAAAATGATTTTTAATGAATTAAAAATATAAAAATTTTTAATTTCTCGATATACCGAATTACCACAATAATTTTTAATCTGAAATATTTAAATTTATTTAAGTTATCTGATATTTTATCAAAAATACTAAAATTTTAATTTTTACCCAAAATTATTCAAAATTATTTTAAGAATGGAAATTGAACCATAACCGAATTGAACTCAAAATTTTACCGGGTTTCTAACATTTTTATTCAAGCAAAACCGAAAACCAAAATAACCAAATCCATAAATAATCGAATGGTTCTTATAGCCCTTGAACGAAAAAAAATCGAAAACGCAACCAACTAGAACCAAACTAGGAAAATTTTGGAAACCAAACGCCTTTATCTAAATATTTATTGAATTGACAGACGGGTTAACAAATTATCAACAAAAAATAATCTCGCGCTTCCAAACCCAATTATCTGAATCAATCTTATCCAAAAACATTTATGGTTTCTAAACGAGTGCTAACACCCCAAGCCCCAATAACTTGAAAGTTGAATAACCGAACCGAAACGAATCTAAAATCTGAATTTTCATTACGACGAGACGTCAAAATAAATTAGTCTCAGTTATAGATATTACACTCAAATATTAAAACCCAGACCAAAAAGTTAGTAATTTTTGAATTGGAAATTTTAAACAAAATGTTATTCCGCGCTTTCAAAGCGCGGATCAAAATCTAGTATATATTAAAAGCAACTAACACCGGTTGTCGGATAACCTTGTATGAGGTTCTCTTCCAACTATGTTTTGTGTTTATTTTCTTTCACCGATTTCATTTTCTAAATCAAGATTAATTTTAGATTACTACAATTATTGTTGGACAAACATATAATTTTTATATTAAAAAGAGTCTTACACTAAATGTATTGTTAATCAAGATGTAAACCTTGTTTAAGAAAGTAAATATGAAATGTGTTGTAGTCGTTTTTAAGAAAAAATCCGTATGATAGGTTTTTAAAATTTTTATCACAAAAATAGTTTTCAATGAGAAAAATGACCAAAATTTTTTTTATTAAAAGATAAAAATACATTTATACCTTAAAGTTAACTAATCTAGATTTAAGATTTAAAGTTAAGAGGTGGGGTTTTGAGGATATGATTTCAAATTCAAAAATAAAAATATTAAAATAAAAAATAAAAATAAAAACTATTTTGCTCATTTTTAGAGCTATTATTTTTGTACAAAAACTTTTTAAAAAAAACTATTTGAGAAAATTACCTTTTTTTTTAATGTTATAGTCGTTGAATTTAACATAAGTCTCTACTATCCAGTTCAATCTAGGTTAATACGTATTGAAATTTATTTTGTATATTAACAGTATATATATTTAAAATTCGAAACCTATAAAACAACGGATGAGCGTTGATCAAAATTGAAATGGAAAAAAGAGATAGCTACTAGCAAGTAGGAGAAGAGTTCAAAACCAATTAGGATTTTGAGATTAGAGAAAATAACAATAAAGGAGTAATTGTTCGGACAAAATGGGCAAGAATTATTATACCCATCAAGAGTTGGTGGGTGGGGAGCCTCGAACCGTAGTGTCTATGATATTACATCAAAATCCTAAACTACGAAAAAATGGAAATAACCATTTATTTATAGTTGATCACAATTATCTTTGCTAATCAAATCTAGTAATATGGAGAACTGACCACATCTCTTTCTGTGTGAAATCACAAACATATTAATACTTTCCGGAAATGACAGGTTAATTCTATACACAAAAGTTGATTAGTACATGAACGATGGTCTTTTCTGACGGCTATTGTTGTTTCCTTCCATCTATATTTCAAGAAAACATTCAGTTTTCCAACTCGTCATTTTATTTGTTATCAAATCAAAACAATACGTGTCGCATAATTTCGAGCCACCATGGGTGGAATATGCGTAAGATGTTGCATTGTGCAAATGCTAACATCTGGATTGAGTGAGTCATGATGAGCTTATATTTATTTTAAATAAAAATGGCCCTTCAGATATAAATATGCCTTCATGTTTTGAAGAGTCATTACCACCTTAACAGTAACTCAGTCAATATTTCAAAGCACATTCGCAAACTAGTGCAAGTGGTCTAAATTCAAGCACATCGTTGGATGAACCCCAATATTCTAATTTTAGTGGGAATGAAAATCGTTATAGTTGGATGACAAACTGCAATTTCACAATCATAAAAAGTCACAATAATATGAAAATGTCATCATTCTAAAAAGTATTCCATGTTATTCTTGTGTAAGCGAGTTGAACTGATTTGGCTTACTTGAAAAGAAAGAACAACAATGGATGATGATAGATGCATCATCAATGAATGTGGCCATATTGAGAGTTATGGAGCAATATGAGCTTCAACCCTTTCGCTGCAGCTGCTGCACCACTCTCTCCTCTTCTTCCTCCATTGAACGTTGGTTTCTTCCTGTAAGGAAAACAAGTTCGGCTGTCGTACCTTTCTCTTAACACGACGTCGTCTGCATGACTCCAAGTCCTTCCTCTCGGCAAACTCTCTGGCCACATAAACCTCTCCGACAAGGGATTCTTCAAACTCTCATAGAACTCAAGTGCCGTCTCGCAAATCACACCCTGAATCCAAAACCAAAACATTTTACTATTACACAAAAGTGCTTTGTTTAAAACAAAGTACTGGATTACATAATCTTGTTAGTTAATTACCTCTGCCATGGCTTTGATCTTGAGAGTTATATCGTTGCTAAGAAGAACGAGCTTTTCATCAATGTTGTTACGGTTTCGGTAAAGAAGTGCACATTCGAGAACTTCATCTTCTGATTTAGGAGAATCGATCTCTGGTGCGTAGTTATTCCACTGAAGTGAAAACGGGAATGCAAAGCCATTTGACTGGGGAGTGACTGGTGGTGTTGGTGCAGTTGCTTTGGTTTCCTCTAACGGGCTCTGAAGTTGAATCCACCATTTGGTATTAACCTGGCACTCTTCGATCCAATCCAGAGCTGACGAAGCCATATCTACTGTTCTTCTAAAGAGAACATTGCGAGTACGCTTCGTCTCATTTAGTTCCCTTATCACTGAACAATGAAACCAAATGTGAAGGATGTTTCAAATGGTAAAAAAACAATTGTTCAAAGTGATTAATCATATACGAAATAAGGATTTAGGTGATTAAGGAAATGATATGTTATCACAGATAAATTCTCCCAGGTCTGTATGATAGAATCATCTGCTGGATGCATTTACAGCCTGATCGTATAGGAAAAGCTAATTATTTTATGGTTTTGCTTAGAGCGTTAGGGGTCGATAGGAACTATTATCAGTGTATGATTGATAGAGTACACAAAGCCAGAGGGTTTAAGGTTTCTAAGGTTTTTACCTGTTCTTGGTACGAGCAGGTGTGTCCCCTTGAGACCTTGCAGAAGATGCAGTGTCTTCCTAGAATCCTTGTCGAGGAGTGAAGAAGTGTCCAACACAATGGTCCATCTCATCTTGTTCTTTCCATCAGAAAGGTTCTAAAACACACAGTGAAACTTAAGGTTACCATACGAACTACAGAAATAAAATCAAGGACTTTCGAACTAATTAGGACTTACAGAAGAAGAACGAACGCCCCTAGAAATGTTGTTTCTTGCTGATGCAGTCGAAGGAGCCTCGGTGTATGATTGGCTTTGGGACGATGATTTTTCAAGTAAAGGTTGAAAAGGCGCCCGTTCAGCTTTCTTCTTCAGTGCCACAGGCTCATGCTTCACCTTTGAGTTGCTGCTCATGCAGTGAACATCTGGTTTTTGTTGCGCCAACAGGTTTTCTTCCACATGAATATCAAAGAATGGTTTACGCATTGCTTTAGAGGAGGAGCTTTTAGTATCCTTAATCTCACCCACTTCTCGCAAGCGTCTTAGCATATGAGAGTTTGGGGTAAGATTCTCCTTATCTGGGGTAAAGATTTCTGGTTCTGTTAACGCCGCGATAGCAAAACTGGAAGGAATCTTTAACGAGCTTGGTTTGCCCGAAAGCTTGGAAGAGCTCTTGCTATCTTTTACGTCACCAATATCTTGTAACCTTTTCAACATATGGGAGCTTGGGGTCAGATTCTCCTTGTCAGGAGTAAAGATTTCTGGTTCCAGTTTATATGCACCATGATCAACAGTCAGATAAATGGACCTGCCACTTAAAGCCTTTCTCTGCAGATGTGCCTTTGCTTGTTTCCCAATTTTTTTTTGCTTTCCTTCACTCTTGTTGGTCCTGACCTGAAGAACAGAAGCATCTTTCCCCCTCCTAGACCAAATGTTGCTTGTGCTCAATCTTCTCGAGGAACTTCTTGAGATATCCAGCTCAGACAGTACATCATCTCTAACAGCGAGTGTTCGCTGTGTCTGGTTCTCTTGATCTCCAGTATAATCAGAAAGCAGTTTGTCCTCAAATGTTTCTGCTTGGCTTGAACTGATCTTGGTTTCTCCATTGCCCTTTTGATGTATGTTTTCACTACCAGTCTCTATGGCCACTCCAGAATCTAAGAGGCCTATTATGGCATCTCCAGTTAGAGTTGGTTCCGTTTGAGGGAAGGAATTCGAAGATTCTGCAATGACTTGCCTCAAGACCTCTGTTTCTTCATTCTCTCCGTGACTCTGAATCTCAGCTTTAATAAGTTGTTCGGCGGATGCTTCCACTGCTTTCTCTGTGACAAAACCAATATCTCCACTGACTTCTTGACGAGGGCACATAATCTCAACATTTGTGGCCAATTCAAATGCAAAACAGCCTGAGGCTTCAAGTAATGGAACAGAAGCAGCTTTTCCCATCCTAGAGCTATCCATCTGAGACAGTGCATCATCTCTAATAGTATTTAATTGCTCGGTCTGGTTTTCTTGACTCTCAGTATAATAATAAGGCAGTTCTTCAATCGGTTTTGTATCCTCAAATGTTTCTGCAGCCAATGTTAAAGGAACTGGAACCTCCTTATCAGTATTTCCTGTGCCCCATAACTCCCTCAGTTTGTAAGAAGCTTCAGAGCCAAATGACATTTCTGCCTTGGTCTTCAGATTTGCTAATGACAAGAAAACTTGTGTACCACTCTGTTCAAGGCCCTCCGAATGGCACGTGCTGCTCCCATCATCATATATTTTTTCACTTTCTCTGTTCGCTCCTTGTTTTTTATTCTGGTCTCCTGCATGATTCACTTCATTGCCTATTTCATGTAGGTTCTCAGTATCAGTCTCTATGGAAACTTCATTCCCGTATTGAGAACCTAAGAGGCCTCGGGCATCTTCAGTTAACATTTCTATCAGTTGCTTACCTTGAGGAGACGATCTGGGAGACACTGCAATATCTTGCCCTGAGACCTCAATTTCTCCATTGTAAACGTGACCCTGAATTTCTGCCTTCCGTAGGTGTTCAGCAGTTTCTCCATTGACTTCTTGGAAAGGGCGCATAGTCTCAGCCTCTGCAGCCAGTTCAAATGCCTGACAACCTGCGGCTTCAAAGCAACCATCAATCTGTGCCAAACTTAGGGAGCCGCTACTTGTATTTTCTGTGCCAATGTAATAATCTCTTGGGACTGGAAGCGATGAAGTCTCCTTTGCAGCTAGATATGGAGCCTCCTCCTCCACAGGGACTGATGACTCTATCATCTCCGACATCACATTCAGAAGCAGACCTTCTTCATCTCCTCTTAAATCCCGTTCATCAGCAAGTTCAAGTTCATAAAAACCTAAGACCTCCGCGTAGCTCCCACTCTGCTGCTTATTTAAACCGCAGCTTCTACTTGGGCTTTCTGCTGCGGCTTCTACAACAAGATCCAAGTCCCACTTTGAAGAAGTCTGAAAATGTTCATCATTGCGTTGAAGCTTTTGTGTATTGACAGAGTCTCTAGGCAATGATAAAACACTTGAAGAGAAAAGTGGCACCAAAATTTCCGTTGTCGTAGTATATGTATCCTCATCCTCACTAAGGACAGATGATCCACTTCCTCCAGACGTCACATCCAGATGTCCATCTCCATCTTCGGCTGATGCAGAAGTATCCGCTAGTGACTGCGAG
>NC_027753.1:11846422-11857704 GCF_000695525.1 Brassica oleracea var. oleracea
TAAACTAACAAGAAAGATTGACTGCAGTGAGGAACTTAGCAAATACGTATCATCAAGTGCTTAAAAGCAAGAAGGTCGAACCTGATGCGCAACCTCTAGATTTTCTGCTTCAAGCACTCTATTCTCTTCTTCTTCTTCTTGCTCAGTCACTGGTGATACAAATGGATTGTGGATATCATAGGCACGGCTCAGGGGAATCCAGTGCAGCCTGTAGATCCTTGTTGAACCACCGATCCTAATGACATCACCTTCCTTTACCTCAACACAAGCATCGGGCTCAACTTTCAGATCCGCAATCCATGTCCCATGCACTAAATCGAAGGAACAAAAAAAATCGATGAGAAAACAATCTAACAATATCTGATGCCAAGAAATGGAAGAGGAGTACCAGAGGATAGATCGGTGAGGAAGAGTTTCTGGCGAGAGGGAAGGGAGCGAATTTGCAAGTGGTATCTGCTGATACTAGGGTGCGTGAGCAGAATATCGCAGTCTGGATGGCGGCCGACGAGCAGAATCTCCTCCACCTCGGCGTCATCGTTACCGTTAGAAGAGAGATCGCGACTGTTGACGACGAAGATGTTCTTGAGAATCGCGCCGTTCTTCAGTACAGTGAACACGGGGATCGTCTTCTCCCGCACTTGTTGTTGCTTCTCCATCGGTGGTTTCTCCTCTCTTCTTTGAGCAAAAGAGGGAGAGAGAGAGAGAGAGCACTATCTAATACTCTTGCCAATTTATTACTCGTAACGGCTACTTGTATCATCATCTATTGCTATTTCAAAAAAGGGATATTCAAAACCAATTAAATTAAATCTAACGGTTAAGGTTTTCCAAACCATTATTTCGATACGAAATCAGTCAATTTTGTGGATTTAAATTCCCCCAACTAGGGTGGTTCTCCCTCCCCCTTTGGGGTTTCAAAACTTTAACCAAACCGAAATAGAATAAACTGGACTTGGTTCCGCCGGTTCAAATCATTTCAAAACAGAAGAAAAAATTACATCAAAAGACACTTTTTGTCTTTAGAAACACATCTCGTTCGTCACACACTTGTTTTGTTATGTGTTATTTTTCTATACTACCCTCCACCTCAAATCTTGTTACACTATTCCCTTTTACATAAACGCGTCATACATTAATTGAGATAATATAAAAAACTTTTCTTCTCTCTTCTTCTTATCTCTTCCTTCTTCTTCTCGAGAGATAGAGAGATGTTTCCTCTAACTTTTCTGTGAAACTTTCATCCATTTCTTTTTTAATTTCCCCAAAAAATCAGAAAGCCTAATAGATTTGAGCTAACTTTTACTTCCCTTAAACTTTTAATTTGTTTAGTTGTCATCTTGTTTGACAAGCATCCCCAATTCTAGTAATGGCTAGAAGAGATTCGATTAAAGATTTGCTGGTTTTGTTAAGCAATCTTTCTTTTGCTTTCTAAAACATTTTCTTTCTATTTTCTTAATTGTGTTGGTCATGGATTTATTGTGGACGGAAACATCATGGATGAGAGCTTCTTGGACGGATGCATTATCAGTGAAGCATCGTAGATGGTTATGTCGAGAAGAGGAGATGGTGGTGGATATAGTGGAGGTAGAAGACGTGAGAGTGAGGGATACAGAGGTTGAGGTGGTGGTGGTTATGGATACATAAGTTGTGAATACGGAGGTGGTGGCCATGATGGCGGTGGATACTAGAGTGGAAGTTGCGGTGGTTATCATATTGAGGTCGTTCCAGTGGTGGTGGTGGTGGTGGGATACAATAGTAATGGTGGTGGTTAGTCGAGAGGAGGAGAAAGTGGAAGTTATGAGGATGGAGGATGTGAAGCAGAAGCTGTGGTAGAAAAAGGAAGAAAGAGAAAACAAATAAAAATAACAAAGTCTTGTCATTTTCTAACCACAAATAAGTCTTGTTCGGAAACTCGCTAGGCGCTACGCGTGCGGTGCACACGGGCCTAGCGATTTATTAAAAACGCGGAATAAATACGGGGAGTACTCGAGGAGGAATTTTCTGTATTTTTATGTATAATACTTTATATATATACGTATAAAACATGTATTAGGATTCATAATTTTTAAATAAATACCCAATTACATGATAGATCAGGGTTTTGAGGTGAGTATGTTACTGTTTTTGAAATTAATTTCGGTCTTTAATGAATTGTATACATATTAATTATATATTACTTATATAGTCTTACATAACACTTGTTCAAGGTAAATAAATGGTGTTTTCTTTTCACTTTTCTTTAATGGATGAAAAATTACTATAGTGACATCATCTCCTTCCTCTCGAATGTATGTAGAACATATTCTCTAGTTGTCCATTTTCACGTTTGTTAAACAGATTTCAATGATCTTCTGATGTTATTCACACAATTTTGATTGATTCTCAACAAAATTTACGATCTTGAACTTATAAATTAGAGAAAGTAAGTAATTGTTCCACGGTAGATTCCACGGTTTAGTTAACTAATCGGCGATTTTCGTTAAACAACGTTCATGGCGGATAGAAATCGGTTTGCCGAATAATTGCACCAATCACCTCTAACTCGCCACGGTGACCCACTGCGTAACGAGTTCTCGGCCGAATACTCGGTAACTCGGACGAGTTTTAGAATAAGGAAATAAGTGATTTTCTTTAAGTCATGTGAAGGACAAATATGACAAAAAAAAACACCTCGGTTACATGAATTGTGTCTAGCAAGCATGAAGTATGTAATTGTGTAAGGAAAAAAGACAAAAGTGTCTAATTGCGTAACTCACTCAAAACAGAAATACATAATAGAACACATAAATTAAATGTGAGAACAAAAAAAGATTCTAGGGAGAGACTTGAGATCTCTCGCTTTCTCTCATCATCTATTCCTGCTTGGAACGAGCAAGCCTTGCACGATGCCTGAGCTCAGTTCTCTTCCATTTTACTATTAAGTAGCAAAGCGAAAAAAGTGCGTTTATCTGTCAAACACACAAACAAACATGCCTCTATCAGATTTTCTATACATTAATGATTATAAACCACATCACATGTCATTTTGTTCCCAAGTTAAATACGAAACAGATCCTCCAATTCTCAGTCCCTTAGTCAGCCATGGTTCTAATTCATGCTACAAAACTACACATTTCCACTTCTTCTCCCTAGGGTTCACCATTTTTGTTTTTTTTAGGAAATGAACACAGGAGGAGGAGGAGGACTACTGTCTGTTTAAGTGTTTAATTTTGTACATCTTTAATGGATGATGTAGTTGGAAACAACAATCTACGCACTCTAAATCTGGTTCATGAAACCAGTCTATCCTTCTTATATATTAATGCAGAGAAGAAGGAGAAGGGCATTGCTAAAGCCTAAACGTATACCAGG
Organism: Brassica oleracea var. oleracea; assembly: GCF_000695525.1. NCBI lineage: Eukaryota > Viridiplantae > Streptophyta > Magnoliopsida > Brassicales > Brassicaceae > Brassica > Brassica oleracea. Next base: position 11,849,774 of record NC_027753.1, read on the forward strand.
ATTATCATTGCAATGACCAGAAGTGGCCCTGACCAAATAACCGAGACAAAGACTCCGTGCGGATCAAAGTAGTTTTGAGTTGAGAAGCTCTTCCAGTTTTTTCTCAAGAGTCGGTTGAGGCTCTCTGCAAAGTATACCCCACCCACTGCAAATTGTTTTGGAGCACATCAAAATTAGCAGTAACATGTGTACTGATGGAAAAACTAACATCAGAAAACATTAAGATGATATGGAGATGCCAGTCATTGACTTGATGCTTTTAAACTATAAACTATATCATACTTTACTCTCACCAACCATTTTGTATCCGAGGGATTTTCCTATCATACAAAATCATAAAATCATTTCTCCATATGGATGGTGTTACTCACTAACCAGATGTCAAAATAAATCTTTGCACTGAACCGAAAATAAAAAGCCTAGCTAGGTTGTGGATTCCTAAAAGCAAGTGTGAAGGAAGAGATATCTGAAGCTGCAAGGCACAAGTGTCGAAAGAAGCTCTTTGATACAAGACAAATACTGCAAACCTAGCCCCTAGTGAGAGATTAGGAGATGGATGATTCATGAAACTTAAAACACACTATCAAGACCATAATTTACAGCATTACAGACCGGTAAATTTCCAACACCTAAGAGATGAATAAGGTCAAAGAGGCTGTCAGTATTTCGAAGGGAACTTACATGCGAATAAGAAGAGGAACATGTGGAAGTTGAGACGCCTTCTAGAAAGAAGAGTAACAAGCAGAAACAGAGCATGAAACGCCATTAATCCCATTATCCAAGGTTCCTGTCCCCCAACAAAAAGAAGAACAAATTCAATCTCAAATGATTTTGCCGCATTAGAGCAAAACAACAGTCTTCAAAGACTTGCTGATTCTAAATTCCGAGAAAATGCAAGATTGAAAACGAAGGAGGATTCTTCAAGCAGCAGACTCACTAACCTTCCAATCAATGGCGTGGAAAAATCCGATGAAATTCTCGTAGGCAGGTTGTAGTCCGGTTCGGAGCTCACCAGAGAGCTTCTGGACCAGATCCGCCATCACATCCATTTGCTGCTCCATCGCCGACCTTACTTCTTCCATCCTCCCCCAAATCTAGCTCTACTTCGAAATCGCGGCCGGCGCTGATATCTTATTATATAAAGTAGAGATTGACTCTCTTCTTATGCAGCCAACTCATCAAATAGAGAAACAGGAGAGTGACACCTGTCCTTCCCTCACATAACGCAGCTTCAATCTCAATTCTTACGGTTTTTTTTTTGGGTTTGAACGGGTCTTTGGTAATTGTAGAGATTTTATACCGAGTTTGGGCTGATAACGAAAAAACAGTCTGACCTGTTACGCCAATCTCTTCTTCCTCAATGGCCATTCTAGGGTTCATCTTCTTTTCGAAGAAGAGTCTCCGTCTAACTACAATGGCGGCTCTGAAAAGAAGTGTGACTGGACGCTTTGACAGTAATCTTCGCGTCGGAGTATGTTCATGTCGTTCCAGTCTCGATCCTTCACCTCCAAAACCGTTACAAATCGCCTTGATTCAACGTCATTAGCCAATTAAATCTTCCTTCCCAATACAACCACGATTTCGCAGTCAATGAAACTTATTCATTTTCCGGGCGGTGATTCTCACCTATAAAAAGGTTAGGCCTCATTCATTGAGAATCATCTGCACAATTTCATTCTTAGTATAATGGTGAAGTCGTCTGTTCTACTTGCTGACTTGAAACCCTGCTGGTGTTCTTGCTCTGATTCTAGGAAGCAAGCCACAAATATAGAGGCTTGATATATAGTTGTTTTCAAGTCGATTTGATTTTGATTTTTTGTAGGATGCTGGAAAAGATGTGTAGGAGAGCTATTCAAGAGGACTGACCATATTCTCTGTGTAGACAAAACCATGAGAGGTATTGAATAAGTTATAGGTTTTTGGCTATACTTCTACGTTTCTTCTTTTCCTTATGTTCTCATCAGATTTTTTTTAAATGTCAAACTTCGAAAAATGTATTCAGTTTCTTTTGCTCTTCATAAGCCAAGGTTCATCCAAAAGAATGAATCAACGATCCAAGCTTCTTTGCACCTTTGATTCTCACTTTCCAGAGATCTCTCATGATCATAAAAACAACTATGCACAGTAGACTCATTTGGCTCGAAGATTGCCCCTTTCGCTGTTGTTTGAAGCATTGCTGCTTGATGGAATTAAGCTTATCCCATCTTCCAAAAGCATCCATGGGTCAATCCCATCTGTGTTGTCTGGTTCTTGCTCTTGACACGGTAACAACATCGTCTCCTTCAGCTTCCCTTACGCTGCTGCTGTTACGGTTTTTGTTTCTTAGGATAGTTTATTTGATTGAGCCCAGAAGCAGATCGCAGAGGGTTGAACAAATGTGAGTGAGGTCGTCTGAGCAGAATGTGGCAGGGGATTGGCATCTTCTAGGCTTCACCATCTAATGGTGTTCGGCAACCGCATCCGCGCAAGCTCATTCTACATTACTGTCAACAAAAAGCCAAGCAACTTCAACAATTGTAAGTTTGAATCAAGAAGACTGACTATGGAGGTTTATAATTTATATTTTACAAACCTATATGTTATATGCTGCATCACAATCAAACAGGATAACGTCTTTGGGTGATTCGTTATAAGAAGACATTGGCTTTAGCCAAAAAGTGCTGGACATTGCTTGACATTCCATGAAGTGCAAATAGTAAACCGTCCAATTAGACATCAAGAATGGCCACAACAAGGAGGACATGCAACACAATCTTCATAGACTACTTGGCTACCAAGCAAACAAACTATTGTAGATGAAATTGTATATCTTTTGTTACTAAATGAAGGTTTTGCGAAAAAAATGATTTCCATACTAAAAGATAGCTCTGTCTTTAGAAACACGGGAATGGCCATTCCGTAAGTATTTGGCGAAACATAATGAAAAATAAATTAGATGTAAACACCATCAATTTCTGGTCAAAAAGTATGTATATATATATATATGTTGTACAAATTAAGTATATGTAGATGACATACAATTATGTTAGAAGAAATTGCGGCCGCAAAAACATATAAGCTATCAAATCCGCCAAAGAAGATGTGTCACATTGTCAGCAATGTTGTGTGTCACATTGTTAGAAATGTTGGGTGTGGATCTTCATGCCAAACTAGGGCTACTAGCACGAAGGCCCTTCTCATGTGTTTGTTATTCTGCGGTTGGAAACTTAGCTTAATTGTTGCTTATAATTGCTAAATTATCTTACCAACTCCAACTCATTCACAAAGGTACTTCGAGATTCACCAAGCTTGGATCCATGCATGAAAAGCACTAGCTGAACAAAATCCCTCTCAGTTGTAATCCTGGCGGTCTCCTTAGATTGTTAACGGCCAAAAAACACAACATAAAACAAATCAAAACGAGAAAGTTAAATGAGATTTGGTTGGAGCTTTCTCTTGGACCCAATTCTATTAATATTTCTACTCACATTCATTAATTGAAATATTTTTATATAAAACTACATAAACGTTTTAAAAGTAAGAGATGTATCATGAATATTTTTTTCCTTTTTTTGAACAATCATGAATATATTTTCCAAAAATAAAGATCTTCAATCTGTGTATAATATTAAAACACATTGCATAGATATTTTTTCCTTCTTCTATCTGGAATATTTTGTATCAACATGAATATAGAAAATATATTAAAATTTTAACGTATTGAATTTTAAAAAAAGACCTCAACCACAGCCCGAACCAAAAATATAATATAAAACAGATTGATAAGAAACATATAAGAGCAAAATTAAAATTATAATATTTAAAAAAAAAAACAAGCGAAAATTATAATAGACAACCGTTTATTCTACCGTAGCGAGATTAAACTGAAGATGAATATCTTTATAGTAAACAAGGTATAACAAAAATGGATAATAATTTTTTTAACAAGATTCACCAAGCTTGGATCCATGCATGAAAAGCACTAGCTGAACAAAATCCCTCTCAGTTGTAATCCTGGCGGTCTCCTTAGATTGTTAACGGCCAAAAAACACAACATAAAACAAATCAAAACGAGAAAGTTAAATGAGATTTGGTTGGAGCTTTCTCTTGGACCCAATTCTATTAATATTTCTACTCACATTCATTAATTGAAATATTTTTATATAAAACTACATAAACGTTTTAAAAGTAAGAGATGTATCATGAATATTTTTTTCCTTTTTTTGAACAATCATGAATATATTTTCCAAAAATAAAGATCTTCAATCTGTGTATAATATTAAAACACATCTTGAAGATCTTCTATCTGGAATATTTTGTATCAACATGAATATAGAAAATATATTAAAATTTTAACGTATTGAATTTAAAAAAAACCTCAACCACAGCCCAAACCAAAAATATAATATAAAACAGATTGATAAGAAACATATAAGAGCAGAATTAAAATTATAATATTTTTTTTAAAAAAACAAGCGAAAATTATAGTAGACAACCGTTTATTCTACCATAGCGAGATTAAACTGAAGATGAATATCTTTATAGTAAACAAGGTATAACAAAAATGGATAATAATTTTTTTAACACAAAAAATAATGATTTATACTATTATTTGAGAAGTGAATTTGCTGATTTTTCATCTTCTCCATAATTTTAGGTTTATTCAGTAATTTTTATAAATATTTTATCATATATTTTAATAATAAACAGTTTTGGAAACATGATAATTACAATATATCATCTATACAAATATTTGATAATATCTTATTTATTATTATATATAAAAATTTCTTAGGTGAGTTAATGATTTTAATAGATAATTTTAATAATATTTATATCAGATAATAAACAGTCTTAAGAAAAATATGATAATTATCGTCTACACAAATGTTTGATATATTATCTTATTAATATCATATAAAAAGATTTTTTTTCCTATATGTCATGAAAAGATTATATATATATTTTTGGTATCAAAAAGGTTATATATTTTTGGATATTGTTAATATAAGCTCATCAATAGCATATACAGTTTACTATTTTAAATTATTAGTGTTTAGTTTAAAAAACTGTATTCTCTAACAGTTGTAAATTTTGCTAATATGTGTTGCCACCAACTGGTTACAACAAAAACTCATGTTTATGTTCTACTGATACAAAAGCAGTACTCGATTACATGTCCTACGCGAAACATACAAAAAACAAATTTCCAAATAAAAAAGATGAATATTTTAAAACGTAAGAGATCTCCTAAACATTTTCAAAACATTGGTAGATTTATTTAGTTATTTTAAATCATATTTGAAAAATAAGATAATTCTTATATATGTTATGTTGTTTTTTGGAAGTAATATTTTTCTATTATAGAATTTAAAAATTAACATAATTTTTTTACCGATACAAAAGCAGTACTCGATTACATGTTCTACAAGAAACATACAAAAAAAAATTCCAAATAAAAAAGATGAATATTTTAAAACGTAAGAGATCTCCTAAACATTTTCAAAACATTGGCAGATTTATTTAGTTATTTTAAATCATATTTGAAAATAAGATAATTCTTATATATGTTATGTTGTTCTTTGGAAGTAATATTTTTATATTATAAAATTTAAAAATTAAGATAATTTTTTTACCGATACAAAAGCAGTACTCGATTACATGTCCTACAATAAACATACAAAAATCTGTAAAAAAGATGAATATTTTAAAACATAAGAGATCTCCTAAATATTTTCAAAATTTATTTATTGTAAATCTTATTTTTTAAATAAGATAATTCTTATATATATTATGTTGTTATGTTGAAATAATAATTTTCTATTATAAAAGTTAAAAATTAAGATAATTTTTTATAATTAAATATTAATTAAACAAAAAATATTTTTATAAAGATATTTTCTAAAATATGTAAGTTAAACATTTTGACCCAATAATAAGCATATATATTTTGATGAAAACTTTTTTCATATAGAAATAATTTGATGTTTAATTTAAAATTTTCAGGACATTTGAATTAATAAAATATAAACTAATAAATATCTGTAAGACAAATGTTATAAATGTTAAACGAAACAAATGCTAAACGAAAACCAAATTCCTGCGCCAAGCGCGGTCTTACCCTAGTATATAATATAATAGATTCTCACGCTCTCGCCAAGTTTTTATTTGACAATTTTCTTTTGCTTACGCTTCCTGATGCTCCCCAAGTTGTGGTGAGTTATAATTAAATGATAATAAAACCTCCATCTTAAAAAGGAAATTTGGTGCAATGTTGAGTTATTCTTAGGATTGATGTGATGTGATGGCGGATAGAATTGCCTTATTTCATATACGATAATTTTTTTAAAAAGAAAACAAGGTTTTGTCAACTTATATTTTATGTTTTTAAAAATAAATAAAATAAAAAAATAAAATAAAAAATAATAGTAATTACCAAAAAAAATATTTTTAAAAAATATATTTTTAAAGCCGTCAGCAAAACATTAGACCCTAAATTATAATCCCTAAATCCTAAACATTTGAGTAAATCCTAAACCCTTGGGTAAATCCTAAACTCTTGGGTAAATCCTAAACTCTAAATCAAAAACACTAAACACTAAAACACTCAAGGATTTCGGGTTTAAGATTTAGGGTTTAGTGTTTAGTGTTTAGTGTTTTTTATTTAGAATTTAGAATTTATCCAAGGATTTAGGTTTACCCAAGCGTTTAGGATTTAAGATTTAGGGTTAGAGTTTAGTGTTTTGCTGAAGATGTTAAAAATATTTTAAATTCTTTTTCTTAACTACTATTTTGTTTTACTTTTTTATTTTAAAAACATAATATAAGTTGACAATATTTTATTTCCTTTTTAAAAAGATATCAAATTCGAAATAACGAAATCATATTGGTTGGTAAACATAGAGATTCACCCTAGAGGGTGGTGAACCCAATAATAACTCTAAAACGTTTATAGTTCATAAATTAACAAAAAAAAATGATCCAAACAATATTTTATATATTATCTTTAATCCTTTTAATGTATTTCTTCTACTCAAACTATACCTATTCCAAAAAAGATTAAAATTTAAAATTCTTTTCCACTTTGTTTTCTATTTTCTAAAATAATTTTTATCTTATCTTTATATATAAAAGAGGGTTTTATCCCTCCAGGACGCACCACATCAGTAGACATGTCAGAAATTCGAGTTCCGTAAGCGTGACACCTGTCCTAAGTTACAAAACTCTGAGTTTCATTTACTTAATTGTACAATTTAATTGGGCTACGTTATATAGATGGGGTTTAAATTATGCTCAAAATCCAACCCATAAGGCGTCGCATCGCTTTTCCCAACTCCGCCATTATTTCTTTGTAGGTTTTATGTCGCGTCGTTTGATCTACTTAAAAATAACTCAGACGCTCTCAGCTACAGATTCATCGCGTTAACATCCTTCTTAATTTCATCAACCACAATCTAGCGTTCAATGCGTGTTCATCCTCCACAAGGCGGTCTATCTGCGAGTATAAAAAGGTTAGACTCCCTCATTATATTTCCTTACGTCATATAATTTATAAGAAGGGATGATCCAGATCGTCTCTGCTGGTGGAGAGATAGAAAGAGAATACAAAGCCGGCTAAACTTAACAAGGTTTCTACATCTTCTTCATAATCTTCAATCCATGGTGCTTCCCTGAACATTGAGGAGATTGGAGATTGGAGATGGAGGTAGTGGAGTCGTCAATGGCTTTGAAGAAGTGGTGAGCAAATCAGAGTCTGTTGGTGCCCACAACGCTGTGGCTGAATCTTCAGATATTGTTTTTAACTTAGCTTCTCCATGTGATTGAGCCCAAGGTAGAATTGGATAGACTAAAAGTCGATTCATTTGTTTGTATTCCCATCTTTTATGATGATTTTGAATCATAATCATCTTGGAAGCCTAGGCTACGTTAATCAAAGACGGAGGGACAACAGA
>NC_027753.1:11857820-11858796 GCF_000695525.1 Brassica oleracea var. oleracea
CTTTTAGTTATTTTACCTGTTATTCTTTTGATTCAGATTTTCGGCGCGCTGTTACGCTCACGCTTACATTACTTTCTCTCTTACATAAGCAGTGAAAGACTACTTTTAGGGTCAATGGCCACGGGAATCATCACTAGGTAATGTTTAGTAAGCACTTTTGATTATCAAGAAAGACTGGAAACAATATACCTTCTCTATTAATGAACGCTCATGATAAGGCAATACTGAGTTGCCATTTGCTAACGAGTCTTTTAAAATTGTGTGAGTTAGTTTTAACGGAAGTTTGTAGCTTTTCCAGATTTAGTTCATATAAATGGTGAAAGTTTAGAGGATTGTTTAATTTTTCTATGGAGAAAAGAATGTTGTTGATTTATATATTCTATAATCTTCCTGATTTATTTTTTTAAAGAAATTTTGGAGCAAAGATGTCGCAAAACATATACTCTACTTACCTCCATTGAAATAGTTTGATGATGACTCAACATTGAAGCTTATTTTTTTTATACTCAACTAGTGTTATAAACCAAATGATGATCGACCATGGACCAACCCGTACTGCAGGTCCAATCCGGGACATGATAAAGACAACCAGAGACTATGTGTTTATCTAGTATATATTCCATGTATATCTGTAACATAGTGTTTATCCTTATCCTTATCTTGTTAGGATAAACATGACCTTATGACGGTTTAATACCTTGTATATATATGGACCTTCTGGTCGACAGTAATGATAACAGAAGTATTTCCCCAACACTTCATTTACAACACGTTATCAGCACGACGTTGCTCTCATAAACCCTAACCCTAAAAACCAGAAATAAATCCGAGCAGTAAAAAACCCTAATTCCCGACAAAATTCAAACAGCTCTATCCCTCAACTCCGGTGGATCCAGACGACGAGCCAGATACCAAATTAAAGCTCTTGACGAGACGAAGCCAACGCCGCTAACCCCGCATCAATCGGAGTTCGGAC